>NC_053024.1:493703592-494006479 GCF_003073215.2 Triticum urartu
CTAAACCTAACCATTAGGGTTTATGGTGACTCGGGGTCGACGGAGCCAACTAAACCTAACCATTAGGGTTTATGGTGACTCAGGGTCGACGGAGCCACCTAAACCTAACCATTAGGGTTTACGGTGACTCGGGGTCGACGGAGCCACCTAAACATAGGCTTCCATGCATGATATAACATAACCATCTAATAATCCAGTGCTAACATAACCATCAAATAGTATTCCAATGCAAACATAATCATCAAAACCTAGTGCATGAGAAATCATAATCTGAAGTCTAGCAAACATAACACAGAATATCTGATCCAGCAATCATAACACATAATACTTACTACAGTTCAACATATTATAAAGTACACAACCATTGTTCACAATACATAGTGGAGTTTAGATGCATAGTTCATCCTTTTCTCACAAAAGGATGAAAAGCATATCTACTACATACATACACAACCATAGTTCATCTTAGAGAAGTTCACATTTAGTAGAGCCATACACTACACAACCATCATGCCCAAAAGGTCAGCATTGCCCACTACTCTCATATTCATTTTCTTCACTTCTCTAAGATGGCCTGGATCCCCTTGATCTTCTCCTTCAACTTCTCCTCTGCCTTAATCAGCTCAGCAATCTGAAGCTCTAGCTGCCCCTTCTCTTCACCATGCTTTTGCTTTCCCTTGAGCAAATCAGTAACCTGAAACTTCAACTCTAGCTTATCTTGGGTGAGCTTCTCCTCAGACTTTGTGAGCTCTGCATTCTTCAACTCAAAGTTCATCTTAGCTTCAGTAAGCAATTGCTTATCAGTAATATGCTTCAACTTCAGGTTCTAGATGACTGTAGCTTGAGCTCTTGTCAGGTTCAGTAGCACATCATAATTCTGCTTAAACTTCTCAAACTCTGCATCTTTCTTTGCCATCTGTGCATTCATATCAGCCACCAGTTCACTTCTGCATTCATGCTGATATGTAATGGCAGACTGCAGATGTCTGAAATCCACCACCCTATCCTCCTGGAAGCTCATAAGCTGATGCACATCTTGGACTAGCTTGTCATAGTTGGCCTCCAGGTTGTTCTTCTCTTCTGTCAGATGGTGGATAGTGAAAGAACTTTCAAGATTATCATTCACCCTAGCACTCTTGCTATCTTCAACCATTGCCCACAGCTTCAACAATGCATTTTGCATTGTTGGGGGCCACTGGTGATCAACCCATTCAACAAACCCACAATTCTGCCCTTCCTGCAAAAAGAAAAAAAGATAAAAAGTAAACAAGTTAGTGCATAACTAGTGCAAAGCAATAACACTGTTTTGTCCTTTCTACATTGGTAATAATAACAACACTAAGCTACACTGGTAATTGAGATGTACCTACCCACTAAATAACAACATGACAAATTACAACGCTAGTCAGCTACAGATTTAAACTAGTTTTTGCTAATCACCTACAAAAGCAATCTCAAACTGCAAACTTGGTGAACTGCCAAAGCATTTGCAGTACATACTATCCATTCAACTGAATATTTGTAGCATTTACATACATAACAGCAGGTGCATCCCAACATAAAACTAACAGTTCAATCAATATTTAGTTACAAACAGGAGCAAAAGTAACAGCAACATAATTAACAGTACCACTGTCATTCAACTACATAAAAATGCCACAATAACAACTTAAAACCTGTAGAAGTCTCAAACTGAATATTTCACATGTGGGCAAAAACAATCCCACTGCAAAATAACAGTACCACTGTCATTAAACTACACAAGCTACTGCTGTTGCAAAAGTGAATAATCAGCCCTAACAAAATGACAGTAAAGATTCCACTGCCAAGTTAAATATGCCCTAATAATCAGCCCTTTTACTAATGTGAACATACTATATAGCAGATCAGTTATCCTTGTGACATGTAAGTCTCCCTTTATCACTTTTTCTTGTAAACTCATGTAAAAGTGATAAGGTTATGCATGTTAGCTTGGAACATGAGGGATGTGCGCATGAAGAATAATATGACATACAATATCCCACTATCAGCCTACAGTTCATACCGGCTCTGCACATGCTAAGAACCTTCTCCCTGTGTCTGTTCCATCAAATGCGACAAGCCTCTCAGATGCCTTCCCGTGCTTCTCACATACCGACATCGTTTCCAGCTCAAGCCCGTGGTAATCTGGATCTTCAACACTGAAAGGGACCTGCCGAAGCTCGTACAAACAAAATGCCCAAATCAAAACCCAGCGAAATCAATCAAATCAAAAAACCCCAAATCTGTAACCCTAACCCTAAACCTAGCTCAAGGAAAATCACCTGGCTCAGCCCGTCCATGGATGAGGTCAAGTGCATGTACGGCAGGCTGGAAGTGTCGTCACTGCTTTCGTCTTCGAAAACCATGGCGGGCGGCGGCGGTCCGGTCCGGCAACACTGCGGGCGCCGACGAGGGCGGCGAGAGAGGAGCGAGCAGAGAGGCACGAGCGAGGAGGAAGAGAGACAGAGCACGGGCCGGTCCGGTTCGAGCCGGACCGCACCTATCGAGCGAGCGGGCGGGTACCGATTCGCCAGCGTGGCAGCTGACGCGCGGGCCCGGGCGGTCAGTTCCAGCGTCAATACGTAGAAATACGAGGTTTAGCCCGATTCGCAACGGTTCGACTCAAACGTGGTACTGACACGTAAATTTTTTCAAAAGTGGTATCAATTCGTCACCACCGCCCCAAATGTGGTACTATCGTATAATTAACTTGTGAGAGAGAGATTTGTCATAAGGTGTTCAAGGAAATACACCGAACCTCCAGAAATATAGTAGTTATCCTTTTGTTTTTGCAAAATATCCTAATCGTAAAGATACTTGAAACTGGTATGCGATTTGTTAGGAATAATCTCAAGTTATCAATGTTAGTTATTTAGAAGGAAGCGATGTGTTCATCATACAATGTTGAAATTTACAGCACATGCACATCAAAGTGCTCATGACACAGTAATAAGAAAAACACCCCATATAAAAGAAACTCATAAACATGTCTGTAATGGGATCGATTGCTGATTCATCTCCTCGTTTTTCAGTAGCCCCCAACACAACGCCACATAAGTTGTCACCAAACATCCTGAGAACACAAGTCCATCATGAGGATTACGCCGTCACGACACCATTCTTGCTTGAACAATTTGGTTTTCAAATCCATCCCCGATCATAGAATTAATCGTCTCGTCGGGTAAGGATCTGAAAATTCTTTATTCAGCGCGGCCATCAGCATCGCTGAAGTCAAAACGATGAACAATCTAAAAACCTAAGCTACTAGGGCTTAAAAACGATCTAAACGCATGGATCCAGCGACCCTCCTCATCACCGACGACCGAGGTGGTCGACGCAGAAGAGCCGCCGCCGGAGGACGGCGGCTGAGGAGACTCTCGTGGCAAGAAGGTGAGATCGTCATTCCTTCCTTCAAGAGGAAGAAAGTGTGTTGGTCCTGCATGGGATTTAGGGCACTGGGGACCCTTGTGGTGCTTTAATGATTTCATGAAGCATGCTTGATGCGTCTGGTCTGGTTCTTTGCTTGCGGTTGGAGGCGGGAAAGCAAGGACGCATTTGTCTAAATCTCCACGTAAAGGAAAAGGCATATGCACGTGTTTCTTATAAGCTGCTGCCGGAGAGAGGATCATCACACATACAAACAGGAACGTAAGAACGGAGCGCTCGGCCAACAGAGAAAATCATGGCCGAGAGCGCGGTGGCGGCGGTGCTCTCCAAGTTCGGGGAGCTGGCGGCGAGCGAGGCCAAGATACTGCTCGAGGTGGGCGACAACATGATGCTGCTGCGCGACCGTCTGGAGTGGCTGCAGGCCTTCATCCGCGACGCCGACCGCAAGCGCCGGACCGGCACCGACGGGCTGACTCGCGTGTGGGTGCGCTGGGTGCGCCAGACGCGTGACGTCGCCTTCGAGGCCGAGGATGCGCTCGACGAATTCTTCTACGAGGTTAGGGCTGCCACGCTTATGTTATTTCCTACTCCCTTTGTCCCCAAATAAATGTCTCAACCTTAGTACAATTTTGTATTAAAATTAATATAAATTGAGACATTTATTTTTGGACGGAGGTTTTTTAGGGGATGCTTATCCTTAGTGGTTACCGTCATATCAGTCGTCAGCCCTTCAATATGCATGCACAAGCCTATAATTATTGTACAGTTATCATTCTAGAATTACTAGTACTTCAGATTTTTTTGCTATAAAATATGCTTGATTTCTTCATATAACAAAATCCAGGTTTTTGCTTGTTTTGGACATCAGGTCAATGTTCTCTGTTTTATATTAGTCTGCATTTTGGATTTGTTTCAAATCAAATTTTATTGCATTTTTGGTTTGTTTTAAATCAAATTTTATTAAGTTTCATTAAAATCATAGTAAAATTTATTAACATCTACAATACCAGAAAAAATTATCATAAAAATATAATTTATGAGAAATTTAATGATATTGCCTTGATGACGTAGATATTAATACTTTTTGCTAGAATTTTGAGTTTGAGTTAACGCAAACTTAAAACCTATTATCTATCTATCTGTTACTTTACTAATCAATTAAAAATTCTATCTATATGTAATGTTGAGACTCTCTAAAAATTCTCACATTAATCAGATAAAAAGGAAAAAAAATCCTAACCATTTCTTTTTTGTGGGACGAAATTATAATGGTCCAGGTTAATCAAAAGATATTGAAAATATTGCAAGTTTCCGATCTTTTTGGCCCACTATTATGCAGAGGTGAGCTGGATTTAAGGAACGAAAATCTAACTGGGCTTTAAGAAATTCTAAGTAGGAAAATAAAAAGAAAATGAGAAACTATTAATATATGCTAAGTATTTTCCCTTTTGATGGAGGAAAAATACATGCAAGTTGACTGCATCTTAACTCCCACGTGGTTTAAAAAGTAAAACAATTCTTTGATTTTATTTTTTGGTAAATACAAATAAACTCCAAAAACACCAAATAAATGCTAAAGTAAACAAAAAATTAAATATGTATAATTATTTTTTCTAAGATTTATAAACATCAATTAAATTTGGATCTTGATCGTTCCAATTCCAGATTGTAGAATCAATCAAAGGAACCTTTCAAGAATTGCTTATTAGCTCCAAAAAAATTAAATAATGGTGCAAACCTAAATATGAAAGTTCCATTCAGCATATTTCAGCATACATAAAGCTTTAAGAGATAAAAAAGGTGTTGTGCCAAGGTCTTTTTAGAGCTTATATTCCAAAGCAAATGCAAAAATAAAACCAGTCAATATAGTATAAGAGTACATAAGATATGAAACAATGCTAGATAAAATTCAATGAAGCGGCAAAAACCCATGAGCACATTTGTTTATAGCATGGTACAAATATTTCCGATATATCTTGAAATTCAAGAATATGGAGAACTGTATAATATAAGATTCATGTAACCTGTGAAACAAAGATTTATTAGTTGATACTAATTTAGATACTCTATAGCCCAACACACATGCAAAGCGAAATAATTGAAGATCACATTATTCAGTTTATGATATATACAAAATATTTAATATATTTCAAATTATTGTAATATAGATGTTTTTTTCACAAGGATGTTTACGAAAGGTTATAAATACAATAAAACAAAACACGCTTTTTTTTTTTACCAAATCAACTCGAAAGTAAAAACTCATCATGATCAACTCGAAACATTAAGATATAAAAATGTATTAAAATAGCAACATAAGCTCTGAGTGCATATCAATACGTAAACGTATAATAATAGGCTCAACATATTTTGACATTTATATAGTCTAACTAATTCATAAATAGAAAATTTGCGGATATAATTGAGTAGCCTGTGGAAATGCACGAGATTATGGCTAGTATAGACTAATAAGGAAGGGGGGAAAGTACAATTTAAAACCAAAATCACCAATGTGAAAAAGCAGTTTCTCTTACAAATATGTCAAATTCAGCGTCCCCCCAATAAATAGACGTTTAAAAGGCCTAAACTCAAACCACCACATTCTGTTCAGAGAAGTTATAGCACTACTTTCATCTAAACCTATGAAGCTTACATTATATTTTGGAAAACTATGAGAGTGCCATACATTGATATAGTAATTATTTTGCAAGTTTCCCACTTTCATCAACCTCCGTCAGTTACCATTTGGGTAGCAGTTAGTATATGCTTATGGGGATTGGGACCCAAACTTTGCTTCTTTAACCTCTCGTCTTTTTTTCTAGTCATCGTAACATAGTTAAATGCGTAAATTGAAATGACCGTATGCTTGATCTCGACCGGACTAGGATGCATCATAGCTATTCAAAATTGGATCATATCTATAGCCAAATATTCATCTTAGATTTAGATTTGGCAGTGAATAAATTAAGAGTATTTATTTTAAATTACATTATTTCAAATGAAATATTCATGGAAAATATTTTTCATTTGAATTTTTTCCAAACAATATTTATTTTATTTTTAAAATATGTATTTATTTCTATAATCATTTTCTGTTTTAGCAATAAACATTGTAGGACCGAGTCACACAAAATATGTTGGCACCTATCCTTTTCTGAGACTATCAGTATTCACTTTGTTCTATACTTGTTTTGAAATTGAGGTTTGACAATGTATGCATGTGTATTCATATCCTGGATTATCCACGCCCATTTTGGATTCTAAAAGATGTGACTTTTTATGATAATTCCTTCCTTCTCTACCATATTTGATCAATTTATGCTCCTAATCGTAGTAACATAAATTCATGCTAGTTAATTCTACATATAATGCGACTTCATAAATGGTAATTAAATATCAGAAACGAGGACAAATGTTTAGCAGTAACCGTATATGCAAAGATTAAGTGTGGGCATACTTTTTTATATTGAAGATTGGTGAAAGGTATACCACTTAAAGTCAAAGTGGGTGGTTGTGACTCATTTTTTAGATCAGGGAAGCGTTTGTAGTTCCTGCTTGATTGTTTCGTCCAATAAGAGTTTTTGTTTTTGTTTTTCTGCAATGCGTTTAATGATAGGTTGAGCTAAAAAGACATGGTTATCATGGTTGGAAAATGTGGCGCAAATACTTGACTGGTTTCTGGAACCAAGTCATCATTCGACATGTCTTTTCTGCCCGAATCAAAAGAATCAATAGAAGACTGAAGAAAATTTCAGAGAACCAAAAGGAATACAAGATCGAGCATACACCATTAGCAACATTGACATCTTCAACGACAGCAACTTCAGCATGGTATGCGACACTCATAATATTATTTTTCTTCTTTATTTGCAATCCTACATGTGGGGTTTCCAAGAGATAGAATACATTAGATTTTAGTTTTATACTCATGAAGCCTATCAGATTGAGAGGCATAGGTGGAGCCACCATCCTTGCTGCCTGGGCAGGTGTCGGGCAGTAATTACCTTATGTTAACTAAAGTTAAAACTAATAAAGAAATAATGTATAAAGTAAGTTAGTGAGTTGTTGTCGGATAAAGGTGTAGTTTGCATGGGCTTCAAATATTTTCCGGCTCCGCCTTTGTTGAGAGGCAAGAGCCTTAGGGTCTAAGGACTAGTACCGTCGACGTGCCCCTCCACTGTGAACCACCAAATCCTCTCACCTTATCATTCGCCGTGGGTGTTCATGGAGTCCTCCATCAGCCGCCTCATGAGCTCCGCCTCCTTCTCATCAGTCATGGGAAGTGGTGGTGGCAGGGATGGGGACGGGGACGGTGATGGCGTTGGCGTGATGTTGCGCACCCGCGTATGCTCGTGTGTTTGGGGCGGGCCCAGAGCACGCGCGTAAATGGCGATAGTTTTGCGTCGTTACCTTGTTGGAGGTATTGCTCGGATGAATGGTTCTTCAGGGTGAAAACCTAGAATCTGGCCTTTAGTGGTTGGATCCGGTGACGATGGTGCTTGAGCGACACTCCCTTCTTGAAGGCGTTACTATTGAAAAACATCATTGTCTATTGTCTTTGTGGTGTCATGAGATGGTTGTGCGGATATGGTCATAGTTGTAGTTTTTCAACCATGGATTTGATCGCTTTGGGATTTTTTTTATTTTTTCGCTTAGGCATAGGTTTGGTCATATGGGACTTTGCTATTTGCCGGCGTTTTGTGTGTGTGTGTGTGTGTGTGTGTGTGTGTGTGCGTGCGCGCGCGTGCGTGTGTGCATGTTCGTAGTGGCTACATGCATCCTAGCTATGCAGATGTCAGGAGTGTGCTTATTTTGTTTGTATCCACTTGATGCTTCATTTTGAGTCAATAAAATTCACCCTTTGTCGAAAAATTTAACCACTAGTGCTTTTTTACATCGGAGTTCTTTTTTTGGCATAGCCGAGTTGCTTTTTCAGAAAGCTCTACTTCCATTTAACTAGTGTTGCTTTTGAAAAAGCTCTGTTGCTTAATTATTTTGTTGCTTCAATTTAAATTTTTTTATTAGTGTAACAAGTGTTTCTTAAATCTTTTTTACCTCTTCCAATCCTAATAAATTATAATTAGGGTTGCTTTTTAGTCATGAGTGTTGCTTTTTCATGGAACTTGGTTGCTTAATTTGATGCTTCAAT
Organism: Triticum urartu; assembly: GCF_003073215.2. Taxonomy (NCBI): domain Eukaryota; kingdom Viridiplantae; phylum Streptophyta; class Magnoliopsida; order Poales; family Poaceae; genus Triticum; species Triticum urartu. The sequence goes on from NC_053024.1 coordinate 493,712,150, forward strand.
TTTAATCAAAGTTGCTTTTCTAGTCAACAAAGTTGCTTATGTTTTGTACTAAGTTGCTTTCTGGAAATCACCGACCAAATATGGTCATGCGGGATCTAGTTTTCATGATTTAATTCCCACGAACACACCAAGGAAATCGGATTTTGATTTCGATACACAGTTTGGCAAATATGACATTTTCAGGTTCTATAAATAAGTTTGCGTGCTAGATGACGTAAGCTATTTTGTCTTCTAGTGATTGGCAGAAGAAAAATTTCTTAAAACGGTAACTTTCCAAAAATAGCATATATTAAAAATGGAAACTTACCAAAATGGGAGTGTGCATGCCGTAAGACAATTTCTTGCGGCATGCGTGCTGTAGTCCAAACTTTATTTTTATAGAACTGTTGTAGCTTTCTTATGTGCGAGCTTCTTATAGTGGAACTAAAAGCAACTTGCCTCTAGTTGAAGAATGAACTCTTAGGAAGGTTTTCCTTTGTGTCTAGATGGCCACATATCTGAGTACTGGTATTAATTTATGTAGGAATAATTGATCATAAGTATTTGCTGATGCCTTACACAAACGAATGTCCATACCGTTTTTATATTGTGCAGTCCCATGAAGTACCAGTTAGGCTAGCCTTACTGTTAAACTGAAGTGTAATATTAATAAGAATATAAATCTAGGACTGGGTATGTTGTTGTGGCTTGTGTATTTTTAATCGTGAAACTAGCTAGTTTCTGATACTCACTACTGTGGAACTAGCTAGTTAATGAGGACACAAATTGCTCCCAACCCCGCGCCGCTCTCTAGGAGTGGCACGGGCGGGCACATAGGTCTCCTCCTCCGACCGTCCTCCTCCTGCTACCCTCCCTTCGCTGCCACCAGACAGCGGTGTCGTGCAAAGCCCGCACGGCCCTGGTAGTGGCGAGGCCTTTCCCTCACACGCCTCTGGTGAATCTGGTGGGGAGGTGACTTCTCCCATGTGCCCCCATGGATCTGGAGCGGTGACAGTTGACAGACCTGCTCGTCCTCGGGGCTGTTGGGTCTCGCGTGCGGCGGCTCTATTGGTGCTACCGGAGGCTGGTAGGCGCTGCTAGGGGTGGTTGCCGGTGCTCGTGACGAGCGGCTGCCGGGGCGACGCCCGGGGGCTTTGGCTGTGTGGTGGTGCAGGCGACAGTCGGCCGCAGGGCGTGACAGTTCGAGCGATCATGCGCCAGTTCTGGCTTCGTCAGGTGGTGCTTCATCGGGATGGAGGTTTGCCATGCGCAGTTGGCGTGGGCTTCAGCCTTCACTACACAGATACATTCGCACTCCGATCTGCTCCGCAACCGTCATGGCGCACAAAATCTGCACCAGTGATGTGTGGGCTAGTCGTTGTTCCCTATGGATCTGATGTTGGGCGGCCGCAGCTTCAACGCCGTCCATGGCTGACCCGACGTGGTTACCTAAGTCAGATCTGGTGGTGATTTAGACCCGGTCGGCCAGGGGTGGTGGCTGCAGACTGTGCTCGGCTCCATGACGACGGTGGTCACTGAAAGGTCTTCAGAGAGGATTTATCTCTTCAGATCCAGTGGTTGACTTCGGTGGTGAGATGCAAACTATGGACGAAGACTTGACGGAAAGGGATGGTTGTGCAATGACGGCAGTCACATCGCATGTAATTGTTGGAATCACGGAAAAGTGGTGGCGACAATACATGAGTGACTTCGATGGTGATGCTACATGCACCTGGTCCTAAGCTTCGGGGTGAAAGCCTATGTCTGACCCGAGTTGGTTATACCTGGCAACGGCGACGTCTTTCTCCGTCGTTACCTTGTTGAAGACATTGCTCGGATATGCTTGGACTGATTTTTCAGGATGAAACCCTAGATTTTGGCCTTGATGGTTGAATCTGGTGATGGCGGCGCATGAGCGTCGATCTGTTTCTCAAGGCGTTGCCGTTGAAGAATTTCGTAGTCAATGTGGTGTCATGAGATGTTGGTGCGGATATGGTCATTGCTATAGTTTGCCGATCGAATCTGCACACTTTGGTTTTTTCCTCGCCCACACATAGCTTTGGTCTTTTATGACTTTGCTAGTTGTCGGCGTGTTTTTGTGTGTCAGTGTTGGTTGTGTGCATTCAAGTTATGCAGAGGTCGGGTGTGTGCTTATAGTGTTTTTATTCTCTTGATGCTCCATTTTGAGCTATTAAAATCAACCCTTTGTCAAAAAATCCATTGCCACAAATCTAGCTTCATCTTTCTATGCAATAAATCTGAATGTTTATTGGAAATGTTAAATAAGATGATTGTAATATTGTTCTGTAGTACATCTAACATCAAAGATCGTTGGACATTAACAATAGTACTCAATGAGCAGGTGGGATGGCTATGAGAACGCCGTGGGCTTTCAGGATGATGTGAGGGCACTTCAGCAAATGTTGCTTCAGAGAGATCACCCTCAGCAAATGTTCATATCCATATTTGGGGACAGTGGTGTGGGAAAGAGGACAGTGGTACACAATATCTATCATAATAGGAAGGTGACTGATCATTTCAAAATTCGAGTTTCATACCGCATGACGGAGGATTCCACCACAGAAGATCTCCTTAAAAGAATCTATGATGAAGCACATAAAGGAAGACAAGAACCTCAGCATGATAACGGCATGCTTATCGGTGATAAGCTCCGATTCCTCCTGGCAGAAAGGAGGTACTTGGTGGTCATAAGTGGCTTATCCTGCAAAACCATGCTCAATCGTGTGAGGGCGAGCCTACCAGATGATAATAATGGTAGCAGGGTGGTGCTAATATTGGACATTGAGAGCGAAGAAGTGGCTTGGCATGCTAATACCATGAACAACCAGGGCATCAACGGAGTCCACCAGTTGAGCCGTTTGGATGAAAAAAGAAGTGGGCAACTGTTCTATTCAAGGGCCTTTAGGAAAGAACAATCTGGTCGAAAGGAAGATATGTCCAAGTACAACAAAATTGTGTATGATATAACTGGAGGCTACCCTCTGGCTATAGTGGTTCTTGCTGGTCTACTCCGATTCAAGGAGAAGCCAGGACAGTGGGAAGCCGTGCTGCAACAACTTAGGCTTGGACCAGGAATGGAAGAAGAACAAGATGGTGTAGGCAGCAAGATAGTTCAAGCTATACTGTCCAAGGAGAAGAGTATCGAGTGGCAGACGAGACCTGCAGTGAGAGCTAACATGTCCACAAAAAGGACGATTGAGAGGGTCTTCTGGGCAAGCTTTGAAGACCTCCCTAACGACCTTAAGTCATGCTTCCTCTACTTGGCTGCTTACCCCAAAAATGTCATTATGCATGCCAATATCACGGTGTTCATGTGGATAGCCGAGGGATTCATCAAGCCACAGAAAGGCAAGATTATGGAGGAGATAGGCCACAATTACATCAAGGAGCTGGTCTTGAGATGCCTTGTTCAGGTTGAAGAGATGAACGCCGCCGGAATCATCACGAAGATCAGCGTCCACAAAAGCCTCCATGGATTCCTGCATTCAGAGGCTCACGAGGCTGGCTTCATTGAGGTTCATGACATACACGATGCCTTTGTACCACCGTCAGTGCGCCGACTCTCCTACCAGAGTCTCGAGGGCAGATTTACCATTTTCACTAACAAGTTCCATAAGTTGCATTCCTTCATATGCTACGTTGAGTATAGGAGCATATATAGCACTGGTCTGAGCAAGAAGTATTGCCATGATCTCAAGTTTCTGCGCTGGTCCAAGTTTCTGCGCCTAATCTCCGTAAGGGGTCTGAGGCTTGATAGGTTGCCTGATGAGATCGGTGACATGGTCCATTTGCGGTACCTGCGTGTTGAATGCAGGAATTTGAAGAAGCTCCCATCGAGCATTAGAAGACTACTAAATCTGCAGACGCTGGACATAAGGAACACTCAAGTGGAGAAGATTGACCCATGCTTCTGGCAGATAAAGGTGCTCCGTCATGTGCTTGCGGACAACCTCATGCTTCCAGAGACCATTAAGGAAGAATTGGATGAGCTACAAACCCTGCACGGTGTGAAGCCTGCCGAAGAAGGAGGATGGGACCCATTGAATTGTCCACTACACAAGATGACGAGACTCCGATCACTGGAGCTGCATGGTTTCAAACGTAGCGAACACAAGGCTGCATTGGAGAGTGCTCTCACAAGGATGCATCTCCTTGGCAACTTGAAGCTGCAAGGTGATAAGATCCCTTCATGTGTCTTCACTGGGCAGCATCTTCAAAATCTTCAGATAGTAGTGCTAGATGGCACTGTCAAATGGCCTGAGGCTGGATGGGATGTTCGCAAGGTCCGACCGAACCTTGTTGAGCTTACAGTGGTCAAGCATAGCAGCGAGGATGTGCCCCAACACATCAAGGACGAACTACGGGATATGCTGAAGGAAACAATTGCTATCTAGAACTGGACGATCTGCCTCCTCATATAATCTGCAAACTTCCGGCGCCAGTTCAATCAATTGGATTGGTGCCTTACAAACAAGAAGAAAAGATGTGGTAAAACTGAATGGCATGCTACATAAGGTGAAGGAAACTGGCACGTACATGATTCAGTGTCCTCCGTTGTCACATCTCCAAATGTCTTACGTTTTGTGAAGCAATGTTGTATTGTATGGTGTTGTAAATATTGAAAGAGGCGCTCCTCGGCTGCTCGCCCCGTCTGCAGGGCAAAGCCCTCCGTCTCAAGATGGTGGAGGCGGTGGCCCGTCCTTTGAGCAAGAAGGCGCTGGCCGAGCTGCGTGCCGCTGCCTCCATCCCCTCCTCCTCGGTGAACCGCGCTGCCGATGTGTAGCCGTCCGGTATGTCACCGCCCCGCCCCGGCGGGGAGCCCCATTGGCGCCTCCTCTGGCCCCCTCCCCCTGTTTGGGAGGTGTATCGCTAGCCTAGCCGTGTGTGTCTGTGTTCGGGTGCTGTCTTGGTGTCTCCATGTCTAACCCTCCAGTGTAACTCTCTCTTTTCTTTCTTGGAACGTCCAGGGCTTGGGTGAGTCGGATAAGTGTGATCGGGTGCGCGCGGCCGTCGACTCGATCAGTCCCTGTATTGCTTGTATCCAAGAAACGAAATTGGCTACTCTTGATTCGTTCAAGCTAGCCTCCTTCCTCCCCAGTCGCCTCTCTGCTTTCGCCGTCCGCGATGCTGATGGGAGCCGCGGTGGGACTGTCACCGCCTGGGATCCCCGTCTCTTCGCCATGGTTTCCTCCTCCTCCTCCCGTTACTCTCTCACCACGGTCCTCCGCTCCACTTCCACGGACCTCTCTTTTATGATCACGAACATTTACGCGCCCGCTGACCACTCTTTCACTCAGGCTTTTGTGGGGGACATCCGTGAAGTCGCGGGCACGGTCTCTCCCCCGTGGCTTGTCCTGGGTGATTTCAACCTCATTCGGGCGCCCCACGAGAAGAGCACCCCGCGTTTCGACGCTGCGAGAGCAGCCTCCTTTAACTCCATGATTACGGAGCTCGCTTGGCTTGAGCTGCCCCTCTCTGACCGTCTCTTTACTTGGACCAACAAGCGCACCCCCCGACCCTTGCTCGGCTTGATCGGGTGTTTTTCGACACCGGATGGGATGCCCTCTTCCCGGACTCCTCGCTCTGTTCGCGCCCTCGGGCCACTAGCGATCACGCCCCCCTCGTGGTCACCGCCTCCTCGAAAATCCCGGCCTCCACTCGCTTCTTCTTCGAGACAGCGTGGCTAACTGACCCCCTCTTCCTCCCCACCACCCTGCCTTCCTGGACGGGGAGCCGCCGTGGCCGGGACGCGGCCGGGGACCTGGCCTCTCATAAGAAGGCTTTCCGGTCCGCGGCCAAGACTTGAAAACGGCAACACCGTTACGTTCCCACTTTTAGTAATGACTGTGTTTTTCTGATTGATCTTCTGGATTTCTTGGAAGAATGTCGATGCCTTTCTATAGATGAGGCCTCCCTCCGTGTCGACGCAACTCGTGCGTTGGATGCTGCTGTTCGGCGTCAAGCTGCCTACTGGAAGATGCGGGGCAAGTGCAAGGGGGTGCGCGACGGCGATGAGAACACGCGTTTCTTCCACGCGAACGCTTCTCAATGCCAGCGCACCAACTGCATCCGCGTCCTCGACGTCGGTGGAGCTCACGTCATGGGGCATGCAGAGAAGGCCGAGGCCCTTTTGGGCTTCTACTCCGGCCTTCTGGGCCGTGTGACAGCGCCCATTTGGCGCTTTGATGTGGAGGCCCTGTACGGCTCCGCCCCCCGCGTCCACGGGCCCTCTCTGGTGGCCCCCTTCGGCCCCGAGGAGGTCAAGCAGGCCGCCTTCTGCCTCGACCGCACGAGCGCCCCGGGCCCTGATGGATTGGGGCCTGCTTTCTACCGCGCGGCCTGGGCGATGGTCGGCCCTGACGTCTGCCGCCTGATCGATGCGGTGCATGCCGGCACGGCGCGCCTGGACGGGATCAATCGGGCATTCATCGCCCTGCTCCCGAAGAAGGCGGGGGTGCCGTCGCCGGGATCTTTCCGGCCCGTCTCCCTTCAGAACGCTGATGTCAAGATCCTCTGCCGCAGCCTCACCTCTAGGCTGCAGCAGCAATTCAGTTCTATCATCGATGAGGATCAGTCTGGCTTCATCCCCGGGCGAAGCATCGCCGAGAACTTCGTCTACGCTGCTGAGATGGTGCAGTGCTATTTCACGAGGGGGCCCCCCACCCTTGTGCTCAAGCTCGACTTCGCCAAAACCTTCGACAGCATCAACTGGGCGAGTCTGCGTGTGATCATGCTGGCGCGTGGGTTTCCCGAGCTCTGGTGTGACTGGATGGGCGCGATCTTCCACTCTTCGTGCTCCGCCGTGCTCCTCAACGGCGTCCGGGGGAAGTGGTTCCCCCTCCGCTGCAGGCTGCGCCAGGGGGACCCCGTTTCCCCGTACCTCTTCCTCCTTGTCGCCGACGTGCTCCAAAGGTTGATTCGTCAGGACACCTTGATGCGACTCCCGTTGGTGGACGGGGACCGCCGCTCGTTCTGCAGTACGCCGACGACACGCTGATCATCATGCGCGCTTGTCCGCGCGCGGCGGCGCGGCTCCGCTCCACACTCGATGACTTCGCTGCTGCCACCGGCCTCCTCATCAACTATTCCAAGAGCACTCTGGTTCCGATGAGCATCGATGACGACACCCTGGCCGCGGTCGTCGCGGCAGTTGGATGCAAGGTGGAGGGGTTCCCGCAAACCTACTTGGGGCTCTCTCTGTCGTGCTCCAAGCTGTCGCTCACGGACTTCCACTTCATCATCGCCAAAGTGGATCGGTACCTGGCCGGCTGGCGTGCTCGCCTGCTCTCTCCGGCTGGGCGGCTCGTGCTTATCAACGCAGTCTTGGATGCCCTCCCGTCATATGCTATGGGTGCGCTCAAGCTCCCCAAGAAGGTGGTCGCCGCGCTCGACTCCCTGCGCTGGGCTTTCCTGTGGAATGCTGTTGATCGCGCGTCTGGGGCGCAATGCCTCGTCGCTTGGGATTGGGTGTGTCGTGCGAAGGCAGAGGGCGGTCTGGGGGTCCGCGACCTTGCCTTCCAAAATGACTCGCTCCTGCTGAAGGTCCTCCACAGACTCCACACTTTGCCCCTCTCCAGGTGGGCGTCGTGGGTCTGGGCCTCGCTCGGTGAGAGCCTACTCCTGGATGCGCACGGCTCCTCGCTGGCCGGCGAGCATTGGGCTCACCTCCGGAGTCTCGTGCCTCTCTACCGATCGCTTTCCCGAGTCGTCGTCGATGACGGGCGTATGACCGCCTTTTGGGAGGATCACTGGCTGCCCTGTGGCCCCTTGCGCTGTGCCTTCCCGGCACTTGCCTCCCATGCCTGCACAGAGGTGTCGGTCTAGGCGGTCCGCACTATTGGGCTTGACGCGGTCCTGGTGCCGCGGCTCCCCGTCGCGGCCTCTAGGGAGCGCCTCCTCTTGCTCCCTCTCATTGCGCAGAGGGGCACCGGCGCAGGCGCTGAGGACCATCGGTCCCTGGTGCTGTGCGCGAAGCCGAAGGGGCAACTGGCCTCCAGTCAGGTCTATGGCCTCCTCCGCCTCGGCGGCGAGGTTGCCGAGACTGCCGCCTTCCTTTGGAGTTCCCGGGCTCCCTCCAGAGTACAGTTCTTCGCCTGGCTGCTTGCTCTTGAGCGGATCCATACCCGCGACAACCTGCTGAAAAAGCACATCGTGGAGCCGCACGATTCGGCCTGCCCTGAGTGCGGTGCTGCGCTCGAGACTCCTGATCACTTGATCTTCGGGTGCCCCTACGCTCAGGCATTCTGGTGTGCCCTGCGTCTCTCCACCGCGGGAGCGACAGTCCATGCCCTGCACCACTTTGACGTCTCCGGGGCTGTCGGTGCGGCGTCGCCACATGCCTTCACCATGTTATGCTGCTGGCATCTTTGGAAGCGGAGGAATGCCACTACTACAAATCCACGTTTTACCTAGGGCCATATACCCTAGTTGAAAAACCATAGGGAAAGACATTACCTAGAGCTTGCCCTAGGTAAAGAACCCTAGGTATAGTATAGTCGGTAAAGAGCTCTTTCCCTAGAGTGCGTGAGGTAAGCTCTAGGGAAACCATCTTTACCTAGGGGCACAAACCTTAGGGAAAGATTGTGGGGTCCATCTAAATTATGCCAGGGTTTGATCCTTCTACTTCTTCAGGCACAACCTCCTCCCGTAACCTCCTCTGGCGCTCCTGCGGGCGGCAGGGGAGGAGCCCTAGCCACCGGCCGCCTCTCCACCTCTCCTCTCCTCCTCCTCCCGCCGCCGCCAGAGGGCGCGCCCGGGCGAAGCCCGCCCGGCGCCGGGGGCGGCGGGGCGTCTTCATCGCCTCGTTCGGGAGGGCTGGCGCGGGCCGGCCGACCTGGATCTGGTCACGGCGTTCTCGCGGGGCGCCGCGGCGCGGCCCCTCATCGGCGCAGGGCGCGCGGGTGTGCGGGTGGCGTGATGGGCTGCTCCTCGGTGGTGCTCGGCTGGTGTGGTGACGGCGACGGCTCGATCCAGATCCTGTTGGGGCGGCCTGCGGGCGGTGGCGGCCTCGGCCTTCCCCTCCTCTTGTGGGATGGGCCGGGGGGAGGGGATGGCTGCCGGCGCCCCAGCCAAAGCTGACCTCGCGGCGGCAACGCTTTGGGGTCGGCCGACGGCTCGTGGTTCCGGTGGTGCGTGCCCGGCGGTTTGGCGACCCGTGCACGAGGGATGGAGGTCTTCGATCAAATCTGGGTGAAAACCTGCTATTGGCGATTGCCAAGGCCGACGATGGCGACGCTTCTGCGTCGTTCCCTTCCTGAAGGCATCGTCGTGGAGAGGTTTAAGGCCACTCTCTGCTACCTCCGGGGGAAACCCTAGATCAGTAGATCGGATGACGGCGGCTCTCTGGTGTCGTTCCCCCCCTGGGGGCGTCATTCTTGGAGGCGCACACGGGCTCGAGGGACTAGAGGACGGTGACTTTGGTGGAGCGGTGCTTCATCTTACACATTGATGGTGGCGGATCTCGGCGGCGTGGCGCTGTGGAGACTCGGCGTCTGATGCGCGGAGATGGACTCGTGCAGGAGGTGGAAGCTGTCTGGCATCACGGTGGCGTTGATGGCAGATAGGCCTGGCAAGGTCGGTGCAACAGTACAGCTCTGAAGATGGATTGGTGGCAGGCGGCTGCGGCGTCCTCATACCCGGCAGGGGTCCTGGTTGAGAAGCACGCCGGACTGGTGGGTGCCCATACCAGGCAGGCGTCCTGGGTGGGACCTCAAGTCTTTAGATGTTTAGGTTTGGCTGCGTGGTCTGTTTGGTATTAGGCCCAGACTTTCAGCGCCCCTACATCAACTGGATAGGGATAGCGACAGTTGTTGCTTGTTTTGGTGGCTTTAGACTTAGTGTTGTATGACTCTGTACGGTCTTGTGTCAATAATTAATAAAATGGCCGTATGCATCGCCCAGATGCAGAGGCCGGAGGTCGTCCTCCTTTTCTAAAAAAAAATAATAATAAAATTCTAAATTATGCCATCCCACAACTTTCCCTAGAGCTCTTTCCCTACCAGATGTTTAAACAATATCCTAGGGATACATCATATTCATACCTTTCCTGTACAAAGATGCAATTTGAATATAAATTAAAATTCATATATACCATAATTCAAATAATTAAATTCAAAGCAATATTTCAAATTTATAAATCACATCCAAAATTCATCATATACATCAAATTCATAATGAATGAACACATACATCAGATACATGGTCAACTTAAAACCAAATTCAAAAAAAAGCTATAGCTGAAGTTAGTTATTGCAAGTAGAACACCTTGACCAATATGTACAAGCAATGTTGGTCACGCTGAGTAACAAAAAAAACTTGTTACAACATGCTATCTATACATGCACCCAAAATCATTAACTATCAAGAGGTTGCCTTCCCAGGAGGGACAAAGCTGAGTGAATTAGTTCCAGATGCATTATCAATAAAAATCCAACCATCCCTTCAACACCTGCGCCAGGCTCCAGATTCAAATCTTGGGGAGAAGCATCCAAAGTGACATTATGGTCCTGAAATTATGTTGACAAGCAGTTTAGCACATAGTTATGAGGCTTGAATATTCTGGTAGAATTTTGGTAGCATGATCATAATTTGCACAATATGGACAGGAGAATGTAATCCCTCCCCACAGCCCACATAGCCCTGGCAATGAAAATATATGATCATGCTTCGCACGGAAGCAGCAGAACCACATATCACCACACATAACGCTTTGCACATCGCAGAAGCATGCATTTGAACATCAGAATTGCAGGAATATACAAAGTTTGTATAATCCAAAGTTAATTTCAGAAAACTTACATGATCTGCATGTTCCTGAGCACACAAATTTAGTGGTTCTTGGCTCGTTTCAAGGATCTGCAAGATAAGGGCCCGGTTGTGAAAACATACACGGGCATGCTCATGTAAATCAACTTGTACATTACCCGTGTCTCAAATAGATTAAAATACATACATGGCCAGTTAAGTGATGTGTTCCGTATACACTACTCAGATCATGCTTACCCTGTTCTACAGGAAAAACGTACCAAAGGAAAGGATAGCTCTATGGATTAGTGTTCCCCTAGTTCTGTAAAGTTTCAGCTGAATTTGAGCTGCAGAAAATAGCAGAAAAGAAACTATGCAATCAAAATATACTAAATCTATTGATATGGTATTCATAGCTCCCAATTACAATAACAAAGGTAAAATAATTTGCTAACACTCCATTAGATGTTGATTTTATGCATGGAAACGAATTTAAGCAAATCATCACTCTAAAATCTATAACCGACAGAAGCAAAATGGTCTTACATCCGTGCAAGAGCTCCCCCCCTATGAGACGCATGTACATATACTGGTGAATCTGCATCCCAAGTTGATGTTGCTTCTCCAAGCTAGAAAACAACAATGTAGTCTCTAAACAATCCTTGGTACCTTTAAATCACGAAAACATTCAGTCAGGAAATATGTTTTAAGTTAACAAAAAGGTAGTGCAGGAGAGACGACTACCAAGGATATCATTCCAAGTCATAGCAACTGAGAACTTAAAACTGAAATGGGATCATTAGAAGGAAGATTGTTCCAGCAACCATCACAATTTCCCTCAAAAGAGAGGATAAAAGAGTACCTATCAACAACTTTGGTTGCTTTGCCCACACAAACAATCAACAATCTAGTTGCCATAGTATCCAGGGCACTAGCATGCAATGGCGGAGCTTCATGGGGGCAAACATGGGCGGTCGCCCCCCAGCGAAAAGGATTTTTTTTAGTACCAGGTAGTAGTACTGCACACTACAACCAATAAGGCACAGTTATCACATCCTTCTCACGCTCTGCATCAGAGACAAACAAGCAGCGACCCAATACTGTAGCTCGTCTTCTGCTCTTTTGTCTAGCGCGGACTTTGCGACCGGCGACGCGTGAGCATGGGGTCAGGGAACCACGACACAGACCACTAGAGCTTGCCGGCGTTGGGCCAGATGCCAGAGGCTGGTGCTTAGAGCTCCTGGGCTCCTCTAGTCACGGTCGTGCTTAGGCATCAGGCCACTGCCAGCGTTGTGTAAAAGTGAGGTTGTGAGCAGCAAGACCAGTCTAGCCTCCCTCTTCCAACTGGGAATTTAATCCTGCTATACTGAAGTCCAACTCTTATGATTACACCTTTTCAGTGTAGATTCTTGCATGTTTCATCTTAACTAGTTGTAGTTCTAATTAAAAATTGTTGTTTAGAGACGTAATTGTTGTTTAGAGACGTAATGGTTAAAAGAAAGACCATTGATTTAACATTTTCTACAACAAGTGCCGAGCCTGTATTTTCTACTCTGAAGATTAAGATGACAATGCTACGTAGTAATATGTTGGAAGATGATTTACTATCCAGTAGCTTGTGTTAAGCACATAGAGTAAAATCACAGCCAAGAATTTCTTATGCAATTTAGGAGCGGAAAGAAACAAAGAGCTGATCTTTAGTGATTAAGTCAATACTCCATATTTAATTAGTATTTTGGTTCAGTTTTATTTGTTACCAAGTAGCTTATATATAATTAATGTTAGAAATGTATTTTGTCTAATGTGGATAAGATCAATGTAATTATCTATGTTCTCAGTATTTTGCAAAATCTAACTTGTTTAAGTGGACGGCGTTCGTGAGCGTCTGCGAACGGAAAAAATAAACTAACATGGTTGTTAAAGTAACAAAGATAGTGCAATTTTTGCTTCGCGGATATGCAGACGCTGTCCGCTTGCATCCCTTATAGTCGTATGATTTTGTATTTGATTTTTTTTCTTTGCCCCTCCTTAGATTTCTTTCAAGCTCTGCCACTGCTAGCATGGCCAACCTGCATCATAGATTGGCGAACGCTTTGAGGCAGGGGTGAAGGAGACCTAATTTAGTCGAAATTTTTGGCACTGCGCGCCCTTTCTCCCTTCGCTATCTCACTGCAGAATGGGCCCTGGGGATAAAAGGCGCGCGCGTCGACGCGGGATGCCACCTCTTTGTGTTTTTTCGGGGTGGATGGTATGCACGTGGCACCAAGACTTAGAAAATTTTATTTTCCAGTTTTTTCTCAACAGAAATGTCTTTCCCTAGAGGGATGCTGTTCATTACTTTTCTTTCTCTTGAGGAGATTAATAAGCTCTAGGTAAAGGCCTTAGCCCTAGGTAAATCATGGATTTCTAGTAGTGTGCGGTGGTATTCCGGCAGGAATCCCCCTCACTCACTGCTACGCTGAAGGCTTGCGTAGCCGGTTCCCCCCTGACGATCGTGGCCACATTGACGTATGGCTCGGTGTCCTGCATCTGTAAAAGTGTGTGTGTGTGTGTGTGTGTGTGTGGGGTGTGTGTGTGTACTATAGGGGAGCTGTTCCCCGTCCCCGCCCTCCTGCTGCTGTATTGTGCTGCCTAAACAGGCTCCATATATATATTCAGGTGGGGGAGTTCTCTCCCCCCCCCCCCCCCCCCCCCCTTGAAAATTCAAAAAAAAAAGTCTTATTTGTTTGCAATCACAATCTATTCATGCCCTGCATTGTTGCTGTTGTAATCCCCAACTGTATGTCAAATAAAAAATGCATTTGCATTCAAATCCTGGGGTAATACTATCTGGCGGACAGAGAGTGCCAAGCATTTGCTGGAAGAAGAGATGTCACTGTCTGTCCCCTCACCTGTATGGCCCCAGAAGAAACCTGCACGCTGATCTGGCTTAAACATGCTCCCTACCCTGCTAAAAATTGTTGCTGACGAGCCCTGTGTGCGCGTGCGAGGCCTGCAGAAGTGGTATCTGAATTTTTCTGTCAAAACTGATCTTGTAGTATGTTTTTTTTTGGCATTCTAAATATGACCTAAGAGCAACTCTAGCAGAGTTGCGATATCAGCCTGATCTCCATAATAACCGTCAATATGGTGACTTTGGAGCTGTGTATTAGTTACGGAGATGGGTTCGAGCGTGCTCAAAACACAAAAGACCTAGATGATTTTTTTAAAATGGGACCAAAAGATTTGCCTCGTGTCATTAATTAAAGAGAGCTAACAAGTTTTCAGAATAAACAGGAAACAAAGGCCAAAGTGGCCAATATAAGGGATTACTCTCTCGGGATTAAATCACGTAGGTTCTTGGCGCCCGCCGTTACACAACTCTTGAGCTCACCCTTTATCTTGTCGACGATTAGCAAGGGCATGGAGCTCTTCTTGCGGAAAACATGTGCATTTCTTTCGTTCCAGATCTCCCATGAGACTAGCATGATGATGGACGACATTATCTTCTTCCGCGCCCCATTGCGCCCTAACACCGAGGACCGCCACTCCTTTATCGAGCCCAAGGCTGCCTACTCCTCGAGGTGAAGTTCCTCAAGCCCGAGCCGCTCCTTTATCATTCGCCATATCCGAAGGGAATGTCTACATCCAAAAACAAGGAGAGTTGTTGCTTCGTTTTGTTGCTTACATATTTGGCGTGTCTCACAATTAGGCCACCCATCGCCGCTCAAGCCTACCCGTCATCAAAACGCGGTCTTGAATGACAAGCCAGACAAAGAATTTCCAAGTTGTTAGATAATAACGAGATAAAAGAGACACGAGAGCACACAGATTTTTACGTGGAAACCCTTGCGGGAGAAAACCACGGATGCACGAAGGCGCAATCACTATGAGGAGGAGTATTACAAGCACGAGACGACAGAGCGTCTGAGGTGCGACTACATGGGGTATATAAGAGGGGCAAAACATAGGAGTCCTTGTAGGACAAGTAAACGAGTTGTACTCGTACGCGTCGACGCCAACGCAAAAGCCCACACCGGTTGTACTATGTCTAGTCCAACCCGGTACTAGAATTTGGATCACAATTTAACAATCTCCACCTTGAGCCAAATTCCCTCCAGTAGTCGAAGAAAGTGAATAACTCCATCCAAATCAGCATAAACACCTTGTGCGTCAAAGTCCATAGGACTAGTGAGAAATACCAACTAAGCCTGAGCAAAGCTCAAACTTATTGGTCGGAACTGGCTTTGTCATCATATCAGCAGGATTATCATGAGTACTTATCTTGCATACCTTCAAATCACCTTCAGCAACAACATCTCGAATATAGTGATATCTGACATCAATGTGCTTTGTTCTCTCATGATACATTGGATTCTTTGTAAGATATATAGCACTTTGACTGTCACTAAATACGGTAGGGCAAGATGAGTCTCCACAAAGCTCAGTGTACAAACCTCTCAACCAGATAGCTTCTTTGCATGCCTTAGAAATAGCCATATACTCGGCATCAGTAGTGGAACAAGCCACAATAGACTGCAAAGTTGCTCTCCAACTCACAGCACAACCACCAATGGTGAAAACATAACCTGTGAGTGATCTTCTCTTATCAAAATCACCAGCAAAATCAGAATCAACAAAACCAACAAGTCCATCTCTAGATTTCCCAAACTGTAAATAAGCATTAGAAGTACCACGCAGGTATCTGAAAATCCACTGAACTGCTCTCCAATGCTCTTTTCCAGGATTAGCCATGTATCTACTGACAACACTCAATGCATATGATAAATCCGGACGAGAACAAACCATGGCATACATAAGTGAACCAACTGCACTTGAATAGGGAACTCTAGACATGTACTCAATATCGGCATCTGACTTAGGACATAAAGCTGATGTTAATTTGAAGTGTGCAGCTAACGGAGTACTCACCGGCTTGGCATTATGCATATTAAAACGACGAAGAACTTTATCAATATATCCCTTCTGACTTAGATACACTTTTCCAGACGGTCTATCTCTGGATATTTCCATGCCAAGTATTTTCTTTGCTGCACCCAAATCCTTCATCTCAAATTCATTACTCAATTGCTTCTTTAGTTCATTAATCTCTAACATACTCTTTGCAGCAATAAGCATATCATCAACATAAAGGAGCAAATAAATAATTGAACCTTTGACAGTTTTCAAATAAACACTGTTGGGGAACGTAGCAGAAATTCAAAATTTTCCTACGTGTCACCAAGATCTATCTATGGAGAGACTAGCAACGAGGGGAAGGAGAGTGCATCTACATGCCCTTGTAGATCGCTAAGCGGAAGCGTTCAAGAGAACAGGGTTGATGGAGTCGTACCCGTCGTGATCCAAATCACCGGAGATCCTAGTGCCGAACGGACGGCACCTCCACGTTCAACACACGTACAGCCCGACGACGTCTCCCACGCCTTGATCCAGCAAGGAGAGAGGGAGAGGTTGAGGAAGACTCCATCCAACAGCAGCACAACGGCGTGGTGGTGATGGAGGAGCGTGGCAATCCTGCAGGGCTTCGCCAAGCACCACGGGAGAGGAGATAGAGAAGGAGGGCTGCACCAATGAGAGAGATCAAATCGCGTGTTATGAGCAGCCCCTATGCCTCACTATATATAGGGGAGAGGGAGGAGGGTGCGCCCCCTCTAGGGTTCCCACCCCTAGGGGGGGCGGCAGCCCTAGATGGGAAAGGGGAGGCGGCCAAGAGGAGGTTTCCCTCCCCCCCAAGGCACCTAGGAGGTGCCTTCCCCTTGTGGGACTCTTCCCTCCTTAAAACCCTAGACGCATGGGCCTCTTGGGGCTGGTGCCCTTGGCCCATGTAGGCCAAGGCGCACCTCCCACAGCCCATGTGGCCCCCCGGGGCAGGTGGCCCCACCCGGTGGACCCCCGGGACCCTTCCGGTGGTCCCGGTACAATACCGATGACCCCGAAACTTATCCCGATGGCCGAAACAGGATTTCCTATATATAAATCTTTACCTCCGGACCATTCCGGAACTCCTCGTGACGTCCGGGATCTCATCCGGGACTCCGAACAACATTCGAACTTCCTTTATAACCCTAGCGTCATCGAACCTTAAGTGTGTAGACCCTACGGGTTCGGGAGACATGCAGACATGACCGAGACGTTCTCCGGTCAATAACCAACAGCGGGATCTGGATACCCATGTTGGCTCCCACATGTTCCACGATGATCTCATCGGATGAACCACGATGTCAAGGACTTAATCAATCCCGTATACAATTCCCTTTGTCTATCGGTATGATACTTGCCCGAGATTCGATCGTCGGTATCCCGATACCTTGTTCAATCTCGTTACCGGCAAGTCTCTTTACTCGTTCCGTAACACATCATCCCGTGATCAACTCCTTGATCACATTGTGCACATTATGATGATGTCCTACCGAGTGGGCCCAGAGATACCTCTCCGTCACACGGAGTGACAAATCCCAGTCTCGATTCGTGCCAACCCAACAGACACTTTCGGAGATACCCGTAGTGCACCTTTATAGTCACCCAGTTACGTTGTGACGTTTGGTACACCCAAAGCATTCCTACGGTATCCGGGAGTTGCACAATCTCATGGTCTAAGGAAATGATACTTGACACTAGAAAAGCTTTAGCATACGAACTACACGATCTTTGTGCTAGGCTTAGGATTGGGTCTTGTCCATCACATCATTCTCCTAATGATGTGATCCCGTTATCAACGACATCCAATGTCCATGGTCAGGAAACCGTAACCATCTATTGATCAACGAGCTAGTCAACTAGAGGCTTACTAGGGACATGGTGTTGTCTATGTATCCACACATGTATCTGAGTTTCCTATCAATATAATTCTAGCATGGATAATAAACGATTATCATGAACAAGGAAATATAATAATAATCAATTTATTATTGCCTCTAGGGCATATTTCCAACAGTCTCCCACTTGCACTAGAGTCAATAATCTAGTTCACATCGATATGTGATTAACACTCAAGGTCACATCCCCATGTGACTAACACCCAAAGAGTTTACTAGAGTCAATAATCTAGTTCACATTTACCATGTGATTAACACTCGATGAGTTCTGGGTTTGATCATGTTATGCTTGTGAGAGAGGTTTTAGTCAACGGGTCTGAACCTTTCAGATCCGTGTGCGCTTTACAAATCTCTATGTCATCTCCTAGATGTAGCTACCACGTTCTATTTGGAGCTATTCCAAATAACTGTTCTACTTGGAGCTATTCTAAATTGTTGCTCCATTATACGTATCCGGTATCTCTACTCAGAGCTATCCGGATAGGTGTTAAGCTTGCATCGACGTAACCCTTTACGACGAACTCTTTTACCACCTCCATAATCGAGAAAATTCCTTAGTCCACTAGTTACCAAGGATAACTTTGACCGCTGTCCTGTGATCCATTCTTGGATCACTCTTGTACCCCTTGACTGACTCATGGCAAGGCACATTTCAGGTGCGGTACACAGCATAGCATACTGTAGAGCCTATGTTTTAAGCATAGGGGATGACCTTCGTCCTTTCTCTCTATTCTGCCGTGGTCGAGCTTTAAGTCTTAACTTCATACCTTACAACTCAGGCAAGAACTCCTTCTTTGACTGATCTATCTTGAACACCTTCAAGATCATGTCAAGGTATGTGCTCATTGAAAGTACCATTAAGCGTTTTGATCTATCCTTATAGATCTTGATGCTCAATGTTCAAGTAGCTTAATCCAGGCTTTCCATTGAAAAACACTTTCCAAATAACCCTATATGCTTTCCAGAAATTCTACGTCATTTCTGATCAACAATATGTCAACAACATATATTCATCAGAAATTCTATAGTGCTCCCACTCACTTCTTTGGAAATACAAGTTTCTCATAAACTTTGTATAAACCCAAAATCTTTGATCATCTCATCAAAGTGTACATTCCAACTCCGAGATGCTTACTCCAGTCCCTAGAAGGATTGCTGGAGCTTTGCATACTTATTAGCATCTTTCAGGATTGATAAAACCTTCCGGTTGTATCACACACAACCTTTCCTCAAGAAAAATCGTCGAGGAAACAATGTTTTGACATCCTATCTGCAAGATTTCATAAATAATGCAGTAATCGCTAATATAATTCCAACAGACTCTTAGCATCCCTACGAGTGAGAGAGTCAAATCGTAGTCAACTCCTTGAACTTGTCGGGAAACTTCTTAACGACAAGTCGAGCTTTCTTAATGGTGACATTTACCATCATTGTCCGTCTTCCTTTTAAAATCCATCTATACTCAACAGCCTCACGACCATCGAGCTGTTCTGTCAAAGTCTACACTTTGTTTCCATACATGGATCCTCTCTCGGATTTTATGGCCTCGAGCCATTTATCGGAATCCGGGCCCACCATCGCTTCTCCATAGCTCGTAGGTTCATTGTTGTCTAGCAACATGACTTCCAAGATAGGATTACGTACCACTCTGAAGTAGTACGCATCCTTGTCATCCCACGAGGTTTGGTAGTGACTTGATCCGAAGTTTCATGATCACTATCATAAGCTTCCACTTCAATTGGTGTAGGTGCCATAGGAACAACTCCCTGTGCCCTGCCACACACTAGTTGAAGAGACGGTTCAATAACCTAATCAAGTCTCCACCATCCTCCACTCAATTCTTTCGAGAGAAACTTTTCCTCGAGAAAGGACCCGATTCTAGAAACAATCCCTTATTGCTTTCGGATCTGAGACAGGAGGCATACCCAACTGTTTTGGGTGTCCTATGAAGATGCATTTATCCGCTTTGGGTTCGAGCTTATCAGCCTGAAACTTTTTCACATAAGCGTCGCAGCCCCAAACTTTTAAGAAATGACAGCTTAGGTTTCTCTAAACCATAGTTCATACGGTGTCATCTCATCGAAATTACTTGGTGCCCTATTTAAAGTGAATGTGGTTGTCTCTAATGCCTAACCCATAAACTATCATGGTAATTAGATAAGAGACATCATGGTATGCATCATATCCAATAGGGTGCAGTTATGATGTTCGGACACACCATCACACTATGGTGTTCAGGCTGTATCAGTTGTGAAACAATTTCCACAATGTCTTAATTCTGTGCCAAACTCGTAATTCAGATATTCATCTCTATGATCATATCATAGATATTTTATCCTCTTGTCACGACGATCTTTCAACTTCACCCTGAAATTACTTGAACCTTTCAATAATTCATACTCGTGATTCATCAAGTAAATATACTCAACATTTACTCAAATCATCCGTGAAGTAAGAGCATAACGATATCCACTACATGCCTCAGCACTCATTGGACTGCACACATCAAAATGTATTACTTCCAGCAAGTAGCTTTCTGGTTCCATTTTATTGAAACCGAGGCTTTTAGTCATCTTGCCCATGTGGTATGATTTGCATGTCTCAAGTGATTCAAAATCAAGTGAGTCCAAACGGTCCATTTGCATGGAGTTTCTTCATGCACACACACCAATAGACATGGTTCGCATGTCTCAAACCTTTCAAAAACGAGTGAGTCCAAAGATCCATCAACATGGAGCTTCTTCATGCGTTTTATACCGATATGACTTACGTGGCAGTGCCACAAGTAGGTGGTACTATCATTACTATCTTTTGGCATGAACATGTGTATCACTACGATCGAGATTCAATAAACTATTCATTTTAGGTGCAAGACCATTGAAGGTATTATTCAAATAAACAGAGTAACCATTATTCTCCTTAAATGAATAACCGTATTGCGATAGACATAATCCAATCACGTCTATGCTCAACGCAAACACCAAATAACAATTATTTAGGTTTAACACCAATCTCGATGGTAGAGGGAGCGTGTGATGCTTGATCATATCAATATTGGAAACACTTCCAACACATATCGTCAGCTCACCTTTAGCTAGTCTCCGTTTATTCCGTAGCTTTTATTTCGAGTTGCTAACACTTAGCAACCGAACCGGTATCTAATACCCTGGTGCTACTAGGAGTACTAGTAAAGTACACATCAACACAATGTATATCCAATATACTTCTATCGACCTTGCCAGCCTTCTCATCTACCAAGTATCTAGGGTAATTCTGCTCCAGTGGTTGTTCCCCTTATTACAGAAGCACTTAGTCTCGGGTTTGGGTTCAACCTTTGGTTTCTTCACTAGAGCAGCAGCTGAATTGCCGTTTCATGAAGTATCCCTTCTTGCCCTTGCCCTTCTTGTAACTAGTGGTTTCACTAACCATCAACAATTGATGCTCCTTCTTGATTTCTACTTTCGCGGTGTCAAACATCGCGAATATCTCAAGGATCATCATATATGTCCCTGATATATCATAGTTCATCACGAAGCTCTAGCAGCTTGGTGGTAATGACTTCGGAGAAACATCACTATCTCATTTGGAAGATCAACTCCCACTTGATTCAAATGATTGTTGTACTCAGACAATCTGAGCACAAGCACAACAATTGAGCTTTTCTCCTTAGTTTGTAGGCTAAGAAAATCATCGGAGGTCTTATACCTCTTGACGTGGGCACGAGCCTGAAATCCCAATTTCATTCCTCAAAACATCTCATATGTTTCGCGACGTTTCAAAAACGTTTTCGGTGCCTCAATTCTAAACCGTTTAACTGAACTATCACGTAGTTATCAAAATGTGTATGTCAGATGTTCGCAACATCCACAGATAACGTTCGAGGTTCAGCACACTGAGCGGTGCATTAAGAACATAAGCCTTCTATGAAGCAATGAGGACAATCCTCAGTTTACGGACCTAGTCCGCATAATAGCTACTATCAACTTTCAACTAATTTTTCTCTAGGAACATATCTAAACAGTAGAACTATAGCGTGAGCGATGACATAATTTGCGAATACCTTTTGACTATGTTCAGGATAATTAAGTTCATCTTATGAACTCCCACTCAGACAGACATCCCTCTAGTCATCTAAGTGATTACATGATCCGAGTCAACTAGGCCGTGTCCGATCATCACGTGAGACGGACTAGTCAACGTCGGTGAACATCTTCATGTTGATCGTATCTACCATACGACTCATGCTCGACCTTTCGGTCTTCTGTGTTCCGAGGCCATGTCTATGCACATGCTAGGCTCGTCAAGCTAACCCTAAGTGTTTTGCATGTGTAAAACTGTCTTACACCCATTGTATGTGAACGTAAGGATCTATCACACCCGATCATCACGTGGTGCTTCGAAACGACGAACTTTAGCAACGGTGCACAGTTAGGGGAGAACACATTCTTGAAATTGTAAAGAGGGATCATCTTATTTACTACCGTCGTTCTAAGTAAATAAGATGCAAAAACATGATAAACATCACATGCAATCAAATAATAGTGACATGATATGGCCAATATCATATAGCTCCTTTGATCTCCATCTTGGGGCTCCATGATCATCTTGTCACGTCATCGACATGCAAGTCGTGATTCCTATTACAAGAACATGATCAATCTCATACATCACATATATCATTCATCACATCCTTTTGGCCATATCACATCACATAGCATATCCTGCAAACACAAGTTAGACGTCCTCTAATTGTTGTTTGCATGTTTTACGTGGCTGCTATGGGTTTCTAGCAAGAACGTTTCTTACCTACGCAAAACCACAACGTGATATGCCAATTTCTATTTACCCTTCATAAGGACCCTTTTCATCGAATCCGATCCGACTAAAGTGGGAGAGACAGACACCCGCTAGCCACCTCATGCAAATAGTGCATGTCAGTCGGTGGAACCTGTCTCACGTAAGAGTACGTGTAAGGTCGGTCCGGGCCGCTTCATCCCACGATGCCGCCGAATCAAGATAAGACTAGTAACGGCAAGCATATTGAACAAAATCAACGCCCACAACTACTTTGTGTTCTACTCGTGCATAGAATCTACGCAATAGACCTAGCTCATGATGCCACTCTTGGGGAACATAGCAGAAATTCAAAATTTTCCTACGTGTCACCAAGATCTATCTATGGAGAGACTAGCAACGAGGGGAAGGAGAGTGCATCTACATACCCTTGTAGATCGCTAAGCGGAAGCGTTCAAGAGAACGGGGTTGATGGAGTCGTACTCGTCGTGATCCAAATCACCGGAGATCCTAGTGCCGAACGGACGGCACCTCCGCGTTCAACACACGTACAGCCCGACGACGTCTCCCACGCCTTGATCCAGCAAGGAGAGAGGGAGAGGTTGAGGAAGACTCCATCCAACAGCAGCACAATGGCGTGGTGGTGATGGAGGAGCGTGGCCATCCTGCAGGGCTTCGCCAAGCACCACGGGAGAGGAGATAGAGAGGGAGGGCTGCACCAATGAGAGAGATCAAATCGCGCGTTATGAGCAGCCCCTATGCCTCACTATATATAGGGTAGAGGGAGGAGGGTGCGCCCCCTCTAGGGTTCCCACCCCTAGGGGGGGCGGCAGCCCTAGATGGGAAAGGGGAGGCGGCCAAGAGGAGGTTTCCCTCCCCCCCAAGGCACCTAGGAGGTGCCTTCCCCTTGTGGGACTCTTCCCTCCTTAAAACCCTAGGCGCATGGGCCTCTTGGGGCTGGTGCCCTTGGCCCATGTAGGCCAAGGCGCACCTCCCACAGCCCATGTGGCCCCCTGGGGCAGGTGGCCCCACCCGGTGGACCCCCGGGACCCTTCCGGTGGTCCCGGTACAATACCGATGACCCCGAAACTTGTCCCGATGGCCGAAACAGGATTTCCTATATATAAATCTTTACCTCCGGACCATTCCGGAACTCCTTGTGACGTCCGGGATCTCATCCGGGACTCCGAAAAACATTCGAACTTCCTTTATAACCGTAGCGTCATCGAACCTTAAGTGTGTAGACCCTACGGGTTCGGGAGACATGCAGACATGACCGAGACGTTCTCCGGTCAATAACCAACAGCGGGATCTGGATACCCATGTTGGCTCCCACATGTTCCACGATGATCTCATCGGATGAACCACGATGTCAAGGACTTAATCAATCCCGTATACAATTCCCTTTGTCTATCGGTACGATACTTGCCCGAGATTCGATCGTCGGTATCCCGATACCTTGTTCAATCTCGTTACCGGCAAGTCTCTTTACTCGTTCCGTAACACATCATCCCGTGATCAACTCCTTGATCACATTGTGCACATTATGATGATGTCCTACCGAGTGGGCCCAGAGATACCTCTCCGTCACACGGAGTGACAAATCCCAGTCTCGATTCGTGCCAACCCAACAGACACTTTCGGAGATACCCGTAGTGCACCTTTATAGTCACCCAGTTACGTTGTGACGTTTGGTACACCCAAAGCATTCCTACGGTATCCGGGAGTTGCACAATCTCATGGTCTAAGGAAATGATACTTGACACTAGAAAAGCTTTAGCATACGAACTACACGATCTTTGTGCTAGGCTTAGGATTGGGTCTTGTCCATCACATCATTCTCCTAATGATGTGATCCCGTTATCAACGACATCCAATGTCCATGGTCAGGAAACCGTAACCATCTATTGATCAACGAGCTAGTCAACTAGAGGCTTACTAGGGACATGGTGTTGTCTATGTATCCACACATGTATCTGAGTTTCCTATCAATACAATTCTAGCATGGATAATAAACGATTATCATGAACAAGGAAATATAATAATAATCAATTTATTATTGCCTCTAGGGCATATTTCCAACAAACTATCATAATTAGACCTTTTGAAACCTTGAGAGAGCATAAAGGTGTCAAATCTCTTGTACCACTGTCTCGGGGATTGCTTCCATCCATAAAGAGATTTCTTTAACTTACACACAAGCTTTTCTTTTCCAGGAATAACAAAACCTTCAGGTTGTTCCATATAAATATCCTCTTCTAATTCTCCATGTAAGAATGCAGTTTTAACATCCAATTGTTCAAGCTCAAGATCATGCATGGCAACAATACTGAGTAAAGTGCGAATAGAGCTATGGTTCACAACAGGAGAAAAGACTTCGTTATAGTCAATACCTGGAATCTGACTATAACCTTTAGCAACTAACCTTGCTTTATATCTTGTCTCATCATTAGGAGAAACACCTTCTTTCCTCTTGAAAACCCACTTGCAACGAATAGGTTTCTTCTCTCTAGGTAATCTTACTAAATCCCAAGTGCCATTCTTTTCAAGTGATTCCATCTCATCATGCATAGCGGTCATCCACTTATTACTATCACTAGAAATAATAGCCTCGGAATATGAAGAAGGCTCAGCATTACCTTCAATTTCTTCTGCAACAGATAAAGCAAAAGAAACAATATTGCACTCTTCAGTTAACCTGTCAGGTTTATTACTACCCCGTCTAACTCTGTCACGTGCAAGATTCCAACTGGGTGGAACAATAGGCTAATTTGGAGTGGGAGTGACATGATCATCATTAACGACGGGTTCATCATGTGCATCAACAATTTCATTTCGAGATGTATCACCTGAATCAATAACATGCTCCACCTGAACAGTAGACTCCTGAACAATAGGCTGATGTTCACTCTCAACGGGAACATTAGTAGATGAAACATCATGTAACATAGCAGATTCATTAAAGATAACATTTCTGCTAATAACAACCTTCTGGGTTTCAGGATTCCATAATTTAAAACCTTTAACACCAGACTTATAACCAAGAAAGATGCACTTAACAGCCCTAGGCTCCAACTTTCCATTATCAACATGAGCATAAGCAGTGCAACCAAAAACTCTCAACTGTGAATGATCAGCAGGTGAACCAGACCATACCTCAATTGGAGTTTTCTTATTAAGAGCAATAGATGGTGAACGGTTAATGAGATAACAAGCAGTGGAAGCGGCCTCAGCCCAAAAACGCCTATGCAAACCTGCATTGGACAACATGCAACGGGCTCTGGAAATAATGGTCCTGTTCATACGCTCAGCAACACCGTTTTGTTGAGGAGTATAAGGAACGGTGTAATGTCTGACAATGCCTTCAGACTTGCAATAATTCTTAAATTGCTTAGAACAGAATTCCATACCATTATCAGTGCGAAGTATTTTTACCTTCTTTTCAGTTTGTCTTTCAATCATAATCTTCCACTCCTTAAATACTGAGAATGCTTCATATTTATGCTTCAAGAAATAAGGCCAAATTTTTCTCGAATAATCATCAATAATAGTCAGCATGTAACTAGCACCACCTAGTGACTTCTTGTGAGATGGTCCCCATAAATCAGAATGCACATAATCAAGAGTACCTTCAGTTGTATGAGTCGAAGTGTTGAACTTCACCCTCTTGTGTTTGCCGAAGATACAATGCTCACAAAATTTCAATTTACCAGGTTCATATCCATCAAGAAGACCTCGCTTATTTAACTCTGCTAAACCAAGTTCACTCATATGTCCAAGACGCATATGCCAAAGGTTAGCAGCATCACAATCAGAATTCTTTGAAACAACTGGAGTAGCGTTACCTGAAACTGTAGAACCTCAAAGGTAATAAAGACCATTGGTCGAACTTAAGTCACCTTTCATCACAACAAGGGAGCCTTTGGTGACCTTCAAAACACTATCTCCACCTGAATATTTGTACCCCTTTGCATCAAGGGCACTCATAGAAATAAGATTTCTCTTCATCTTCGGAATATACCGAACATCTGTCAAAGTTCTGATTATGCCATCAAACATCTTGATTCGAATAGAACCTATGCCATCAATCTTGCATGGTGAATTATCAAAACCCAAAACAGAACCAGCAGAAGTAGTGGAATCAAAAGTATTAAACCAATCTCTATGTAGACACATATGAAAAGTGCATGCAGTGTCAAGTACCCACTCATCATTGGTCTCAGCACATCCAGCAATAACGACAAGAGCATCATCGGAACTATCATCACGAGCAACGTTAGCAGAATTTTCACCTTGTTTGTTACCTTTCCTCTTTTCTTTATTCTGCAATCTGAAACACTCTGAGATGTCATGCCCGTCTCTCTTGCAATATCTGCAATATTTCTTGTCTCTGGATTGCGACCGGCCCCTGTGGCCGTTCTTACTTTTGCCTCTGTTTCCATTATTGGAGTTCTTCTCCTTTGTCCTGCCACGAACAGATAATCCCTCTGCTTGGGATGAACTTGAACCATCATGAGGCACCATTAGTTTCATCTTCTCCTTAGAGTTCAAAGCTTTATAAACTTCATTAAGCGTGAGAGTATCACGACTGTATAATATGGTGTCTCTAAAATTGGTATAAGAACTTGGCAGTGAACAAAGTAACATTAAAGCAGTATCTTCCTCTTCATACTTAACCTCCATTGCAGCTAGATCGGATATGATCTCTTTAAATTCTGAAATATGATTCAAAACATTACCTCCCTCGGGTAACCTGTGCAGGAATAATTTTTGCTTCAGATGCATCTTGCTGGTGAGATCTTTAGTCATGCAAATCCCTTCCAGCTTTAACCATAGAGCGGTGGCAGTTTTCGCGCTCAAAACTTCCTGCAAAATATTATTATGCAAATGGAGTTGAATTTGTGACAAAGCCTTACAATCAATTCTTCTCTCCTCATCAGTCCAATCCTGAATCCTTTGTTTCCCAAAATTATCCAGTGCTTCATCATAGTCAGACTGTGCCAACAACGCTCGCATCTTGACTTGCCATAGGGTAAACCTTGTGTCACGGTCCAACAGCGGAAGATCGTACTTCATGGATGCCATGAGTCGATAAATCTGTGTACACAAAGTAGTACAAGCCGGTAAAAAAATTCTTGACAGAATTTAATATGCGGAGCAAATATAACAGAGTAAATAGCACCTGGTAGTATCCTCGCAACACCAGTAACCACGGAGGACTTGAGAAATCAATAGGATCTCGGAGAACGAGCTGATTTGTGAATTTCTCACGTACTAGAAAGTAGTACTATGTCTTCACGTGGATGAGCGTAGCAGTGTAAGCTTTCGGAGGCCTCAAGATTTGACGAAGCAGCAGCAGCTACTTGCGGTGTTGCGGACGTAGCAGCTGCAGCGACAGACACCAATCACCTCGGGACTTGAAGCCGATTGCTTTGATTAGCACCTGCGGCAACTCGGCGGAGTAAACAAGGACGGCTTAGTCTTGAATTATATGACGCGTACGGACGGTACTCCCGTCCGACTCGGTGTCGTCTCGCAGCAGCAGCAGAAATCGAATTTGACGGATAGCGCCGCAGTGGTGGCGCACAGAATGTCAAACCCTAAACTCTCGTCTCGTATGAATCTGAACCTTAGCTCTGATACCACTTGTTAGATAATAACGAGATAAAAGAGACACGAGAGCACACAGATTTTTACGTGAAAACCCTTGCAGGAGAAAACCACGGACGCACGAAGGCGCAATCACTATGAGGAGGAGTATTACAAGTACGAGACGACAGAGCGTCTGAGGTGCGACTACATGGGGTATATAAGAGGGGCAAAACATAGGAGTCCTTGTAGGACAAGTAAACGAGTTGTACTCGTATGCGTCGACGTCAACGCAAAAGCCCACACCGGTTGTACTACGTCTAGTCCAATCCGGTATTAGAATTTGGATCACAATTTAACACAAGTGATATCGTCCCCCCTCGTGCCTTCGGTAAGTTGAACATCCTGAAGCATGGTCCATGGACTGACGAATTCCTGGAGGTTGTCAAGCGAGAGGTCATTCTCCAAATTTATTTGACTTCCTTTATAGTTTTATTTTTGCGCTTGGAGAGCTCACCATAGTAGCCTACTCGTACCAACTTTGTTTTTTTGCGCTTGAGTACTTGTACTAACTAACGCGCGCAGTGAGAGGAAAGCAAGTCCGTGTCACCCGCGAAGTCGGACTCATATTCCGAAATAGAATTTGGTTTGGCTTCTGCTTGCAGGCCAATTAGTGTACAGGTCCGTCGAGTCCCCACTTACTATTCTATTTCTACACTAATTAACTGTCCTCGCTTCGTTGATAGATCTGCGGCGTGTTTCCTTTGGAGATTAGATTTTGCTGCTTGCGGAAGCGGAGCCAATGGCAACAATGGCCGACGAGTGCATGGAGCACGCCCTGACCTTCGCCATCGAAAGCAGCACGACGGCCCAGCACTGGCTCGTCCCGCTTCCGTCCCAGCACCAAGGCGCGGCAGCATTGCAGCAGCAGCAGCAGCAGCTTGGATCCGTCGGATACGACGTCGTTGACGCGGCAGAGGAGCTCGGCCGATCGGTCCTGCTCGTCGCGGAGGCCCTCTTCCTGCACGGCGTCCTCGGCGACGGCGATCTCCTGCGGCTCCTGTCGGCCATGCCCAATCCCGGTGACGCCTACCGCGACTGCGGTTTCGGAGGAGTCCCTGCGACAGCGGCGGAGGTGGCCGGCCTGGAGAAGCGTGTTTATCATCGTGTGGGAGGCCAGGGCGGTCCTAGCACGACGGACACGGGCTGCGTGATCTGCTTGGAGGACTTCGTGGCAGGTGACGAGATCGGGGTGATGCCGTGCTCGCACAAGCACGGCTTTCACCGGGGTTGCATCGCCGAGTGGCTCGGACGCAGCAACGCCTGCCCCCTCTGCCGCCACGCCCTGCCCTCCTAGCATAGCGACTTAATTAGGGCCCCTTTTCGGCGAAAAGTGGCTGCAGAGGCCGAGCTTCACTGAGCTCTATATACATTCCTCAGCCAAAATACCTTTTCCATAACTCAAAAAGATCTAAAATAATGTTTTCATGTAGACATATACTTAAAATATACGTGTACAAATTTTCATAAACATATGTATTCATATGTGATGTATACAAAAAAAGACAAATACACAGATTGAAATAGGCTTTTTCTTTGTTGTATTTGTGTCAGATTTTTGTCTTTTTGTGTAGCATGCAAATGATCAAATTAGTTACTGAAAATTTATACATACTTAAAGAATATGCATATGTATTTGTACAAAACAAATTGGCATTTTTTGAAACTTTTAAATATATTTTCATTCTTTTTTGGTAAAACGGGCTCCCTGGAGCCCGGTCTCTGCGACGCCTCACTCGGTCCATTCTAGAGAATCACGGTCCTAGAAATTTAAAAGAACTCATTTCTTCCTCGAGAATCATCGAAGAATCTTCAGAATCAGTTGTGTAGATACAACCCCAGGACCGTCATTGTTTGTTTGTTCTATTTTTATTTGTTAACTGTCATGCACTCGAACCCACAAAAGACCTAGATGGTTTTTTTTAAATGGGATCAAAATATTTGCCTTGTTTTATTAATTTTTTGAACACAGTACAAATGCAAGCGTTCATATACACGCGCATACACTCATCCATATGAACACACACGCACACCCTGCCCCTATGAGTACCTCTGAAAGACTGAGCCGGCATATCATTTTGAATATCAGGGATGGGGATACCACAGTCCCTCTAACCATCCAACCACAGGTTGGTTCGCAAACATATTCCTCGTCTCATTAATTAAGGAGAGGTCTTAGTTTTTAGAAAAAAACAAGAAACTAAGGCCAATGTGGGCACCAAGCACGTTGCGATGTGTTCGGCTAGTCATCGACATATGCAAGCGTTCATATACACGCGCATACACTCATCCATATGAACACACACGCACACCCTACCCCTATGAGTACCTCTGAAAGACAGCTGAGCCAGCATATCATCTTGAATACCAGGGATGGGGATACCACAGTCCCTCTAACCATCCAACCACAGATTGGTTCGCAAACATATTCCTCGTCTCATTAATTAAGGAGAGGTCTCGGTTTTTAGAAAAAAAACAAGAAACTAAGGCCAATGTGGACACCAAGCATGTTGCGATGTGTTCGGGCAGTCAACGACATTTTTTCACGGAATTGCAAAACTTGTAAAAAGACAAAAAACATAGCATGATTCCTTAAGTTAGTCATACAACGCCAGGGAAACAATTGGGGTGATTTGACGGATGTAGGAAAAAACATGTTAGGAAAACACATTTATACATAAGTTATCAGGTCTTCGTGCGTATATTATTACCATGCTATGCACATAAGTTACCGATGTTTGTTTTTAACAACTTTATTCCCTCGAGGTCAAAAAATCGGCGTTGTTTGTACATGTATTATTGTGTGTGCAGTATATATAATATCACAGCATTTACATGAAAATTACCGGGATATGTTTTTCAACACGATTAGTAGATATAGAAACCGAAAAAACACATAAAAGTGAAGTGAAAATCACCAGTTCCAAAATTAGATGCCGACAAAGAAGATATTATTTAACAACGAAAAGTGTTCCTCTTCAGCATATGGTCTTCCAAAAATTCAGAATGATAGTCACCGCGTCCAACGCCCAACTCTAACAAATTAAGCGTTTACTCTGACCAAAATACACATGCTAATGAGGGCATCTCCAGCCGTTGGCCCCACCAGGACACATAAAAATCGCCCCCTGGGGGCGAGCCGGCGATGCACTCGGCGTTGGGGGCGGGTTTGCGCCCAGTCGTCGCCCCCAGCTCGCCCCCAGGCGCCGAAATTGGCCCACTTTGCAGCCCAATTTTGACGAATAAACGGCCCATATGGGCGAGAATAGGCCCATATTCGGCGTGGTTTCGCCGTGTCTAGGCGTTCAATTATCAACACAATTATTTCTTATCACATATTTCATCACAGAAAAATTAAATACTTCAACAAAATACTACAACAACAAATAATTCAATACAAATTATATTGTTCAACAAATAAAAACTCGTATTTCATCACGAGGCGTCCCCCTTGAGCCTCCATAGGTGCTCAATCAGATCTTTCTGCAGTTGATTATGCACCTGTGGGTCTCGGATCTCCTGACGCATACTGAGATAGGCAGTCCAAGTTGCCGGTAGCTGGTGATCAACTTCGGCTAGAGGACCCTGCCTGTAGTATGGTTCAGTGTCAATCACTGGGTCTTCTTGCTCGCTCTCGATGATCATGTTGTGCAAGATGACACAGCAAGTCATGATCTCCCACATTTGATCTTTCGACCAGGTCTGAGCGGGGTACCAAACAACAGCGAATCGAGATTGGAGCACACCAAATGCCCGCTCGACATCCTTCCGGCAAGCCTCCTGAACTTTCGCAAACCAGGCGTTCTTGCCTCCTGGCACAGGGTTTGAGATCGTCTTCACAAATATCGACCATCTCGGATAGATGCCGTCAGCTAGATAGTACCCCTTGTTGTATTGGTGCCCATTGATCTCGAAGTTCACCGGAGGAGAATGGCCCTCAACGAGCTTGGCAAAAAGAGGAGAGCACTGCAGCATGTTGATGTCATTGTGAGTTCCTGGCATACCAAAGAAGGAGTGCCAAATCCAGAGGTCCTGTGTGGCTACCGCCTCAAGCACCACACTGCAACCGCCTTTGGCGCCTTTGTACATCCCCTGCCAACCAAATGGGCAGTTCTTCCATTTCCAATGCGTGCAGTCGATGCTTCCAAGTATCCCAGGAAATCCTCTTGCTGCATTCTGGGCTAGGATCCGAGCAGTGTCTTCCACATTGGGTGTTCTCAAGTATTGTGGCACAAACACTGCCACCACTGCCCGACAGAACTTGTAGAAACACTCTATGCTGGTGGACTCGGCCATGCGCCCATAGTCGTCGAGTGAATCACTTGGAGCTCCATATGCAAGCATCCTCATCGCTGTCATGCACTTCTGGATGGAGGTGAATCCAAGAGCGCTAGTGCAATCCATCTTGCACTTGAAGTAGTTGTCGAACTCCCGGATGGAATTCACAATCCTGAGGAAGAGCTTTCGGCTCATCCGATAACGGCGCCGAAATGTTCTCTCGCCATGAAGTGGAGCATCGGCGAAGTAGTCAGAGTAGAGCATGCAGTAGCCTTGCAGACGATGCCGGTTCTTTGCTTTCACCCGCCCCGACGCCGAGCCACCTCGCCGCGGCTTTTCACTGCTCGCCAACAGCTGGGCGAGGGCGGCGAGCACCATGAGATGCTCTTCTTCCTGGACGTCGGCCGCGGCTTCCTCCTCCAGCAGCGCGGCGAGCTCTTCCTCCTCGTCCGAGTCCATTGCCGAGGCAGGCAAAACGCCGAACACCTTGCGCTCGGTGGGCGTGTACCCGCCGTTAAACCGCGCCTCCGCGGCCGGAAACGGCGGCCGGAAACGCCCAGCTGCTACGGGAGGGGCTGCCGCGGCGAAGTGCTGCTATTTTCCGGTGGGGAATGGCTATCTAGCGGAGTAGGGCGGCGGCCGTCGCCGGGATATAGCTAGTGGTGGCCGAGGGCGCGGGGGGTGCGAGGCGAGTCGGGGAAGAAAACCTTGACTTTTCCCCTGGCGGTGTGGGCCAGGCGTGCTTTTCCCAAGCGCCAGAGCCCCCAACAGCTCCCCAGCGCGGCGGGTTTGGCCTGTGACCGCCGGGCGGAAAAAGGATCCGAACCGGCGATTTTCGGCGTCCTGGGGGCGCGACTGGGCTGTTTTTTCGGCGTCGGCGCCGAAAAAGTGGCCTGGGGGGGCGCGGCTGGAGATGCCCTGAATCACCTTAACCCCATTTTTGTTGTTGCTTCGTTTAGACCATTGGTCAATGCAAGGAACCATGGGAATGGTCATGCAAGTAACGCCCGGCTCCATGAGCCTAGAGAAGTAGAGATACGGGACGGCAACCCACGTCCATCTCATCGATTGCTTCATCACCAGACAGTGGCGGCGACCCAGGTTCCATTTTTCACTGGCCTGCTAAATGGGACCGCCGCGATTAGCTCCTCCTTTGCATCGGCGGCGTGCAGCGCTCGCTGTTGGGCTCGCGCTTGCACTGGCAAGCTGTCCAGTGGTGGAGTAGGGGGTGGGCGAGCACCATGGCCCGACCAGGGCGCTCGGGGAATAGGGTGGCAAAGGCGCGGCTGGGAGGAGACGGGTTGTAGAAGAAGCAGTCAGCGAGCGGAGAAAGAAGATCGGCCAACCTCGGGCGGAATGGCACACAACGCTGAGGAGGACGCCAAGGCGAGGCCGCGCGCGTTGATAACTTTCTTCTCGTCCAACAAACGGCCCGGCTCCTCCACAACCTCAAGGTGCCGCGTGTTCTTCTTAAATTAGACATCGCCAAGGCATTCGACACGGTGGCGTGGCCATTCCTCCTCAAGACGCTTCGACACTTGGGGTTTGGCATGCGTTGGTGTGAGTGGATTTTGATCCTCCTCTCCACTGCTTCGACTCGTGTTCTCCTCAACGGCACCCCCGGGCCGCCGATCGCTCATGCCCAAGGGCTGCGCTAGGGTGACCCGGTGTCCCCCATGTTGTTCACCTTGGTGATTGACGAGCTTAATGCGCTCCTCGAGCATGCCACCAACCAGGGAATCCTCCAGCAGCTAACCACGCGCCACGCCGCGTCCAGCATATCCATGTTCGCCGACGACGTGGTTATCTTCTGCCACCCCGACGCCCAGGAGCTCTCCGCCATTAGAATGTTGCTCGATACTTTTGGCAACGCCTCGGGTCTTCGAACCAACTTCCTCAAGTGTTCCGCTTCACTCATCAGATGCGGCGACAACCACGGCGCCACCATTGGCGCCTCCCTCTCCTGCCCGCTGGCGGAATTTCCCATCAAATACCTAGGGCTACCGCTCTCAAATCGCAAAGTGCCGGCCTCTGCCCTCCTTCCACTTGTCGACAAGCTTACCATGAAGCTCGCCACCTGGAAAGCCTCTCTGCTGTCCCGAGGCCAGCGGCTTGCTCTTGTTAGACATGTCCTCACCGCCATGCCTGTGCATATCCTGTTAGCGCTAGCGCTCCACCCAACGATCCTCAGGAAGGTCAACAGGCTCATTCGCGATTTTCTTTGGCATGGCAACAAGGATGCCCATGCTGGCTGCTCTTGGCAGAAGGTGTGTCGTCCCCTCGCGCTTGGTGGACTGGGGATTCGCAATCTACACCGTACCGGCGTCGCCCTCCGCACCAGGTGGCTTTGGCTGCAGCGAACCGACCCCGACCGCTCCTGGAAGCATCTCCAGCTCCTGACCGATCACGAGGCCTCTGTGCTCTTCCGTGCTTCCACGACCTGGATCATCGGCAATGGCAACACCTGCAAGTTCTGGCAGGATCACTGGCTCAATGGGCGCTCCATCCCCGAGATTGCTCCCACCCTTTCTGCCCTCATCCCGAGGCGCCGCCGAAGCCAACGCCTTGTCAGCGATGCTCTCAACAACAGAGGCTGGATCGCCGACATCCACGGCACCTTACACCCCCGCGCGGTCATCGAATATGTCGAGCTATGGAGGCTGCTCCAAACTATCGAACTCTCCAGTGAGCCCGACAAGCTCTCCTGGAAATGGACGGCCGATGGGAGCTACTCCGCATGTTCGGCCTACCACATGTTGTTCATGGGCGCCACCACCGCACCATGCTGGCGCCCCGTCTGGAAGACTTGGGCTCCTTCCAACGTGAAGATCTTCCTATGGCCCGCCTCTCTCAACAGATGCTGGACCGCCGACCGGAGAGCGCGCCACAACCTTCCCCATGACCCCATTTGCAAGTTGTGCAGCCAAGAAAACGAGACACTGCACCACCTTCTCGTCGGCTGCGTCTTCTCGCGCATCGTTTGGCACGACATCACGGCATGGTGCCGCATTCCCGCCCTTCCCCCTGATGGCGCTTCCGGCTTCTTCGACTGGTGGATGGCAACGACGGCCAGTACGCCAGCCTGCCTCCACAAAGGGATGAACTCCATCATCATCCTCACCTCTTGGGCACTTTGAAAGCATCGCAACGCAGCTCTCTTCGACAATGCTACACCCTGCTTAAACAAACTTGTCGAGGACATAAAGCAGGAGGCGACACTCTGAGCAAGAGCCGGCGCCAAAGGGCTCGATAGGATGGTTTCTGTAACATAAAGTTGTAATCTATGAGGCTGAGCATCCTCCCTCCCTCGCTGCTCATCTAGCGCCTAGGCCCGCCATCTCATGTGTACGAGGCCTAAGACGCTCACCCTTGTACCCTCCTCCAACCTATCAATGAAATGATACGCAACTTGCGTATTCAGGAAAAAAAGGCCGGAGCAGCGACCTGTGCCATGGCTTGGACGCGCGGGACGCGGAGCAGCAACCGCGAGGGATCAAGCGCTCTTCTCCTATGTCCTCGCGGGAAGAAGGATTGAGAGGCGACATGCGAGGTGACGAAGCGTTTTTCTCCACTAGGCGCTGGCATGGGCTTGTAATATCAGTGAACTTATCGTTTTGGTAAGCGATGGTCGCACGATCTAAATCTGATGGTGTTGGAGTCGTGCGGATCTGTTAGGGAATTCCTGCCGTATGGATTTTAGCTTTCTCGTTTTTTCTTTTCTGTTGCGTTTGCTGTGTTTCAGAGAAAGTTACTTGGCCAGCCCGCTACAGTTTCCTGCCAACGCCAACTAGTTTAAGCGGCGCTGAGGGCGGGGAGCTCCTAACTGGCGCTTTTAGCGCCGCCAGACGAACCCGGCGCTCACGCGCTCTCTTGGGTGGGCCGGCCCATCAACGCTGCCGTGCTAGCACGAGTTGGTTTTGTTCACAAAAAAACCCCAGTTTTGTTCGACAAAAAATGTGCTCCCGTGAGGATTCGAGCTACCACCGTTTAGGTCATGCGCACATTGCCTAACCACTAGAGATACTACAAGCTTATGAATGTTTTTGTTACAAAAAGTTAAAACATTGCTGCACTATTTCTTCCACATACATTTCAAGAAAAAAGTGATTTTTTTGGGAAAAAATAAGAACAAAATATTAAAAACAATCATGACTTAGAAAAGAGTTCATGTATTCAGAACAAATTTATGAATTAGGAAAAAGTTCATCTATTTTTAGAAAAAGTTCACAAAATTTCAAAAAGTTCGTTGATTTTGGGAAAAAGTTCATCGATTTTGAAAAATAAGTTCATTGAATTTCGAAAAAAGGTTCACCGACTTTCAAAAAAGTTCATCTATTTTGAAAAAGGTTCAGAAAATTCAAAAAAAAGTTTATTGAACTTGAGAAAAAGTTCATCGAATTAAAAAAAGATCATCTAATTTGGAAAAAGTTCATCAAATTTGAAAAATAGTTCACATATATGAAAAAAATTCATTAAATTTGAAAAAAGTTTGTCAAATTTGAAAAAAATCATGAATTTTGAAAAAAGTTCATCGAATTTGAAAAAACGTTCATATAATCCGGTGAACTTTTTATATCGAATTAGAAAAAAAGGAAGAAAGAAAACAGAAAAAGGAAAAGAATAAATAAAAGAAAGAAGAAATAAGAAGAAAAAAAGAAAAAGGAAAACAAAAGAATACAAGAGTGAAGAAGCTGCACATGATCACATGGCTGACCAGGCTCGGGTGGTTAGTAAGACACGACTCCACGGCGCACAAGGTAAAGACAAAGTATGCATTACCCCCGTTTCCTACCCTAGCCGCCGCCGCCACCAGGCGACTAGGGCGAGGCACTCTTTTCCTCCGATCTTCACCGGCCGGTGCGCTGGCCCCCTCTCCCTTCGGCTGTTGCTCCGGCGGCAGGAGGCAGGGGGACCCCGTTCCTCCGCTCTGTAGGTCGTGGTGCGTCGTTGGGGTGGTGGGAGCGGCGCCCGGACGAATAAATCTGCCTCAGCCCCACTCCCACACCGGCGGTGTCCTTCATGGCGGCGTCTCGGAGTTGATGGCATCGGGTCTCTGTCGATCCCTCAGATCGACAGTGTTAGGGTTCATGGATGGTGTTGACGAGGCGGTGGCGGCAACTCCATCAGGTGTGTCTCTCCTTCTACTCCGTCCCCGTTGCTGTGGCGTTGTCTCCGACATCATGGTGGAGCAGGGAGGTTTTGTCGTTCAGGAGTACGCGCAGGCGGTTGTCTACGCAAGTGACAGCTGGAAGATGGAGTATCTTGTGTTGGGTCTGTGGTCGAAGGCAGGCAGTTCTGGTTTCCTTCTCCGGCGTCGTCGTCATGCGAGGGATGTCAGTTCTGAAGTTCGATGGCGTGTCCGGGGACATGTTGCCCCGGTCTGATTCTTTCAATGGCTATGGTTTTGCTTTTGGCAAACTACTTTGGAGGTCCGTAAAGCTGCTGATCAGCGATGGAGCCGCGTCGAGCTTGGGCAAAGAGGTGATCTGTCTTTTTACCCTTTGATGGCCGCTTCGGTGGTGTCGAAGGAAAGGGACAGGCGCTGGTATTTTGCATAGGATTTTCCTATCTTTTCAGTCATGTATGGTCGGTGCTTACGTGCCTTATAACTTGATCTTTATTCTATATAAATGAGACACATATTACCATGTAAAAAAAAAGGCTCGGGTGGTTAGCGAGTGTTGCGCTGTAACCTCGCCGCCCGGGATCGAATCCTTATCAGCTCTTATTTTTGCAGCAGTTTACGAAGGAAAAAAATGATCATGGGCTGGCCCATCGGGGAAGGGGGGGTGTGCGCCGTGTACCATTAACACTATAACCGGCGTTATGAGCGCCGTTTAGGATTTGCCCCAAACAGGGGCTCCCAGCCTGCTGTCCGCATTTACAACATGGGGTGGTAGTGGTACTATTAAGTGTGTATTGGGCCAGCCCACAAAAATAGCTCCTGATAGCTAAGCTCTGAACCGCTGTACTATGCAAAATGCCTACTTTCCGCTACTGACCAAATCCAGGGCGAACGTGTATAAGTACATTTGTAGTCGCGTAATTTATTGCACACGTGAATATTTACTGTACCGCTTTGATTTTTATATTTTTTGAAAACATTTTGGAAAAGTCCATGAATTACAGAAAAGTTCATTTGATTTGAAAAAATGATTTTGAAAAAGAGTTCACGATTTTGAGATAAATGTCTATCAATTTTTAAAAATAGTTCACAAATCATGAGAAAAAAGTTCACAAATTTGAAAAAAGTTCATCAAAATTCAAAAAAGGTTCATCGATTTTGAAAAAAGTTCACCGATTTTGATAAAAGTTCATCAAAGTTAAAAAAAGGTTCATCGATTTTGAAAACAATTTCATCAGAACTCAAAAAGGTTCATCGATTTTGGAAAAAGTTCATCAAAGTTAAAAAAAGGTTCATCGATTTTGAAAAAAGTTCACCGATTTTAAAAAAAGTTCATCAAAATTCAAAAAAGGTTCCTCGTTTTTGGAAAAAGTTCATCCAAATTAAAAAAAAGGTTCATCGATTTTGAAAAAAGTTCACTGATTTTTAAAAACAGTTCATCAAAATTCAAAAAAGGTTGACCATTTTTGAAAAACTTCATCAATTTTGAAAAATAGGTCACGATTTTGGAAAAAGTCATCGGTTTTGGAAAAAAGTTTACAAAAAGGTGAAAAAAGTTCATCAAATTTGAAAATAAATTCATTAAAATTGAAAAAAAGTCATCAAATCTGAAATAGTTCATCGACATTGAAAACAGTTCATTGAAATTCGGAAAAAGTTCATCAAATTGCAAAAATTGTTCATCGAATTTGAATAAAAGTTCATCAAAATCTTAAAAAACGTTCTTAGATTTTGAAAAAAATTGATCGATTTGAACAAAATGTTCATGTGTTTGCAAACCAATTCATCGTGCCAAGACGAATAGAAAAAAGAAAACGAGAAATTTAAAAAGGAAGAAGAACGAATACTAGACGAAAAAACTAAAGCGTAACCGTATCCTGCCCTGTGGTCGCTTGGTTGAACTAGCCATCCTTGACGCAGGATGTAGGTTGTTCGAATCCTTGTAGCGCCCTTTTTTGCGGATTAAGACACAAAATTAAAACACGTAATGGGCCGGCCCAGTGCACCGGGGGGTGTGCGCCCGTTTGCGCCCATGCCTGGCGCAACGGGCGCCGTTTAGGGAATGCCCATTTATTGCAACAGGTGAACAACAAAAAAATCATATTTATAACCCCCTAAATAAAATAATTCCAATTTGGTCAAATTCACCAATTCGTTGCCTGTCCATCCGTTTAATTAGTGCAACTCGTTCAACCGAGTTCAGGAATCATGATTTAATTAGCCCCACCTTATACTGTTCCATCTCACATCCGTTTAATTGGCGCACCTTCTTTAATTATGCATCTCGGTTTTCTTCCTTTTTTTGGTTCTCTGTCACGCTGCAATTCTTTTGAAATCCAGTTATGCATCACTTATTTAATCGGGGGTCTCTCTTCTAGTTTAGCGTTTGCTTATTAATCCTGAGACGGCTCCTTGTACCTAAGAAACTCAAGTATGTATATAAACTGGCATAATTAGATGTAAGGGAGCAATGTCAGACTATTTAATAAGATGGATTAACTTTTTCTCTGAGGCCCAATAACATCCATGTGGCAGCGACCTAAGGCCCAATAAAAACAGCCTGCGCTTAAAAATTTCAATCCTTATATAAATCGGGTGAACAGACAAAATATATATAAAAACACACACCATGCTTTATTAGTAGGTACTACCTCCGCCCTGATTTACTAGCCCCCTCGTATGTTAGGTCATATATTTTGACCATGATTTTAACTAATAAAATATAGGTTATATAAAGTAAAAATAATATCATTGGAAACTACATTCAAATACGAATCAAAAAATATAATTTTTGATGACATGCATTAACATTCTGCTAGTCAAAGGAAGTGAGCCTAGCTCACTTGGCTAGTGGAGTGGATGTATAACCCAGCCACCCAGGTTCAAGTCCTCACGGGCGCGAATTTGGGATCTTATTATTAAAAAAAACTCGTTGTGGGGGGCTTCCCCTACCGCTTTCCTTTAAAAAAAAACATTCTGCTAGTCAAATATGTGGTCAAACTACGAGGGGGACTAGTAAACCAGAGCGAAGGTAGTATAGATTGGGAGGGGGAATGTCCAAGAAGAAAAGTCTACTGGTATATACATTTATACCTACTAATAAAGGAAGGAAGGTATCAATATGTATATCACGGGGTGATAGCTATGGCTCTGGGAGACCGAGTAGTGGCGAAGCAGGGGGGAGGGAGGGAAGAAGTCGACCATGGCGATGACGATGTTGTTGCAGAGGCAATGCACGACTGACAGGCGACGGTAGGGCCTGTCCGTCAAGGTCGGGTGTTGGCTGGGCCTGAACCGTGCTACCGCAGCGAGTAGAGGATGGGGTCGAGTACGACGTGTTGTATTTCTTGTCACTAAAAAGGTGTATTGCATTCTTCATGTGTAGTCTACATTGCTAATTGTTTGTTGGATACTTTGTACCAGCAGTACATATCGACCGAGATCTCTCTTTGGCCATTTGTTGATGTTACAACTAGTATCCGATGAGTCAACAATTGCCTCCTAAGCAAGCAAGCATCCCGATTACTTTCTGTAAACATCGAACCGCTCTGAAGATGCCAGACCAGAATCTGAATGAACTTACCCTGGTCTGGTGCGAGGTATTGCATTCGATCACAATATTGTGCCTGCTGGTTGTGTTTGCCAAAGTCACCACCCTACCAAGACTGGAGCTTTTCGAGGACG
Source organism: Triticum urartu (assembly GCF_003073215.2). NCBI lineage: Eukaryota > Viridiplantae > Streptophyta > Magnoliopsida > Poales > Poaceae > Triticum > Triticum urartu. The sequence goes on from NC_053024.1 coordinate 493,753,238, forward strand.
TGAATTAATGTGCCTAAGCCATTGTACACTAAGAATGAAGGCTGGTGCGATTACATGGGAGGATGAGAGAGATTTGGCCATTATTAACTTCTCAAACCCAGTAGTGTACCAGTAAATGATATGGTGTTTCTTTGTAATACGTTCGTATTGAAGTCTGACATATCATTTGGCTAGCAGATGTGAGGGTCTTTACACTGTGGCCATGGAGATCGAAGAGACATTATCAGCTTTACTGGTTATTGTTTTATGGTGCAACTGAAAAGGAGGACTCAAGTTTCACAATTTCCCTAGAAGAAACAAGAATAGGACCCCTAGATCTATATTTTTATAAAAGAATCGAGAAAACCATGGAAATAACTTTTTGACAAAATAACACAGGGAAAATATCTCAGACTCCAGTATTTACTCGGTAGCGCGGTACAATGACAAGTATGTCGGGAGGTGATCGAGCTCATCACCATGGGATTGAGCATGTCTGGACGCGTTGTGATTAGGTGGACACCACGGCCATTGTCGGCGAGTGCGGGAAGGAGGATAAGCAAACAACACCAGCGACTACGGGAAAGAGGATAAAGGAAAACTGGTGGGACACTGACGTGCACAGAGGTGGGTCTTAAGCCATGCTAACCAGACTAGACGCATGTGATTTTTTCCCTCTCCCGTTGCAACGCACGAACTTGCTTACTAGTAGAATACTTAAGTAGCGATCTCCTGTAGGTGACTATGAAAAACCAATTATGTGTATGTGGCCTTCTGTTAGAATAGAATTAGATAAAATTATAATTTCCACACCTAGAGTCCAAAGACTAGCTTAGACTATTTTTTTTACTTGAACCAAAATCATATGAAAATCTTAAACTATATACAAATAAATGTTCATATATCTTGTGAAAATTATTCTAACAACACATATTTTTTAGTACAAAAGGTAAGCATAAAAAAAATTTAGACTATACAATAAAAATGTTCCCTAGATCATAAAAATGTTGCGAGGAAAAGTATCATGCATGTGAAAATAGTTTTTCACGCATAAGAAAAAGTGTGTCTTAAAAATGCTCATTCTGTATTTAATTTTTATGATTATTAAAAATTCATGTGTTTTAGGGAAAAATGTTCCTGCAACCTTAGAAAATGCTTGTCATGTAGAAAATATTAAACGTGAATTTGAAAATGTTCATATTGTTAAAACAAGTGTGCACACATTATAATATGTGTTAATACAATAAAAAAGTTTTAAGACATTCTGAAAAATATCCATTAATTTTTTTCACATATTCGAAAAAATTTTATGCAATTAAAACTTGTGGGGCATTATAAAACATGTTTCATTTTTCTTTTAATAAGAAAACCATGAAAAGTAATGGAAAACACAAATAAAATGAAAAAACAAAAAGCGCTAAAATAGCCAAGTTAATTGATGTAGAAGTAAAAAAAACATGAAAACAATGAAAAATCATTCATACACAATGAAAAAAAATTATAGATACACTGCAAACAATATTTTATACCCGTTTAACTTTTTTTAAATATGGACAAATTAATTTTGTTAACAACATGATGACACTTTTTTAAGTATGCAACAAGCTTTTCAAATGTATGGCGAACATTGTTTTTTCAAAATAGGCAGAATTTTCTTGAAGTTACTCGAAGAACCTTATTAAAGTACACTATAAATGTTATTGCAATCCACTAAAAACAGAAATATAACCACAAGAAAGAAACTTTTGTTGTGTAATAAAAACTATTCATCTTATGTTAACAATTTCATCGTTATTAAGAAGTGTTCATCGTGTATTAAAGAAATTTTCATAATTTATTTGAACATTGTTCATGAGATTTTTTTAAATGAGTCCACACAATTTTTTTGTAAATGTTAATGTATTTTAAGTTTTAAAATGAAACAGAAAAATTCCAAACCATGAAATTGAAAATGGAGAGAAATGAAACAGAAAACAAAATGTTCATTCGATATTTATTTTTTCATTCTGTGTTAAAGTTTTAACTATGTCTCTGAAAATGTTCAGTGTATATTAAAAAATATTCATCGTCTATGTAAGAAAGTCCATTATTTATTTTTAGAATACCATTTATGTTAAAATTGTGGACCATTAATATAATAATATTGATGTAATTAAAGAAGTATTTAAAAAAATATGTAAATGTGTATGTAGCTTTTGAAAATGTGTGCACACATTTTTAGTGAAATGTTTCTGTATTTTGAAAAGTGTTTGCGCATTTCAAAAATGTTCTTGTCCTTTTCAAATAGTTAATATAACGAAAATAGAATAAATATAAAAAAGGTATTGAAAAAGATGAGAAAAAGAGAGCAAACCACAACAAAAATAGAAACCCAAATAAGAAATAGGAAAAATAGATAATTGCCACGTAATTCAGAAAAAGGAAAAAAAATGAAACGATTTAAATGAAATGGCGAAAAAGAAAAAGGAAATTAGGAAACAAAAGAAAAACCAAGGGAAACCGAAAAAAACATTCGCAGAAAATCAAATGAAAATATAAGAGAAAGCCCTTCAGCAAAAAATGGAAAGATGAAATTGTTTGTACAAGAAGATTTGCCCAGCTCCGGTGAGTGAGGAGCGATGACGGCAGCGCGCCTTCGGCTCGCTCCACTGTTGTTAGTTGTCGCAAGGTGGTCCACGGACCTGTTTGTAGTTTTCATTACCTCTAATGTTTTTTCTACTGCCAATGATTGATTATGAATAGATTAGAAGTTTCTTCCCAAAAAATATATTTTGAAAGGATAAAAATCGTTACGAACCATCCCGCTGGGCCTGCACAAGTGCAGGGCATTGAAGGCGAACGCGGGATGGCGCTGGCAGTAGGCGATGTTTAGTATTTGGTGAAGAACGGCCCGTTGGAGTAGAGCATGGCGGGTCGGACAGGCTGGTCACCCATGATGGATGATACGGAAGAATGTGTTTCTTCACAGACTTATTCAAACAAGTGAGCTAAAATAGTTCATTTGGTGAAGTACATTTTTACTCACAGCAAACGAGAGATATGGTCGCGCTTGGTGCTCATCGTCCCCTTATTTGACGCAACTAGTTGAATTTATTTTAATTTGCGAAATAACAAATTGAATGTTTATGGTATGATCAGGACCGCGGCTGCCAGTTGGACGCCCTACTATAAATCTGTCTCAAGTATCAGTACATGAGGCGGTGCACTTGCGTGGTGTCAAACCAGCTCAATGGTGGTGTCTGTGGGTTAAGGTCAGGTGTCTCAAGTATATTACGGTGCATGAGCTCCAGTGATGGCCGTGGAGGCCTTGGACCGCGCCGCACTCGTCAGCCCTCGCGTCACTCGGGTCTGGAAAAGGATTGAAGCCCGGCCCGGTCGTTGGGCCCCAACAAGATTCGGCTCCTTTACCCTCAAAAAAAAAACAAGATTCGGCTCCTTTGGGGCAAGGCTGATTCCTGTTGGGTGGAAAGTGGAAACTGTGAGGAGAGGATTGGTGCTCGGTACGTTGGTGGGATCAGTCCCTTGTCTCCCACGCGCATGGCATATCCCTTGGTGGCTGGCAATGGCGTATCCCGATTGCATGGCTGCCCGTTGGGCTCATCTGGTCCAGCAGCTGCTTCCGGTCATGCTTGGTCCTCATCGCATGCTGCTGCTAGCAGTGCATCCTCTTTGGGATCTGTTCTGGTGAGACCACCCCTTCGTCCTTGGCGCATGCGGTTTGAGGCAGATGGCGACACACCCAGTCCGGGATCCCAAGGCAGATTCCTCATGCTCGTGGGTTGTGGGGAAGGAGCCTAGCTATGATTGGTGGGCCAGTTTTGGATCATATATACTCCGCTTTGAGTCTCATGCCACATCTAATTCATAAATAGAGATGAGAGAGAAAAATAGAGAGAGAGAATTAGTGGACGTGCTTATATTTTATTTGAGAGAAAAATGACTATGTTATGGGAAAACTGGACGTGCTTAGCATGGAATTGTACAATAAAAATTACCATGTACAATTTGTTTTGGGCCTTTGGTCTACCCATTAACTTTCCCATGGGCCTAAGTAAGGAGATCACGGCTCTTTTCATTCTTTTATGCAGTGCGGTCGCCGACCAATCTGTGTATACAAACGATCGTGACAAATTTAATACCACCTCGCTTTCTCACACGGTCCACTGCTTGTATGATTGTTCGCTCAAGAAATAGAAATATACTCCCTCCGTCCCATAATGTAAGATGTTTTTCAACACTACACTAGTGTTAAAAAGTGTCTTACATTGTGGGACGGAGGAAGTACTTTTAAATTTGGTTAATCGTTCGGTTTTTCAGTATATATGGAAAATAACCAAAATTCAAAACGGTAACAAAATTTCATACCGTATCAGAAACTAGAAACCGTAAAAACCATAAAATTGGTTTGGTTTTGGGTTCGGTTTTAAAATGCACAAAGTGATCCCCATTGCCCAACAACTGTGGATCCACCCTCCCACCTCTACCTCCTCCCTCCTCACATTATCCTTCCCATACACATCAAAACGATAGGGCCCGTACACAATCCATGGAGGCACGCCATGTTGTGGCGTGATTGAGCTTCAGGGAAACCAAGGTGGGGTTAACGCAGAGAGGGGAGGGGAATTGTCGGTGAAGCACGACGATTCTAACAGCTAGGTTACACCTTTCGTCCATTAGAAATTCACCGAGATGATCCACCAATCAAGAGTCGAAGTAGACGACCCCTCCGAAGTATCCACATGTTCCGAAGTAGTAATCCGGCAACACTCCGACGTCCAGTGACAAGAGATCCAATTAAACTAGAGAGAGAAAACCTACTGGCGTCTCGTCTAATTAGGATTCTAATCTAATTAAGCCCGTATAATTAAGATTCTAAACTTTTAGACCAATTAGACTGGGTTGGGCATGGAGTTACATGGGATAAATCTCCTTAGGGTTGGTGCCCTTCTAGGGGGTCTCTCTTCACATATTTATAGTTGGAAGAGGGGAGGAGGAGGATTCCTCCTCCTAGTTTGGCCGAACAAGGGAGGAAGGACTCCTCCCCTTGTCCAATTCGGCCACCCCTTGCCATCTAACCGTGGTGCCCCACTTTGGGCCCTAATAGTCCACTAGGGGCTGCCCTCTTGGGTCGGCACAAGAGGGACTTATTCCACAAATAAAATCCTACATTTTATGAAATTTTTGGGGATCCATTCCAGAACCTTCCAAAGTTTTCCATATATGTATCGAAACTTTCTGAATGTTGTAGTATGATTGAGCTTGTTCTTTTTCCAAACCAACTATCCGAGCAGAGTCAACATGATGTTATATGCAACCAATTCTGCATTCTACAAATATTAGCATAAATAATTTCATCAAAAACCCTATTGGTGATATGGTAGAGAAAATAAAGATAATGATGATGTTAATTTCATCTCTACAAGTAATTTCAACAACAATCCTTTTAGGCATAATTATGGGAATAACTATCCTAAACCGTATCCATCAACAAATTCATATGGCAATGCGGCCACCGTCATCGGTGATGCCGTCGGCTCCTCCCACCGGTGTGCTTCCCATGCACGCAAGGTGTTTGATGAATGAAGCAAAGTGAGATTATTTGTGAGAGAGGAGTGTTGACTCTAATTGGTGGGCCCCATGTGCAACTTAACCATCAAATTATTGGGTTTACATTTGGTGCCACATCAACACTTGCATGTAGGGCCAACCAATCATAAACACACAACAGTGTGTGACCAGTATTTTTGAAAAAAATTAGGCAACATACTCGTGGTTTTCAGAACAAAGTGAAAATGTGATTGCTTTTTGAAAGCTATCCCCAAATGTAGAGATTTTATTTGTTCACTCGTAAATTGCCACACAATAGTGCCATGCCTTCGACCTATAAGGTTGACACTGGAGAGCTTTCACTAAAGAGCGGCAAATTATAGAATGTGCTCAAGAAGATCCATTCTCTGAGTAACAATGTGGCTCATCTAGCAATTATCTTGAACCGCTTGATGCACCATGCATCTCTTTTCTGGGAAATAAAAAGATTGGCGCATTGTGTCTTTATCAAATGACCTCGATCCAAGGAGAATCCCAATTTCTTGCCTGGAGGCCATTTTTAATAGTAACACATGTGGCAGCCGCAAAGTGGTCTTGGTCATCGTTGTTGTTGATCTGCATGTGTGTGAGTATTTTTCCTCGCGTGGAAAGTGTGTGATGTTAGGGGACCTTGTATGTTATGTGTTTTCTTCAGTTCATTTAGGAGATGTGGGGGGAAGTAGAGAGAACAGTCAAAGGTGTTATGGGGTTTACTTCAGAGTGAAGTGCACTGTAGGTCCCTTAACAATTTCAAGGGTGTTGTATAGGCCCTCGAACTATGAAAATCGCTAGAGAGCCGCCCAGTGGACCACGTCTCAGGGCCGCCTCCCTGACATCCATGATCCCCTCTCCACCTGTTACCCAACACCAAGACCACCAACCACCATGGGAGGGAATGGGAAGACACCTAACACACATCCTCGAGAACCACACCCTCAATGTGATTGCGGGATCAAGAAGGAAACAAACCATGCATGTCAGCGACCCCTAGCCTTGACTCACTCGAACTGGGCGTGGACAAGCATCTGCGGTGGCCATAACCCACGTGTGTGAATAGTGGATGATAAGGCACCTTCTTTCCTCATCCACATGAGCTCCGATTGCACTGCCATGACCGAGATGTGGAGGAGCCACCCGAAAAACTCCCGGGCTCTCCCGAGAAAACTAGACAAGGTCGACTACGCAAGGCCTCTTTGTCGACCGGATCTGGCCAAGGAAAGGCAACATGAGGCAGCAGATTGGCCACGACCTTGGATAGGAGGCCGTGTCCCTCTTGGCAACAACATCAAGCCCTAGGGAGGAGCACCTCAAGCGGCGGAGGATGTATTGGCTCCCACTGGCAGCGGTGCAAGCGGATGGTTGACGAGGCAGACTACTCCTGCAGGTGCCTGGAGGAGGGGGGGCGGGGGGGGGGGGGGGGGTGGAGAATGAGTCAGCCGCTGTCGTCTACTACCCGGGGCTTTACCTAGTGGCTACCAACAAAAAAAGGATGGGGGAAGGGTTGTGGTGGCGGGTTTGAGACTCCTCTCATCGAGAAACAAATTTTGTTAATAGATTATTAGTAGAAATATCTCTTTATTTGACTATTAACATATATGTCAAATAACTGTAGGTCGGCGTGGTGATGCACACGGTGTAGACTTGGTTTCACATGCGTTATCTTTTGTAAGGAGGAGCGGAAGCATAGTTGAGGCTAGTGAGGTTGTGTGTGCGTTAGGGAAGTTCGGTGCAGCCACATGCATGGAGGGACACATGGATTAGGGGGGTGTGTAGCCATCCACCATGCCACTCCGGCGGTGGCACAAAGGAGCGGACATGGTCGACACGGGTGGAAAACTGGTTGTTATTCCCGCCACTGTTGGAGGTGGGGTAGGGGGTTGGTCATTGGGGGGGTTGGGGGGGGGGGTGTCGGGGGTTGGTAATTAAAAATGAAAAAAAAAGATGACGAAGAGTGTGATTATTATGTCCAGCTCCCATAATGATGGACCAAAAACTCGTAGCTCACTTCTTAATGAATAGAGGTAGTCACTGGTTTTAGCTCCTTAAACTTAGCAAGCTCAACAAATAAGCTAATGAGTTTTACGAGCTGCTCGTTAAAGTAGTTAGTACAACACAATACGTATCCTTATCCTAACATACAATTTTCATGGCACATCAACTCTTCTATTCAATCTAATGGACCCAACCCAACCTAGAGGAAGCAACAACTAGCACACCTCCTCATGTGGTGACTGTATTCTTTTGTAAAATCATAATCACGCACCCATCACATATGATACAACACCTGGTAGCTCAGGCAAAGAGGAGTAATAACTTTTAACCAGCGTTCAGGAGCTTAACAGTATTTAAACGAGCACAACCAAACATGGTTTTTTGCTTGCTAAGCTTATCGAGCATAACGAGCCGCGCCCCATCGACTAGCCCGATCATAGATCAACAACCAGTTTAATTTGTTTGTCTTTAATTACTAGTTGCTTTTTGGTTTGTCTCTCCGATGCTTTGGTTGGCAAGAGTACATATATGATCTTGTGTCTGCTGCTATCTATTCTTTTGGGTAGGCGGACCACCGAAGGAACATATGCCTGTGGAGATCGTGTAAGCTGCTGCGTAGAAGCTGCCCAAGGAAGGAACATACCACCCAACCAGTATCAGTATCTCTACGTATAATAAACAGTGTTTTAAATAACGGCCTATGTCAAATAGTGATGGTCCACCAGATAAGTTATATCGGCGCTATAGCCGGCTATTAGTGGACTATTGTACATGCGTACCATTTAGTGGCACGAGGCAATAGCCGGCTATTTAAAACTATGATAACAAATGGAAAATGTCGTTACTGCATGAGGTTTTGTGTGGTTCTGTCGGTCTTGAACCTAGCGTCGTTTTGTGCTTCTTCTTGTGTTGACGGTGCGCGCATCAGTAGTGATTGCTTTGCAGCGAGGCGTCCGTTCAACTTGAACCGCTGTCCCGGCAAAAAAACAAAAACAAAAAAGAGCCTGCCCCCGTGGGTGACGAGAGATCAAAGCAAGCTTGTTCCATCGTCGCCTTGTATCCTCCTGTGCGGTGTTGGACAGAGAGGAATCAAGGGGTCCCGAGGGCAGGGCTTCACGTACGGTACAGGTACATGCATGTGGTGGAGGTGCCAGGCTGTGGTGCAAGCAGAAGCAGGCTGCTGGCAGTTGCTGAGCAGTATGGGCCGGCCGGCGTGCTGGTGAAGCAGAAGCATGACGTCTAGTCTATCGGAACAACATCGCGTGAGATGGACTGAACTGAATCTGCTTAGACTAAGAGCCCACGTTGTTTGCACTTAATTTGCTCACAAACTCTGGATCCAGCGACAAATGATATGATGTTCATCGAATGAGTCTCTCTCTCGGCAGCACAAGCTAGAGTGGGAGGCAGCGACCTCGTCGGGCCGGCCAAGTTAAGTGGCAACGGCGTCCGTGAGGTTGGCCGCGCGTACGGCGTTTGGTGGGGCGCCGGCGGAGTCAGTGGCGTTCCCAGGCTCTGCGTGCCGTTGAGACATAGACGATGCGGTGCCCTAATCCGCGACCAACAAAAGTTTACCCACATCTTATCTTACCTACTCCTCCTTTGTTGCCATGCCGTGAGTATATGCAGTGTGGGTAAATAAATTGAAATTTACGGATTCTGCATGCTGCCATGCCATGAATAATAGTACTGGTTCTACGGCACCACTCCTCCTTTGTTGCGTGCAGCTTTCTTTTTCTCTTTTATTTTTGGGAAAAGATATCTTTGTCTCTTTTGATTCGATTCGATAGGACCAGGCCAGGGGCGTCCAGCTTTTGGCAGTCCAAGTACACAAGCAGGTTGGGACCGTCGTGCGGCGCGGCTGGGGAAGCACAGGCATTGCGTTGCCAGCCCCGCCTTGGGTTCCTTCGGGCTGGGATGTGAGATTATCGTGCGCGCTCATCAAAGGCTCAACAAACAAAAACAAGCCAAGTAAGTACTGTATGAGTGAATACTTTTCTCGAGACGGCAGCGTGTACGTGTTTCGGCTATATATGAGCCTAATTTTTTTACCACCCCACAACAGTCATGCTCATATATAACCTAAGTTTTATATAGGCTACAACAGTTGGCAAGTTTTGAATGGATATAAGGAGGGAAGGAGGGGATCGGGGGCGAAAGAATCTATTATATATTAAAAGTAATATACGATGAATTAAGAGCAAGAGAAATAGAAAAGAAAATCCCACATTAATTAGAAAATACCGGCCCTTGATCTGAAAAATATTCATTATAAAATATTCTTAGCCATTCATTCTGCATAACAACATAAATTTGGTGGACCCAGGCTAAAACCTCCAAATAAAATCATGTGTCCATCACGTCTAACTTTTGTTTTTGAGTTGGTCCAACCGTCTAACTTTTTTTTTTTGAGTTGGTCCAACCGTCTAACTTTTTTTTTTTGAGTTGGTCCAAAACGTCTAACTAGAGTCCTAATGAAATACGTCAACTTAGCTACTAGACGCCCCGTCAAAAATAAAACTACTAGGCATCCACGTTTAAAAAATAAGCCTACTAGGTGTCCAACACGTCTACAACACAATGAGATCTTCCGTATATATATATGTCCATGTATCCAACACGTGCACACTATTGATCTCTTCCTTTCTATAAAAAATAATCTATTCCTATATACAAATTATCTCTTGTATCCGGTCATTGATCTGGTCGACCCTCTATTAATCAATAAAACATGGCCCTTAGATCTTCATACAGTAAATGAATATGGACCCACACCATATAAAAACCTTAATAACAAAAGAGATATCTTAACAGTTCAAAAAAAGATCTCAAAGATCAGCGCCAGGTAACTTCAAAAGGAAAACTCCCTGCAAAAAAATCAAAAGGAAAAAAAATCAGCAGATCAAAAGAGATCTCTAATCACGTAAAAAAAATCTCTTGTATCCGGTCATTGATCTGGTCGACCCTCTATTAATCAATAAAACATGACCCTTAGATCTTCATATAAATGAATATGGACCCACACCATATAAATACATCTAAAACGTTATGGACAAGAACTCTTATTTTTTTTAAGAATCAGACCTCTTAATTTTATAATAACAAAAGAGATCTCTTAACAGTTCAAAAAAAGATCTCAAAGATCAGCGCCAGGTAACTTCAAAAGGAAAACCCCCTGCAAAAAAATCAAAAGGAAAAAAAATCAGCAGATCAAAAGAGATCTCTAATGACGTAAAAAAAAGGGTCATCCGTAGGTACGATCAAAACTGAGAAAGGTAATAAGGAGGAGCGGTGGCAACAGCGGTATGAGAAGATAAATGGTGTGCATCTTTGGGAGAAAAAAAAGGCCATCGGTAGGTATGATCAGAAAAAGATAATAAGGAGGAGTAGTAGCATCCCGGGGAGAAGATAAATAGCATGCATTTTTGGGGGGGAGAATAAAAGGAAAAAAAGTCAGCAGATCAAAAGAGATATCTAATCAGGGGCCATCGGTAGGTACGATCAGAAAAAGATAATGAGGAGCGGTAGCAACAACGGATTACTGGGAGAAGATAAATAGCGTGCATCTTTGGGAGAAGAAAGAAAAAACAGCGCGATACTTATAAATAATATCCCTACGTCCCTTCTTCTTAACATGCATGTATAACATGGTCGGTCTGAGACGATTTATCGTGACAAATATACACGTACATTTGTTTAAAAAGCATCTTCCAAATGAAAATAGTACGTAATCCTGGAAAAAAACTAGATTCTTCAGTGGTCAAACATAAATTGGATAGGATACGTACAATACTATTTTTTGCACGAGAATAGTCATTGGGCATGAAAAAATTTGACGTGGGCATGTCAGCTACTTCCATCGAGCGTGGCTGAGAAACATACTACGTAGTCGTTCGTGTGAGGTGGCCGTTCATGTCATTAAGCATCTGGATCCACTAGACGCAATGCAACAAAGTATAAGAGATAAGATTCATGGTTTGTGACTAATCAGACATTAGGAGAATGTGGCATGGCGAATAGTTTTCTCCAAAATATTGCAAATATACATTACTTTACAAAAAGAATCTGGCTTTTATTTTGGACTCCCACCTTTCATACAAACTGTAAAACGTAATTAATCTGACACAATGTGTTAATTAGAAAACGGATCTGAGTACTGTTGTACACAACACGGGATCTATCAAGCATATCATGGAATGAGAGAACCACCGGCCATGTCTGTGTGGTCATCAAAGCCTACGGTCTAAAGTTGCGTTGTCATCTGCTAATTACTAGCAAGATACCAACACGTCGATGTACCACAACAATGGCAAGAGGCTGGGAGTACTATGTGTAGATAATTGATGATGGACTTAAGCCAATCTTTCGTCTACTTTCAAGGTTGGTCAAGACCTAGAATATGCCTCTGTGTTTGTGTTCTGTTTCTAAAGTAGCTGGAATATGAATCCAATTATAAAACAATACATTTTACACCTTTACCAAATAAAATCGTAATAGTTGGTTAGCAATGAGAGGAAACCAGCGGTGATATGCAAGATTCAATCCATCACCCTAATGTTCTACCTGCAGGTTCCCTACTAAGGAGCAGTATTGACAAAATGTGGAAGTGTTTTCTGCTTCGGAGCTATAGAAATGATTTCTAGGGCAAAGAGACGTACTAAAATCAAGGGATAGTTTTGAAAATAAATGTTGAAAATATGTTTGCCAAGCAAGCGCGGTGATCCTGTCATATCATACAACAAATCAATATGGCAAAGGACATAGGATGTGCGAGTTGAACAATGATGGAGCGATGAGAGAGTGAAAGGAAATAGATGTAAGGTGCGTTCCGACATACTCCCTCCGTTCCTTTATGTAGGTGTATTTTTTTTTCAAAAGTCAAACAAGTGCATGTTTGACTGAGTTTTTAGTAAGATATATCAGTATCCACAATAAAAATTAATACCATTTGATCCATCATGCATACAACTATTTGACTGAGTATTCTGCACGAATTAAACATACACCTATTCACTAGTATGGTGTTCTTAAAAATCATTATTCCACAAATTATAGCCTATGATATTTATTGATATTCACGATGGCTATAGTACTAAAAATCATATAATATGAACACTACTTTCAACACACTATAGACAGCACCCTCGCAAGTTTCTAAATTTGGTCTCATTCCCTACACAAAACAAATAGTATGTTCTCATTATGAACTTTCTAAATTTCTAGCCCGCGCATCGAGCGGGCCACTCTGCTAGTTAATAGAAAGGACACATTTAGGATTATTGCACAACGACCGCATCAACACTTATGAGAAAGAGAGCAGTAAAAGCAGCCATGAGGGGAGATTTGGGCAGATGAGCCCCTGGCTCAAAATGAATATTCGCCGCGAGGGTTGATTGTTGTTGCTATAGTCGTGAATAGTAACATAGAATCTTATGGCTAAATTGGAGACAATTGTAGAAATTAACTCCACTATTATTATCAAATATTCTAAATAGCACATTCCTAATTGTTGCCTATCTAATGTTTATATGTTTATATATGGTCATATATCTTCAAATTATCCAGAAACGGTGCATAATACTCTTTAATCATACGTTCAAAATCCACCCCTTCAAAAGAATTACCTTGCTATTCTAATTTATGTGTATTCATATGTGGCCATGAATCCACCATACATGTTGAATCGTGTATTCGAAATCCACACCTTTCAAAATTGCCTGTTAAGACCCACATGTTTGGTATGATAGGAGCCAGCGACCTACCATCACCACCATCTCCCTTTCAATAATAGCAGTTTTTTTATTTACTGAGAGTGATACCAAAATAACTTATACCGACAACTAAACCCGAGTATTCAAAGTTTTTATTTTTGTTTTCTCTATCTGGTGTTTGCTTCCTCGGTTCTAGTGCCTACACATTTTCTTCGAGGCCTTACCGTGCTGGGCCAGTGTGGTGGGAAAAGGGTCAGGTTTCGGGTGGCTCATCGAGGTTGTGTGATACACTTATTACATACTCCGTTCCGGGCCCGACCCATGCCGTCTTGCTTGTTTCTTTTTCATATCTTTTCCTATTATTTTTTTGGCTTCTATTTTCATCTGTTATTTACTTGTTTTTGTTTACTTTTCTATTTCATTCATGCTAGCTCTTCTTATGTTTATCATTTTCCTTTTTCCTAGGGAAAATACGTGAACATTTTTCTCAGAGAAAATACATGAACATTTCTGAAAGTATACCAACATATATCTTGATACATGTGAACAACCTTTAAAAAAAACTACATGAACAACTACTCTTAAAAAGCATGAGATTTCCTTGCACTAAAACTTTCTGAAAATGCCACAAACCTTTTATTCCGAATGCCCCGAATAATATATTGAGGAAATTTAACATTTTTTATTTGTAATTTAAAAATATTTTTTGTGGAATACAAAAGTTACGTGGCTACTGGATGGTGCATGCGTCTGGCTCATGTAAGAGTTCAACATGCTCTTTATAGAGACGATATTTCACACAGGACACCGAATAGGAGCTCGCGAAGCCGATGGAAACACTATATATCATCCCCATCGCGAGTGATATTGCGTTCTCGACTTCACCCAGCAACCACGTGGGGTGGCCCGCTTTGTAAGTTTATTTCCTGTTTTGTTAGGGGTAGCGCTACGTGTCGGCCGGGTGATATGTTGAAAATATTCACCGCCTCACTGCCATTGAATGGAGCCTTGAATACCTGTCAGATATCTGCAATAGTAGCCTTGTTGCACTCGGCTTTATGCGACATGAGCCTAGTTGCAACCTTCTTCGAACCATTTTTGCCTCTGAAAAAGAACCGTGTTGCAATTGCAATAAGAGTTTGGATCAAAATAATCTCTAGCTCATGTCCAACAATGTCGCCATTGCGACAAGACCCTTGGTGCAATTGCAATAGGACCCTTGGTTCAAAATCGTCTTCGGCTTGCGGCCATGTCCATCGCCATTGCAACAAGATCATTTTTTGCAATTGCAACAGAACCTTGTTCAAAAAGCATTTACAGACTCCCCGCAATTGTGCTACTCGGTCAGCTCCATCTTGTTGCGACTGCAACATGTGCCATGTTACAATCCTGAAAGACTTGGAGAAAGCACTAGAGCTGCAATGAGACATGTCACTTGTGGATCCATCTGAACGGCGCAGTTGCGTAGAATAGATCGAGTCGAGGAGGACAGGGAGGCAACACCACCTTTGGATAGTTTCATGGTGGAGCGTCACTTCTTGTAGAGAGAGAGCACTGAGGGGAGAATAATAGAAGCGGGTTTGGGGATGTTGGGAATAAGAACAACCGGCTCATGAAGAGGTTTCACGAAAAAGCGGTGGGGCCTCACTCCATCGTATGATCATGTTTGATCGGATGGCATCGCATGCGGAGGATGTCCTGGACAGACCAACCAATAGAATCCAAGCATTTCCCTTTGTTTAGGGGTAAAGCTCTCCCTCAACTAACTAATGACTTGACGTGCATTGGCCATTTCCGTTGTCTTCCAATCCGATTTTGATCATACGGAACACAGCGCAACAAGGACCGACAACCTAGTTTGCAACATGGGCCTTGATACAAGCACATGTGGCCAATACGGTATTTGCTACTTTAAAAAAATCAATCGCGTAGGAAGCTACTACTGATCCAGGATAGACATTACTAACAAACCATAATAGTTCAAGGCTAAACAATAACTCCTAATTGTTACTTGATCTAGGTAATTGCCTAAACTAGAAGATATATTGCTGCTATATAGTGATTTAGGTACATATTACTAAGAAAATATAATAGCTCAGGTTAAAAAATAACTGTTAATTGTTAATCTACCTAATTATCTAAATAAGAAATTCATCCCTGCAATGACTCCCACAAGAAGAAATGCTGTTATCGATCTAACTGGGAGTTCGAGCCCAATCATAAGTGCACATCATAACTTATTGAATTTCCTTATCTGGTCTCGAATTTTGTTGTTTTCGGCTTGCAACTCATCAATTTTGACTTGCATCACATCTAGTTATTTCGGTGATCCATAGAAGTACTCAAGCAGCCCGCTTACGCATTTCATTACGAGATTGACCCATACCGATGTGTGGCAAGAGACTCATTTCTGCATGTGTGTGTATACAATGATGTGAGTAATGATATTTGTACTCCCTCCATCCTAATATATAGGGCCTAATATGTTTTCAAGGCTGCCGTTGACCATTGCTAAGATTAATAATACATGCAATGTATGATATAAAAAAATATATCATTAGAAACTCCTATCACATATGAATTTGACGGTATACATGAGATGTCATACATTATTACTCTAACCCATGGTCAAAGGTAACCTCAAAAAAACGTATTATGCCTTGTATATTTGGATGGAGGGAGTATGTCAAATTGCTAACAGAGAGATATTTTCTATTATACCTTTGTTCCATGGCCAACCCATATGAAAAACTCCCATTTTTGGATTCCTTAGTGTGTACGAGGTTCTCTTAGCAAAGAGGGCATTGGCATCCACAAAGGAGAGAGGGTGTGGGTTCGCCAGATTCTAAGGGGCTTCGATGCTGGTGGTGTACGATATGCCGCCGGGTCCGACGAACACGCTGCTGCAACGCGATGATTTGTCAGACACGGCTGCCTGGGCCACGATGGGATCTCAAGGTCGAGAAAATGGAGAGGCAGGGAGCTCGACCACGGCAGCGAAGCCCCAATATTCCGGCATCCTCAGCTGACTTGTGCTCGCGCGCGGGGCTCATGGCGCATCTCGAAGCTCCAATGGGTCTATTTCTAGTAATATAGCTAGGAGAGGAAGAAAGAAGGGAAGGGGGAGAAAAGAAGTGAGGAGGGATTCGAAAGTGAAGGTGTTTGGAGTAGGAAGAGAAGAGGGAGATTGAGCTATATAGTGAAGAAAAGCTAAGAGAGTAGAGGGAGAAGTGAAAGGAGAGAGGAAGAAGACAAAGGGGAGAAAGAATTGAAGGGAGAGGAGGAAGAAAGAAGATGTCCAAGCTCAATTATTGGTGTTCCCGACTAGCGGCGTGATGTCCCATTGTCACACCACTAGTATGTACATCACTAGTGGTGTGGCATAAAGAAAACATGCCACTAATAGTTGCTAGTATTGTTGCCGTGTTAGTTTATCGATCACACCAGTAGTAGTGACAGCACCGGTGGCATGTCCTTAAGTGGCCGCATCACTACTAACTTATGCCTGCTCATGCTACTGGGTCTCACACACTAGCGGGGTGCTATACTGAGGGCACAACACTAGTAGTCTGTTATTGGTTGAGCGGAGTAGTTTTGGCATGCCACATATATTTTTGGAAAATACCAGTGGTGTGTTCTTTATTGGCGCGCTACTAATGTAGATTCCCTATAAGCATTTTGCACTAGTACGACCACCCAGTTTGAAACATAGGCCTTGTTGCAAACACATGTGGCCAACTGCTTTTAAACAACCAGCGACGTCGCTCAGGTGCCACATAATGGTTTGACGGGAGCGCAAAAGGCTTGTGTTGTAAAGGCAAAAGCACAACATACTCAATGTTGCAGACAGTTGCACTGACACAAGCGAAGATCTAACACATAGTAGTTTGAAAGAAGGCTATGTTGCAATGGCTTGAGCACAACTCACTCAGTGTTGCAAATGGTGATGATCTGGCACATAACAGTTCATTAGGAGTGCAACAAATCTCAAGTTGTAAAGGCCCAAGCGCACACTCAATGTGCAAAGGACGATGATCTGGCACATAACAAATAGTTAGGAGTGCAACAAATCTCAAGTTGTAAAGGCCTGAGCGCACACTCAATGTGCAAAGGACGATGATCTGGCACATAACATTTTGTTGGGAGCGCAACAAAGCTCGTGTTGCAAAGGCTCGAGCGTAACACGGTCAATGTTGCAAACGAATGCACTACGCGGGTAGAGATCGCACGTCTGTCGTGTGCACTACCCAACGGCAGCCAAGAGGGTGATCTGATCCAGTCTTCACCTGGCCGACCCGTAGTGCCCGCATTTGTTTAGTTCCGCAGTTTTCCTCCGTATCTGGCTTTTCCAAGCTAACTGATGTACGCCATTTTTTCTTCAATTTATTTATTTTTTGTTCAGTTTTATGTTTCTTTTATACTCCCTCCGTTCCATAATATAAGACATTTTTGCAAGTTGTTTTAGCTTGTAAAACCATCTTATATTGTGGGACGGAGGGAGTATATATTTTTTTCTCTCCTTTTCTTCTTATTGTTTTTCTTTCTTTTGTCTTTCCTCTTATTTTCTATGAAAAACATATATTGGGTTTTTGACAAATACGTGATTATTTATTTTGAAATAGTACACGCGGTAATATTACATTAAAGTTCTTTGAGAAGGCGTGGACACTTGTAACACATTTGTTCAATTAATTAACCTGAAGGTAGCAGCTGCTCTGTGCGTAGCTTAGCATCCATTTCTGTGGTCTTTGTAACTAGAAGAAGCTTGTATAAACTAGGTTAAATTAGATGCATGTTGATGACGTGTAGCTAGCTAGCTACTTGCTTGCAAATCTGATTAGTTGTTTCACCATGCATGCGCTAATTTATTTGTGCTCGTGCCCTTACAGTGTGGTAATAATCGCAATCCATTCAAATTAGGTGCTGGTCATGGTCCGGTGGGACGACTGCTTTTTCCACTAGACCAGTGCAGTACGTGCGTATCGGGTGACACAGGTAGAGCATGCATGGCCCAGCCAAAAGAAAGGCAAAAAATCAGAGAAATGACAGAGGTGTAGTTTGAATTGCAAAAAATGGGCTCCTGCGTGTCTTGACCACCCCCCACAATAAAAAGGGAGCGCAGCTTGCAAGAAGAAGAGGCTGCCAAGAACTCTCCGCCACCCTCTCTTCCCCGCCGCTTACCCTCTCTCTCTCTGCCGGAGCAGCCAGAGCCAGAGCCAGCACCATGGTGGACGCGCATGCAGCGAAACAAGGCATTGGGATCCTGGGGGACGTCGCCGTCGGCATCCTCGTCTTCCTACCGATGTGAGTAAACTCGTCTCCCTTCGCATGCATTCCTCCTCGTACGTTCTCGGGAGACCGCCGAACGGCCGGGCATCCATTCTCGTGTAGGCCGTGTTTGGGATTCGCTTGGTTCTTTCCTGCTTGTGTTTTGCGTTTTATTCTGCTTGTGCTGCGTGCGCTTGTCTTATTCAGCTGCCTGCAGGGCGGCGATCTCATTTTTCCCCTGTTTAAGTGGCTGGTAAAAAAAAGCCCTTTTTTTTCTACGATTTGCCAACTGTTTCTATGAATCCAGCATCTCCCGTGTACCCCTGTATATATCCCCTTGTTTCGAATCGTTCGATCTACATCGTGCGTGGCTGCTTTGTTCTAGGAAACTTTTTGCACTAAATCGAGACGCTGCCTAGAATATTTTGTTCTAGGATCTACTACTATTAAGTAGGATTTTCTTTTGTTCTAGGATTTTGTAGAGTAGGATTTTTTTGCCTCCACTCGTCCATGTTCTTGCCCCCGTTGGCCGGCGGCAACGTCCGCACCTAAGACTTGCACTCTGTTCCTTAATCGTACAGCCCGAGGCCCTTTGCAGAGCAACGACGAGTACCTCCGTAGTGTGCCTTGTGAGCTTGTCAAGTGTAATTTTGGCTTCTTTAATGCTTGTCTGGCCGCCAGGATCCCGTTCCCGTGTAAGGGCCTCTTTGATTCGTGGGATTGTAAAAATATATGAATAGAAAAAAATATAGGATTGAAATGTCATGCTCATCTCAATCCTATAGGATTTTCGGTTGTTTGATTGCATCATAGGAAAAACAAAGGATTCTTTCAAAGAGGTTTGAGTGGATGCTAGAAATCCTACGGGAAGTAGTACAAAAAATTCCTTAGGAAAAATTCCTATAGGATTCAAACCTGTGAATCAAACAACCAACATAGAAAAAATTCCTAAGAATTTTAATCCTCCAAAATTCCTATGCAAATCCTTTGAATCAAAGGAGCCCTAAGTTTTGGCATACGACGAGCTCTCCTGCTCTAGCTGCAGGTCGCCGTGGTGATCGGGAGCGTGGGGTTCAGAGCTAGACCTGTATTGGATCTCTGACCGTGGTCGTGTAAGTTGAGGGACCCGTCGTCCTATCTTGTGATCTAGCCGTCGGTCGCCGCCATGGTGATCGGGATGTTAGAGTTCATGCGTCTCGTATGTATGTGCAGTCAACATACGGCAAAATCCTAGTACGTACTACTAGTTGTTCCTCTCTCTCTGTTTAAGTGCTTGCAGTATATTTTCCTCTGAAAAACACCTTGTTTCTACCACCAAATCCAGTTCGTACTACTCCCTTTCCTAAATGTTATACTACCTTTTGGTAGTTCAAGTACCTATATATACCTGTTCCTCTGTTTATATGCGATCTCATGACTACTGTTCATATATGCCATCTCTCTCTTTCATTGCTTGATCGATCTCGTATGCTTTGCTTGTTCCAGCTGCATGGTTTTTCGCCACATCAAGGAGGCCCAGGACGTCGGCCAGCGAACTGTACTGCCCTACGTTTCCACCTGGATGAACGCTGCTTCGTTTGTCTTCTATGGGTACAACAGGAGTGACCGGCCAGTGGCCACTATCAATGGCATTGCATTTCTTGTCGAGGCCATCTACTGCGCCGTTTACATCTACTACGCCCAAGGCTGGAGACGCCAAGTGGCGGTGGCCATGGCTGTCGTCCAAGGTGCCTTCCTCGCGTTGCTGGTGTCCCTTCAGCTCACGGTCTTCAGTCACGGGCGTAACGCCGAAAAGAGGGATCAAGTTTTCGGCGGCCTTGGCTTGGGGACAGCCGTCTTGATGTACCTCTCTACCATGGACCAGACGGTAGGCGCCGCTCCCACATTGAGATCTCTTCTACATACGCGTCGGACTTGAGTGCACGCAATTGCTATCGGAGTATGTTGTGTTTAAGCTTGATCCATTGTCACAATTGTTGTCTAAGTATATTGTGCTGTGCAGGTCCGAGCATACAGAACCCACGACGTCGATGGATTAGAGATGTCCTTTACGTACCTCTTCAACGCATTGATCTGGCTCGTCTACGCCGCCCTGCCGACGTTTGACGCATTCGTTCTAGTGAGTGGTTTTGGTTTGCGAATGCTTCTGTTCCTAGTAGTTACAGCTAGATTGATGTTCGTTTACACTTATGTGTTTCTTCCTAGTAGTTACTGATCCATGTTCCTGACTGATATTGTGTTGCAGTCGGCCAGTATTGTGGGTGTGCTTGCCACTGGTTACCAGGCTTTCCTTTGGGTCAGGTACCGGAATGCGCCGATTCTCGAGGCCAACGCTGGGATTGAAATGCCCGGCGGAGGTGTGAATCCCCTCCCACCTGTCATTCCCCCGGCCGACGACCCTCTTCTCGAGGCCAACGCTGGGATTGAAATGCCCGGCGGAGGTGTGAATCCCCTCCCACCTGTCATTCCCCCGGCCGACGACCCTCTTCTCCAGCCCAACGCTGGGATTGCCGTGGCCGCTGGAGTTGTGATTTCCCCTGTGATTCCCCCAGCCAACGATGGGATTGCCGTGGCCGCTGGAGTTGTGATTCCCCCAGCAAACGATGGGATTGCCGTGGCCGCTGGAGTTGTGATTCCCCCTGTCATTGCCCCAGCTGATGATCCTCTTCTCCAGGGCATCGCTGAGAATGCCATGGCCGCTGGAGGTGTGATTCCCCCTGCCATCCCCCCAGCGGAGGGCCAGCTTCCCCAGGCCAACGGAGCTGCTGCTGCTGCTGCTGCGATTGACCAGGCCGACGGAGCTGCTGCTGCTGCTGCGATTGACCAGGCCGAAGGAGCTGCTGCTGCTGTGATTGACCAGGCCGAAGGAGCTGCTGTTGCTGCTGCGATTAACCAGGCCGAAGGATCCCCTGCGTGAGTATGTTACCACCAAGCTATCACGGTTGTGGACGGAGAGGGTGGTGTATTCCTCCGTGCCTAACAATCAGATTTGAACCTTGGATTCACATTAGTACTGCTAGTATTCTGTAATATTTGCACTCTCTGCCAGCTTCATTCTGCTTTGAGCTGAACCATTTTATTATTTCCCTAGTGAACTACTAGTACTCTGCTTTGAACTGAACCAAGTTTTATTCCCTAGTGAACCGGTACTCTGCTTTGCACTGAACCTTTCCCTAGTATTCTGCTTTACTCACTGATTATCTAGCAATATATGGGTTCACGGTCTACATTACAACTTTGAGCTTTGTTTCTTTAGGCAGAATTTTACATGCTAGGTACCAAAGTACAAGTAAAACAAATTTATCCTCAAAATGGGAACTTCCTGAGTTCTGTTCTACCTAGAATGTATCAACAACACATTCCTTGTCAATCATAATGTATAAATTCAAACACAGGATATGGGGCTCCTGGAGGTTCTACAACAAAGACTAGACAAACATTTGATCACCCAACACTCCTTTCATAGGGCATAGCATTTCATAACCTCCCGGCTCGTCTGGACTTATGTTGCACCACAACCTATGCCTAAGAGCAACTCTAACGCGGTGACTCATCTCGTCCGTGTGGACAAAAAACCACAACCCAGCGTAGAGACCTACTTTCATTTTATGTCTTCGGACACATTTCCGTCTTAAATTTGGGTCACATTTGGATCGGAGGCGGACATAAAGCGTATGTTTTTCTATGTCCCTCTCATCCGTCTGTGTCTGGACCTGGCTCACCTGTCACCCACTCATCTCTCTCTCTCTCTCTCTCTCTCTCTCTCTCTCTCTCTCTCTCTCTCTCCTTATTTTATTCGCTGGAATGCCGGTCGCTGCCGTCGCACTGCCGAACCTCGCTGCTGCCACAGGGCACTGCCACCGCACCGCCGGAGTTCCCTGCGCGGCCCAGGCGGCCTCCAACGCCGCCTCTACTGCCACGAGGAAGAGAACCCAATAGAAAGAAGGCTCCCGTGAGGACGGAAAATAGCACGATGATACGTCTCCAACGTATCTATAATTTTTGATTGTTCCACGCTATTATATTATCTATTATATTATCTGTATTGGATGTTTTATATGCATTAATATGCTATTTTATATTATTTTTGGGACTAACTTATTAACCTAGAGCCGAGTGCCAGTTTCTGTTTTTCTTTATTTTTGAGCTTCGCAGAAAAGGAATACCAAACGAAGTGCAAACGGAATAAAACTTTCGCGATGATTTTTCTTGGACCAGAAGACACCCCGAAGACTTGGAGATGAAGTCAGAAGAGCCGCCAGGTGGCGGCAAAGGGGGAGGGCGCGCCCAGGGGGGTAGGGCGCACCCCCCTCCCTTGCCGCCTCCTCCGGACTCCTCTGACCTTACTCTTGGCCCTAAATATTCACATATTCCCAAACCACCAGAAGCATCCACGAAAACACTTTTCCACCGCCGCAACCTTCTGTTCCTGTGAGATCCCATCTTGGGGCCTTTTCCGGCATCCTTCCGGAGGGGGATTCGATCACGGAGGGCTTCTACATCAATTCTATTGCCCTTCCGATGAAGCGTGAGTAGTTTACCACAGACCTACGGCTCCATAGCTAGTAGCTAGATGGCTTCTTCTCTCTCTCTCTCTCTTTGAAAAGAAGATATATCATGTTATTATCAATGCTAACCTTTCAGAGCATGAAGAAAAGAGATTACTTAAAACTCCAGGGAAACATCGTGTTGCTATTGGATATACTCTTGATGATCAGGCATTTGCCCCACTTTATGTCAGCACAAGATTAATATGGAGCCTGGCGCTAAGCCAGTTGTTGACCATCAACGCTGTCTGAATCCTAAGGTGAAGGATGTGGTAAGAATTGAAATATTAAAGCTTCTTGAAGTACGAATGATTTATCCTATAGCTGTTAGTAGATTGGTAAGTCATGTTCATTGTGTACCTAAGAAAGGAGGCATTACTGTTGTTCCTAATGATAAAAATGAACTCATCCCACAAAAAATAGTAACTGATTATAGGATGGTAATTGATTTCAGGAAATTAAATAAAGCTACTAGAAAGGATCATTACCCATTGCCTTTTATTGATAAAATGTTAGAAAGATTGTCTAAGCACACACACTTTTGCTTCTTAGATGGTTATTCTGTTTTTTCTCAAATACCTGTATCACAAGAAGATCAAGAGAAAGATACTGGTACTTGTCCTTTTGGAACTTATGCTTATAGACGTAGGACTCCTATATTCTTTGACTTATGTGAAAAGATTGTCGAGGTATTCATGGATGATTTTTCCGTTTACGGACTTCTTTTGATGATAGCTTAAGAAAGATTGATCGAGTTTTGCAGAGATGCGAAGAAACTAACCTTTTCTTGAATTGGGAGAAATGTCACTTTATGGTGAATGAAGGTATCACTACTAGGGAAAACCTTATACACAGAACTTTAGCAGTAGCGAGGGTCAAAAAAGCATGCTAGTGCTAAGTAGCAGTAGCGCGCCTGCGCAAACCGCGCTGCAGATAAAGTTCTAGCAGTAGCGCGTCTTGTTCTAAACACGTTACTACTAAAATTCCCACGGCTTAGCCGATATGCTACACATAGTAGTAGCGACCTATAACGAACCGTGCTACCGCTACTTTCTTTGTAGCAGCGCGTTTTAGTCTAAACTCGCTACTGCTAGAGGATATAAAATTAAATGGAAATTAAATAGAAAGGTAATTGAAAATGAAAGAAATAGAATAAGGTGAAGGGAAAAAAATAAAATGTGAAGAAAACTAAATGAAAAAGGGGAAAAAGAGAATGGTGTAGCAGTAGCGTGTATTCCAGAACGCGTTGTAGCTAAAGTAGCAGTAGCGCCCTTTCTGGAACGCGCTACTCGTACTTCTGACTTAACCACGGGGTTCGTCCTTCCCCACGGTCACTTCATCCCCCAAATCCAACTCCACTCTCGCCGCCGCCGTCGCCCGCCGGCCGCCGCGCGCTCTTCGCACACCCTCTACGCCGCCCCAGACCCCAGATTCAACGCCGCCCCCGCCCCCGACCCCGACCTGCCCCGAAGCCCCGACCACGACCTCGACGCCGCCTGCCCCTCCCTCGTCGCAGGCACCCGAGGTGAGCACGCCTGCTCCTCCCTCTCCCCTACATCTGCCTAGGGTTTCTACCTCCATCAAATTAGTTAGGGTTCATGTAAGGGTGGAAACGAATCGGATGCGGATGCGGCTCAAATGAGTTAGGGTTCATGTAAGGGTGGAAACGAATCAAATTTCCAAGATGAATCATAAAACGAGTAAAATTTGACCACTTATTTCACTTTATATTTGGATAATTGGAATATCCGCTACCACTTTCCACCCTATAGGTTCATCAAATTACTTTTGCTTATTGAATGCATGCTAATTTGAGTCCTATAAGATATTTTGAAATGTATATCTTGTGTTGCTCAATATCCAAGTGGCCGGTCATGTTTGCAGGTTACACCTCCGAGTGGCCTATGTTTTGCCAGAGTGTTGATTCATTTCCGTTCCGGCAAATTTCAAGCGCTCGATATGTCCTATTTTAGCAAAGGTCATGCCAGATTTTTCCATGAATTTTGGCATGACTTTTGCCAGAATATGTAGGAAATATCGAGTGCCCGGGATTTGTGTGTTGAGTATCCTGGTAGTTGTCTTCTATCGATTTTCAATTAATGTTTTAACTATGAACATAGGAAATGTCTGACGACAAAAAGGATTTCGGTATTTGCAAATACTGCGAAGACGAGCGCGGCCTGTGCGACGGAATCTTCCTAGATGATGATAGGCGCTTCAGCATCAAGCTGGACGAGAACTTCTAAGTGGATACAGTAAGTCACAACGACAAGTCTTTTTTCGTAATTAAGCATGACATCTGCTTCATTTGCTTCAACTTATATTTTTTTTACTATTCTACTAGTGTATCCCCTGCCATGCAAGAGTTTTTGTATTGGATAAGATAGGTTTCAGTCATACTATGGAGGTAAAGAAAGTTTACTTGAAGACCGAGCATGGTTATATTTTCCGCGCAAAATTATACAATTCAGACGACTACACCTATTTTGGATGCAAAACATGGCGAGCACTATGCAAGACTTATGCATTTGAGCCTGATATGGTTATCACCTTTGATATTCGTCCGGAAGATGATATTGAAGGTAATACCGACATCTGGGTCGATGTGCAGACGCGTCCTGTTACACCATTATGTAAGTTTCTCAACCATATTTATGTCTTTGATATTGTTTATTCAAAAATAGTTGACAACTAATTTGTATTGTAAGCTTATTTCGGTGCAAGAAAACATGTCCAGCGCTTGGTAGACAGGACCTACTACTGTCCCGGGGCTGAACTAAACTGCGAGGAGCTAAGTCATTATGTTTCATGGCTTGAGGATCTTGATACTGTCAAGACAAATTTTCTTCCT
Organism: Triticum urartu; assembly: GCF_003073215.2. Classification (NCBI taxonomy): domain Eukaryota; kingdom Viridiplantae; phylum Streptophyta; class Magnoliopsida; order Poales; family Poaceae; genus Triticum; species Triticum urartu. Next base: position 493,779,172 of record NC_053024.1, read on the forward strand.
GGACTTAGAAATGTTAGTACTGAAAACGTGCGACCAATAGTGTTCGTAATGAACTACGGTCACATCTATTTAGGAAGGATGGTAAGATTTTTACTATTTGTCCTCAGTGCATCTTTTCCATACATTATTTGTTGAGCTAAACTTCATTGCTAAGTATGTTACCATACGATGTTTTTTCAACAGGGACTCCCGATGAATGTTGTGCCTTATGGGATCGAGACTAAAGGTACCATGAGTATTATTAGCTTACGGCCAAGATATCCTACATGTTACTTTAGTGCATTCAAGATCACCGATGAATGCTTAATAGTGCAAGACTGGACCAGATATGTGATGGGGGAGCGCAGAGAAGTACTAGGGGGCAGCAAACAGATGTGCTACCCAAAATTAGGAGACAGGTTCATCTGCATGCTCCAACTTGATCAAGGAGGAGAGCTACACATGTTTTATGTTATTTTAGCTAAGAGAGAGCAGCAGGAGTGATTAGCTAGCTAGAAATGAGTTTGAGGATGATGATGTGCTACACTATTACTATGATGATAAAATAGCTAGTGTTGGTGGTAATGACTATGATGATTATTATTAGCTAGTGTTGGTGGTGATTAGCTAGCTAGAATGAGAGTTTGAAGATGATGATGTGTGCTACACTATGACTATGATGATTAAATAGCTAATGTTGGTAGTAATGACTATGATGATGATTAAATAGCTTGTGTTGGCGGATTAGATTCAAGTGGAGGCAACATGTGATGCACATCGAAAGTACTACTAGTCCAAACTAGATCAAGTTTGGATTTGTAGTATACTTTTGACATGCACCACATATTGCCTCCACTTGAAACTAATCCACCTTCATTTGACACACTGTTATGGACATAATGATGTAAACCTTATAACTGGTATTGTACCAATATTTGTACGATAAATACACTAAAAATAAAAAATAAAAAAGAATACTAGTAGCGATGGACGGAAAACGTGCTGCCAGTAGTTACATTAGCAGTAGCGTGGGATTGAACAAACGCTGCAGCTACTCTACTGCTAAGGAATAGCTGTAGCGCCTTATCAGTAGCGCATATCCCCGCGCTACTGATAGGCCTAAAACCCGCGCCGCTGCTAGCCTTTTCCCTAGTAGTGTATAGTCCTTGGGCATAAAATCTCTGAAAGAGGTATTGCAGTTGATAAAGCTAAATTTGATGCAATTGAGAAGAAGCCATGTCCTAAAGATATCAAAGGTATAGGAAGTTTCCTTGGTCATGCTGGTTTCTATAGGAGGTTCATTAAAGACTTCTCTAAAATTTCTACGCCTCTTACTAATATTTTGCAATGGAATAATTTAAAAAAATCAACCGATTTACCGGGCCGTGTCCGACCTGGACACTATGCCCGGGCGGCTTTATAAGCCGAGGCCCACGACCCCGAGGCCCAAGTCGCCAGCCCCGCCGAACCCTAGCGCTAGCCCGCCCCGCCCCGATCCGCCGCCGCCGCTAGCCGCCGCCGCCTCGCCTCACCGCCGCCACGCGCCGCGCCGCCGCCGCCCGCGCGCAGCGCCGGCGCCGCCCTGTCTCGCCGCCGCCAGCCGCCACCGCTGCCGGAGCCCCACCGCCGCAGCTCGCCGCCGCCAACCCCTATGCCGACAAGGTAGTCGTCGCCGCCGCCGATCTTCGTGAGAAAACCGTTGGTTTTTTTAGAAAACCCTAGTTTCGTTTTTATTAGATCAGTTTTATTTTTTTCTTCCGGTTTAGTTATTTAGTGAACGCCCATTCGTACGTTCATTTTGATGAACGGTTTTCACCCGTTAACCACAGACAGCGAACGTTCGTTCGTTAGCCTGTTCGTCAATTTTCTTTTTCCAGGGTTTTTCCGCGATTATTTTCGATTGCGATTTCTGACCCGATTTTCGTTTTAGTTTATCTTTTCACCCGTTTATCGGAATCAGGGGATTCAAGTGCCTAGATTTTCATCTCGAAGCCCTCTTTCTGTTTAACCAACTTGAAAAGGGTTTTGCTACTGTAAAATTTGACTTAATTCCAGATTAGTAACCGAATCTTGTTTCTTTCGCAGTTTGAGTTTCGTTGCTTCGTTTGGTTTGATTCTCTTTGCAAACCGGAGTTCTTAAGCTGAACTTTCTGGTTAGATCTCTTGTTTGAGTTTTACCCACGCTTCTAGTTGAGTGCTTATTGTATGCTTGTTTGTTTGCGATAGAGTACCCGGAGTGCGAAGCGTGCTACTACGAGTCTCTAGGTCACGCGGATCATCAGCAAGTCAAGTAACACTTTGATCATACCTCTTTACTACCCTGTTTTATTGCATTAGATCAATCCTCAAACAATTGCATGATTAGGACAGCCCTGAGGTCCACAGACATACTTTTTCATCCCATATATACCCATATACCCTAAAAACTTCGGGAGTAGAATAGATCGGGAGTTCCGCCGCCGCAAACCTCCAGAGCCACCGAAAACCAATCTAGACCCGTTTTGGCACCCTGCCGGAGGGGGGATCCCTCACCAGTGGCCATCTTCATCATACCGGCGCTCTCCATGACGAGGAGGGAGTAGTTCACCCTCAATCCGGGCTGAGGGTATGTACCAGTAGCTATGTGTTTGATCTCTCTCTCTCTCTCTCTTCTGTTCTTGATTTGGCACGATCTTGATGTATCGCGAGCTTTGCTATTTATAGTTGGATCTTATGTTGCTTCTCCCCCTCTACTCTCTTGTAATGGATTGAGTTTTCCCTTTGAGGTTATCTTATCGGATTGAGTCTTTAAAGATTTGAGAGCACTTGATGTATGTCTTGCCGTGCGTATCTGTGGTGACAATGGGATATCACGTGATTCACTTGATGTATGTTTTGGTGATCAACTTGCGGGTTCCGCCCATGAACCTATGCATAGTGGTTGGACACGTTTTCGTCGTGATTCTCCGGTAGAACTTTGGGGCACTCTTTGAGGTTCTATGTGTTGGTTGAATAGATGAATCTGAGATTGTGTGATGCATATCGTATAATCATACCCACGGATACTTGAGGTGACATTGGAGTATCTAGGTGACATTAGGGTTTTGGTTGATTTGTGTCTTAAGGTGTTATTCTAGTACGAACTCTGATACATATCCATCGTATCTACTTTTCCAAACACTTTTGCCCTTGTTTTGGACTCTAACTTGTATGATTTGAATGGAACTAACCCGGACTGACGCTGTTTTCAGCAGAATTGCCATGGTGTTGTTTTATGTGCAGAAAACAAATATTCTCGGAATGACCTGAAACTCCACGGAACATCTTAGAAAAAATAATAAAAAATCCTCGCCAAAGATGAAGACCAGGGGGCCCACACCCTGTCCACGAGGGTGGGGGGCGCCCCCCCCTCTAGGGCGCGCCCCCCTACCTCATGGGCCCTCTGCTTTGACAAGACGTGCCAAGGAAATCCACCTCGCTAAATGTGCTGAGGTGGAACAATGAAAACAATTTATATAGAGGGCTTGGCCGTCAGTGTTATGACGCACTACGGAATACGTCAGCAGATTTGATTTGTGTTAATATTATTCTCTATATGGCAATATGTGGAAACTTATTTTGCAGAGCCGGACACTATTTTTGGTGTTTATAATCTTCTTGAAGAACTTGGAGGAGGAACCCGCGTTGCAATGCCGAAGACAATTGCGCGCCGGACTCGTCGTCATTGAAGCCTGGTTCAGGGGCTACTGAGGGAGTCCTGGATTAGGGGGTGTTCGGATAGCCGGACTATACCTTCAGCCGGACTCCAGGATTATGAAGATACAAGATTGAAGACTTCGTCCCGTGTCCGGAAGGATCTTTCTTGGCGTGGAAGGCAAGCTAGGCGTGCGGATATTCAAGATCTCCTACCATTGTAACCGACTCTGTAAGCCCTAACCCTATCTGTCTATATAAACCGGAGGGTTGTAGTCCGTAGGACAACCATCATCATACACAATCATACCGTAGGCTAGCTTCTAGGGTTTAGCCTCCTTGATCTCGTGGTAGATCTACTCTTGTACTACCCATATCATCAATATTAATCTAGCAGGAGTAGGGTTTTACCTCCATCGAGAGGGCCCGAACCTGGGTAAAATAAAGTGTCCCTTCGTCTCCTGTTACCATCCGACCTTGATGCACAGTTCGGGACCCCCTACCCGAGATCCGCCGGTTTTGACACCGACATTGGTGCTTTCATTGAGAGTTCCTCTGTGTCGTCGCTTTTAGGCCCGATGGCTCCTTTGATCATCAACAACGATGAGGTCCAGGGTGAGACTTTCCTCCCCGAACAAATTTTCGTCTTCGGCGGCTTCGCTCTGCGGGCCAATTCGCTTGGTCATCTGGAGCAGATCGAAAGCTACGCCCCTGGCCATCAAGTCAGGTTTGGAAGCTTAAACTACACGGCAGATATCCGCGTAGACTTGTGTAGCGACCCGACCCGAATGGATCAAGTCTCTGTGCTCCGGTGTCATCCCTGGATCAGTAATGCTAACACCACACAGTACTTCGAAGGATTTATAGCAGAGTGGCAATCACACACTTATTACATCGATGTCTTAAAGAGAACTTATTACAATAAATATGGCTTAAGGCCATCTAATAACGATAACAGCGGAAGACTTGGAAGATAAATGGGTCCATCAACTCCAACGGCATCACTGAGTATAGAACCACGACCTAAAACACCTTACTCGTCGTCTGAAAAGTCTGCAACATGAAAGTTGTAGCCCGAAAACGGGTCAGCACATGGAATATGCTGGCAAGGTAACACATAGAGAGTAATGAACAGTAATGAGCCATACTATATGCATGTATGGCTGGTGGAAAGCTCTATGGTTACAGTTTTGCGTAAAGCCAGTTTTTCCCTACTGCAAAGGAATAAATTTATTTAACTATCATGGTAGTTGAACATCGAGAATGGTTGACAGCATTCCGATCCCAATTAAGTGAACAATTAAAACCCAACAATATTAATTAGAAGTAACATGATGAGATTCACATGATATTCAAGTACTAGATACTCAAGTTGTCCATAACCGGGGACACGGCTAATCATGATTAGTTTATTACACTCTGCAGAGGTTTGCACACTTTTCCCCACAAGACTCGATCGCCTCCGTTGGATTTCTCGCACTACATGGTGTTTGAGAAACGGATGACCGAGACATAGTCTTTCAGAAGCACTAGCACCTTACGATCGGGTAGACCGTACCTCCTACATCCCCTACATCTGCTAGTCTACCACTGTAAGAGTTCGCACGACTTAGTCAACTATGCCAGAGCCCATAATGGCTTGTGGCTGCACACGGAAGTTTCTAGCATGAAGAATCTTATGATCCCTTTGAGCCTGGGTGGCGGTCCGAAGAAAAACAGGCAAGTCCTGATAGAAACCAGGTGCCTCAATCCACCCAGATGTGTGTTTAAGTAGCCACCTTAGATAAACCATTAATTAACAATACTCACATCTGTCATGGATATCACTCACCCAATCCACGTCTACTAGCATAGCATGGCATAATAAGCAAACGTAGAAGTAACTCCCAAAGGTTTCATAATAATACAGGTAATAGGTACTACCTCATCTACTTCCCATCCCACAATTTAATTAGATCCTAATCATGCAATGTGTGAGGATTGATCTAATGCAATAAAACTGGGTTGTAGAAAAGGTATGATCAAAGTGTTACTTGCCTTGCTGATGATCCGCGAGACCTAGGGATTCGAAGTAACAGGCGGCGCAATCCGGGTAATCTATCGCAGACAAACAACAAGCACACAATAAGTACTCATCTAATGCACAGGTAAAACTTGAACAAGAGAACGAACCAGAAAGTTCAACTTAAGAACTCCGGTTGCAAAGAAAGAAAGAACCGAACAAAGCGACGGAAAACAAACGTCGGAAGAAAACAACTCGGTTCTAGCAAGTTGAAACTAGGTCAAAATTTTACCGTAGCAAAAACTTGTTTAAGTTGATTAGTCGGAACGGCGGTTTCGAAACGAAACTCCAGGCGCTTGAATCACCTGATTCCGATAGACGAGCGAGAAGAAAAACTAGAACGAAGATCGGATCTAAAATCGCGATCAGAAAATCGCGGAATAAATCCGACGAAAAGAAAAAGACGAACGGTTAAACGAATGGACGTTCGTTAACCGGGAATAACCGGTGATCACGTTCGTTAAGACGAACGGTCCGGCGAACGCTCGCTAAACAACTAAACCGAAAACAAAAACGAAAAACCGATCTAGGGTTTCGAAAAAAAACCCGAACAACGAAAGAAAAGAAAACCGGAACGGTTTCTTTAAAAAAACCGAACGAGGGGAGGGGTGGCGCGGCGCGGGCTACCTCGACGAGGGCTCCGGCGGGCGGGGCTAGGCGGCGGGCGGCGGCAGCAGCGGCGCAAGGGCGGCGGCGGCAGCAGGGAGGCGCGGGCGGCGCTAGGCGGCGGCGGGGCTGGTGGCGGCGGGCTGGTGTGGAGGAGAGGGGAGGGGGTCTTGGGGTATTTAAAAGAGGGGGGGTGGTGGCTTGGGGGAGGGGGCAAGCAAAGGGAGGCGGCGGCGGCTAGGAGTCCTAGCCAGACTCGGAGGCGGCGGCGGCTTGCGGCGTGCGGGTGCGCGCGAGGGGAGGGGCGGCTGGGCCGGCTGGCCGGCTGGGCCTTGGCCCAGGCAGGCGCGAACGTTTTTTTTAAATAGTTACGCGCGCAGAAAAAAAACAAAAAAGAAAACTAAACGAACTCCAAAAATACTAAAGTAAATTTTCCCCGACTCCTAAAATGAGTCGAACAAAATGAACTTTTCTCGGGACCTAGATGCAATTTTTGAAAACACGCATTTTTCCCTATCCAAATAAAATGCAAAAAAACTCCAGAAAATCCAAATTTGATTTATTTATTAAATCTTCATTTTTCCTAAATTTGGGAAAAGTCATATTATTTCCCTCTCTCATATTTTGATATTGGAAAAATATTTGAAGATGAAATAAATAAATCAAATGATCCTCTTTTCAAAATTTGAGAAAACTCAAATATGAAAAAGACGAAATCTCCAACTCTCTCCGAGGGTCCTTGAGTTGCGTGAAATTTCTAGGATCGACCAAAATGCAAGAAAATATGATATGCATGATGATCTACTGTATAACATTCCAAATTGAAAATTTGGGATGTTACAAACCTACCCCCCTTAAGATGAATCTCGCCCTCGAGATTCGGGTTGGCTAGAAAATAGGTGAGGGTGGTCCTTGAGCAAATCTTCTTCTCTCTCCCAAGTGGCTTCATCCTCTGAGTGGTAGTTCCACTGAACTTTGCAAAACTTGATAACCTTGCTGCGAGTAACTCTACTGGCATAATCGAGAATCTTGACTGGCTTCTCCTCATATGTTAAGTCATCCTTCAACTGAATTGCTTCAAGTGGCACTGTATCTCTTAGCGGTACCTCCACCATCTCGGCGTAACATTTCTTCAGCTGAGAAACATGGAATACATCATGAACTCCTGACAGTCCCTCTGGTAATTCCAACTTATAAGCGACTTTTCCCATACGTTGCAAGATCTTATACGGTCCAACGAAACGCGGTGCTAATTTTCCCTTAACTCCAAAGCGCTTAACTCCTCGAAGTGGGGATACTCGAAGATACACTCTGTCTCCGATTTCGTAGACTGTCTCCTTGCATTTAGAATCTGCGTAGCTCTTCTGCCTGGACTGGGCTACCTTGCCTATCACGAATCAACTTAACTTTCCGTTCAGACTCCTTAATCAAATATGGTCCAAAGAATTGACGGTCTCCAACTTCGTCCCATGACAACGATGTCCTGCACCTCCTTCCGTATAAAGCTTCGAAAGGTGCCATCTTCAAACTGGTTTGGTAACTGTTGTTATAAGAAAACTCCGCATACGGCAAGTTATCGTCCCAACTAGATCCATAATCTAGTGCACAGGCTCTTAGCATATCTTCCAAAATCTGATTGACTCTCTCAGTCTGTCCATCTGTCTGCGGATGAAAAGCTGTGCTGAACTCTAGTCTGGTTCCCAGAGTTTCATGCAACTGATTCCAAAACTTTGAGGTAACCTGGGTTCCTCTATCTGATACGATACTCCTCGGAACTCCATGCAAACAAATGATCCTAGTCATGTATATCTTTGCCAACTTAGCACTGGTGTAAGTGGTCTTAACTGGAATGAAATGTGCTACCTTCGTCAAACGATCAACTACTACCCATATCGAGTCATATCCTGCCTTTGTCCTGGGTAGTCCTGTGATAAAATCCATGCCTATCTTATCCCACTTCCATTCGGGTATCGGCAATGGTTGTAACAATCCGGCTGGCTTCTGATGTTCTGCCTTTACTCTATGACACACATCACAAACTGCTACATATGCTGCAATATCCTTCTTCATTCCGGTCCACCAGAATGTTTCCTTCAAATCCAAATACATCTTGGTATTTCCTGGGTGAATCGAATATGGTGAATCATGTGCCTCTTGCAGAATCAACTTTCTGATCTCTGGGTCATTGGGCACATAAACGCGGTCCTCAAACCATAGGGTATCGTGCTCATCCTCACGAAATCCCTTAGCTTTTCCTTGGCTCATTTTCTCTTTTATAGAAGCAATCTCCTTGTCAGATTTCTGAGCCTCTCTGATTTTACCCATCAATGTTGACTGAATCTCCAATGCTGCTACATAGCCTCTCGGAACTATTTCCAAACATAGCCCACGAAGGTTTTCTGCTAACTCCTTGGGTATTCCTCCCGTCATTAGAGTATTGACATGGCTCTTATGGCTCAATGCGTCAGCTACTACATTAGCTTTTCCGGGATGGTAATGCAATCTCATATCATAATCCTTGATGAGCTCCAACCATCTCCTCTGTCTGAGGTTCAACTCCTTCTGCGTGAAAATGTACTTCAGACTCTTGTGATCCGTGTACACCTCACAATGATTTCCAATGAGGAAATGTCTCCATGTCTTCAATGCATGCACTACGGCTGCTAACTCCAAATCGTGCGTGGCATAATTCAACTCATGAGGCTTCAGTTGTCGTGAAGCATACGAAACAACTCTTCCTTCCTGCATAAGCACTGCTCCAAGTCCTCGACGTGAAGCGTCACAGTACACCTCATAATCCTTGGTCTGATCTGGCAATATCAACACTGGTGAGGTAACCAAGCGTTTCTTCAACTCCTGGAAACTAGCCTCACACTCCTCCGTCCAATTGAACTTGGTATCCTTCTTCAACAATTCCGTCATAGGCTTCGCAATCTTTGAAAAGTTCTCAATAAATCTCCGGTAGTATCCTGCGAGTCCAAGAAAACTCCGGATCTCTCCAACTGTCGTTGGTGTTTCCCATTCGGTTACGGTCTCAACCTTTGTGGGGTCAACTGCTATCCCTTCTCCGGATATAACATGTCCTAGAAATCCAACTTCCTTTATCCAAAACTCACATTTGCTGAATTTGGCATATAACTGATGTTCCCTTAGCTTCTCCAAAACCAAACGCAAATGTTCCTTATGCTCCTCTTCATTCTTTGAATAAATCAGAATGTCATCAATGAACACTACGACGAACTTATCCAAAAACTCCATAAATACCTTGTTCATCAGGTTCATAAAATAGGCAGGTGCGTTAGTCAATCCAAATGACATAACGGTATACTCATACAATCCGTATCTTGTGGTGAATGCTGTCTTAGGTATGTCCTGCTCTCGAATCTTCAACTGATGGTACCCTGATCGCAAATCGATCTTGGAAAACACTTTAGCTCCTTGCAAACGATCAAACAGATCATTAATCATTGGCAGTGGGTACTTGTTCTTGATGGTTACTTCATTTACTCCACGGTAATCAACAACCATCCTTAATGATCCATCCTTCTTCTCCACTAGAAGTATGGGTGATCCCCAAGGCGAAGAACTTGGGCGAATGTAACCTTTCTCCAGTAACTCCTTTATCTGATTCTTAATTTCTACCAAATCCTTTGCTGGCATCCGGTATGGTCTCTTCGATATTGGGCCTGTACCTGGCAATAACTCAATGAAAAACTCAATGTCTCTATCTGGGGGCATGCCTGGCAACTCTTCCGGAAATACATCAGGAAAATCCCTTACCACTGGTACTTCCTCCTGTACAACTCATGTGAGGCAATTTACTTGTGTCCTTTTTGGCACATGCCGGGATACATACTTGATCCTTCGTCCTTCTGGTGTGGTAAGAAAAATTGACTTACTAGCACACTCAATATCCCCTTCATACTTTGATAACCAATCCATGCCTAATATCACATCCAATCCTTGAGATTCCAACACTATTAGGTCTGAGGGAAACACATAGTTACCAATCCTCAATGGTAACCGATCACACCATCGTCTAGCCATAAACTCCGCTCCTGGTGAGCTTACTAACATGGGTGACCTAAGGGCTTGGGTTGGCAGGTTATATTTATCCACAAATCCCCTTGATATGTATGAATGCGATGCACCAGTGTCAAAAAGAACAAGTGCAGTAAATGACTTAACCAGAAACTTACCGATTACGTCATCAGGCTGATCTTCAACCTCCTCCACATTAACGTGGTTCACCTGTCCCCTGTTGAAAGGGTTCGGCTTCTTCCCAGAGCTTCCATTGCCATTTCCATTCTGGCCTTCAGGATTTCATTTGCATAATGTCCGGTCTTGGAACACTTAAAACAGGTGACTTGACTCAGATCTCTCTTGGTTGGGGTTGATGGGATGGTCCGATTCTGGCCGTTGTTTCCTCCATTCCCATTACCATTCTTGTGGCCATTATGGTTGTGCGAACTACCTCCTCCATGGGTATGCTAAAACTGAAATCCCGTTTAGGGGTAAAACGGGGCTTCTGCTGGGCTCCAGAGTTATACTTCCCCTGTCCATACTTCCTCTTGCGGTTCTCAATCTGCTGTTGCTTCCCTTCAATCATGATGGCACGATCTACCAACTCCTGGTAGTTGTTGAAACTTGCTACCATCAACTGCATACTCAACTCATCATTCAGTCCTTCTAAAAACTTCTCCTGCTTAGTTGCATCCGTAGCAACGTCATCTGGGGCATAACGTGCTAACTTGCTGAAATCGTCAACGTACTGGCCAACTGTCCTTCCTCCTTGGCGTAAGTTGCGAAACTCACGCTTCTTCATGGCCATAGCTCCTGCTGAAACATGGGCAGTGCGGAAGGCTTGCTGAAACTGATCCCATGTGACAGTTTCAACTGGGTAAGTGGCTGTGAAATTCTCCCACCATGCTGCCGCGGGTCCGTCAAGCTGATGTGTGGCAAACTTTACTTTCTCACCATCTGTGCATCCTGCAGTGGTCAACTCCCTTCCTATTTTGCGGAGCCAATCGTCTGCTACTATCGGCTCGGTGCTACTGGAAAACACCGGCGGATTCAGCCTAAGGAAACGGGCTAAGTGGTCAACAGGTGGGGATGGTGGTGGTGGTGGGTTGTTGTTGTTATTCTGCTGGTTCTGGACTAACATCTGCATCAATTGATTCTGTTGCTGGATCAACTGAGTGAGCTCCGGTGGAAATCCATTGTCACGTCTCGGAGGCATCTGAGGGTTTAGAAAAGACGAGATTTAAGAATAGAGTGAGGTCTAAAGAGAAAACACTACCCCAATGCACATGAGCAAAAGCACACAAAATCACTTCATTCAATCAAACAAGGGCATACAATCGATCTAGCTATCGCAAAAGTGCTCGAACTATAATGTATACATGGGGAAAATACTACTTAATATTTGGTGGTCATCTAGAAATTTGAATCGGTGGAAGACTCCATGATGTCGGCTCCAGCTTCGTCTTCAAAGTCGGGTTCACTTGGATCCGAATCGGTGTCGTCGATGATGATGTAGTTGTTCGGACATGCGACGTACATATCTTCTTTCCTGGATGCTAACTTCCTCTTGAGTTCTTCAATCTCCTGCTTAAGATCGCCATTGTGCCTTGCTAGAGCTACGATTTCGTCCATGTAGTCCTTGCGTGTAGCCTTCAGTTCTCCTTCTAGCTCGATGATCCTTGCCTTCGCATTCTTCAACTCTATCATATCATTGCACATCTGGTTCTCGTGGCATCGAATGTGCTGGTTTAACTCCTGGATGAAAGCTGCAATGGATCTATCCTTCTTGGTGCTGACTAACTCCCATTATTCATCTCGGCGTCCGCAAATCTGGTAGATAGTGTCCTTGAGGTCTTCTTGGTAAACTTCTCCAATGCGTCCTATGGTGATATGGGCTGCCATGCTCTTTCCCAGACTCCAAGTTGGTGCATTGAAAACACTATCTATGGGCTTCGTGATTGGCGCGAATGTCCTTCCCGGAACGTGAGCTTGAATCTTCCAGCGCTCCTCTTCAGGCAGAGTGGCGCTGAAGGTCCCAGTGAAGCTTGGTAGTCCAATGTTCAGGTACTTAGTGACTTCCTTCAAGTGATATCCAAAACGTGTGCCTTCATCCGGTTGAGCGTACTTAATCTTCACGTTCGTCATCCTAAAAGAGTAGAAAAGATGAGGAGTTAGAAAATGAGAGGAGAATGGTGATCTATGGCTTTAACTTAGTGGTCGTGTCCTACAGTCAGCGTGTGCTCTGATACCATCTCTGTAGCGACCCGACCCGAATGGATCAAGTCTCTGTGCTCCGGTGTCATCCCTGGATCAGTAATGCTGACACCACACAGTACTTCGAAGGATTTATAGCAGAGTGGCAATCACACACTTATTACATCGATGTCTCAAAGAGAACTTATTACAATAAATATGGCTTAAGGCCATCTAATAACGATAACAGCGGAAGTCTTGGAAGATAAATGGGTCCATCAACTCCAACGGCATCACTGAGTATAGAACCACGACCTAAAACACCTTACTCATCGTCTGAAAAGTCTGCAACATGAAAGTTGCAGCCCGAAAACGGGTCAGCACATGGAATATGCTGGCAAGGTAACACATAGAGAGTAATGAACAGTAATGAGCTATACTATATGCATGTATGGCTGGTGGAAAGCTCTATGGTTACAGTTTTGCGTAAAGCCAGTTTTTCCCTACTGCAAAGGAATAAATTTATTTAACTATCATGGTAGTTGAACATCGAGAATGGTTGACAGCATTCCGATCCCAATTAAGTGAACAATTAAAACCCAACAATATTAATTAGAAGTAACATGATGAGATTCACATGATATTCAAGTACTAGATACTCAAGTTGTCCATAACCGGGGACACGGCTAATCATGATTAGTTTATTACACTCTGCAGAGGTTTGCACACTTTTCCCCACAAGACTCGATCGCCTCCGTTGGATTTCTCGCACTACATGGTGTTTGAGAAACGGATGACCGAGACATAGTCTTTCAGAAGCACTAGCACCTTACGATCGGGTAGACCGTACCTCCTACATCCCCTACATCTGCTAGTCTACCATTGTAAGAGTTCGCACGACTTAGTCAACTATGCCAGAGCCCATAATGGCTTGTGGCTGCATACGGAAGTTTCTAGCATGAAGAATCTTATGATCCCTTTGAGCCTGGGTGGCGGTCCGAAGAAAAACAGGCAAGTCCTGATAGAAACCAGGTGCCTCAATCCACCCAGATGTGTGTTTAAGTAGCCACCTTAGATAAACCATTAATTAACAATACTCACATCTGTCATGGATATCACTCACCCAATCCACGTCTACTAGCATAGCATGGCATAATAAGCAAACGTAGAAGTAACTCCCAAAGGTTTCATAATAATACAGGTAATAGGTACTACCTCATCTACTTCCCATCCCACAATTTAATTAGATCCTAATCATGCAATGTGTGAGGATTGATCTAATGCAATAAAACTGGGTTGTAGAGAAGGTATGATCAAAGTGTTACTTGCCTTGCTGATGATCCGCGAGACCTAGGGATTCGAAGTAACAGGCGGCGCAATCCGGGTAATCTATCGCAGACAAACAACAAGAACACAATAAGTACTCATCTAATGCACAGGTAAAACTCGAACAAGAGAACGAACCAGAAAGTTCAACTTAAGAACTCCGGTTGCAAAGAAAGAAATAACCGAACAAAGCGACGGAAAACAAACGGCGGAAGAAAACAACTCGGTTCTAGCAAGTTGAAACTAGGTCAAAATTTTACCGTAGCAAAAACTTGTTTAAGTTGATTAGTCGGAACGGCGGTTTCGAAACGAAACTCCAGGCGCTTGAATCAGCTGATTCCGATAGACGAGCGAGAAGAAAAACTAGAACAAAGATTGGATCTAAAGTAAATTCGGCTGGGCCGGCTGGGCCTTGGCCCAGGAGGGCGCGAACATTTTTTTTAAATAGTTATGCGCGCAGAAAAAAACAAAAAAGAAAACTAAACGAACTCCAAAAATACTAAAGTAAATTTTCCCCGACTCCTAAAATGAGTCGAACAAAATGAACTTTTCTCGGGACCTAGATGCAATTTTTGAAAACACGCATTTTTCCCTATCCAAATAAAATGCAAAAAAAACTCCGGAAAATCCAAATTTGATTTATTTATTAAATCTTCATTTTTCCTAAATTTGGGAAAAGTCATATTATTTCCCTCTCTCATATTTTGATATTGGAAAAATATTTGAAGATGAAATAAATAAATCAAATGATCCTCTTTTCAAACTTTGAGAAAACTCAAATATGAAAAAGACGAAATCTCCAACTCTCTCCGAGGGTCCTTGAGTTGCGTGAAATTTCTAGGATCGACCAAAATGCAAGAAAATATGATATGCATGATGATCTACTGTATAACATTCCAAATTGAAAATTTGGGATGTTACAACTTGATCTTCGACGGGTTCGAGCCACAGCCAAGCGCGCCGCACTATCTCGAGGGGCATGATATAGCTCTGCCTCCGAATAGTACCCTGGAGGCCGCACACGCTCCGGCCCCGATCCTCGACTCGGAGCCTGCTGTGTTCTTTGAGGATGAACGGTTGGACGTCACCTCGGGGGCTGCGATCTTGAAGGCGATCAAGCTGAACGCCAGCCCCGCACTCCGCACGGCCCATGACTCCGAGGAGTCGGATTCTTCTCCAAACTCCGGGCCTCCCGTGCCCCTGCCGATCGAATCCGATTGGGCGCCTATAATGGAGTTCACTGCCGCGGACATCTTTCAGTGCTCACCTTTTGGTGATATCCTGAATTCTCTCAAGTCTCTCTCTTTATCAGGAGAGCCCAGGCCGGACTATGGTCTGCGAGGTTGGGATTCGGACGGCAAAGAAATTCAAAGCCCACCCACCACCCACTTAATAGCCACTGTCGATGATTTAACCGACATACTTGACGTCGGATCCGAAGACTTCGACGGTATGGACGACGAAGATGGAGACGAACAGGAACCAGCACCTATAGGGCACTGGACCTCCACCCCACCTAACGATGTATTCATGGTGGATACCCCTAAAGGAAATGACAACGAGGAAAAAGGGGACGAAAAAAGGGGTAAACCCTCCGAAAAGAAATCAAAGCGGCGACGCAGACGCCGAGCCAAGCCCCGCCTCGATCAAGACCCAGCCATAGAGCAGGATGAGTCGATAGACGACGAGCATGCCTCAGAGCAGCCGTCTGAACAGGGCAACGTGGATAGAGAGGACAGACAACCCTCCCCCGGCCATGACAGAACTCCGGACGATCTCACGCCGGATAAAACCACGGAGCAGAAGAATCTCCACGAAAGGCTCGTTGCCACAGCACGCAGCCTGAAAAAGCAGAAGTGAAAGCTAAAGACGGCAGAAGATGCACTCAGAATAAGATGGAGCAAGGTAATTAAGACCGTAGACAAATACGGCGACAGCCGCCGCACCAAAAGCTATCCAAAGAGAAAACTATTGCCCGAATTCGACCAGGAGGCCCTAGAGCCCCCACATTTAAAAAAATAAAAAAGCCACATGGTCGGATAGACGACCCCGCGGCCACCATAAAACGGCAAGCGGCGCCGCACTCAATGCGGCATGCGACCCAATTAAAGACTCGCATCATGGCCCAGCCAGGTCCATTTACGGGCCAAGAAAGCTAGCTCTGACAAGCAATGCAAAAAATCCATCATCAGAATCCGGCACACCCAAATACAGGGGCGCCGCACACCCCCTATGTTTCACCAATGAGGTCCTGGAATATGAATTTCCAGCGGGATTCAAACCCGTCAACATAGAGGGGTACGATGGAACAACAGACCCTGGGGTCTGGATCGAGGATTATATCCTCCACATACATATGGCTAGAGGAGATGATCTCCACGCCATAAAATATTTACCCCTTAAGCTTAAAGGGCCAGCCCGGCACTGACTTAAAAGCCTTCCCGAAAACACAATTGGAAGTTGGGAAGAGCTCGAGGATGCTTTCCGAGCAAATTTTCAAGGGACCTATGTCCGCCCTCCGGACGCAGACGATCTCAGTCACGTAACCCAGCAGCCCGGAGAATCAGCTCGGCAGTTCTGGAACAGATTCCTTACTAAAAAGAATCAAATAGTAGATTGTCCGGACGCCGAAGACATAGCAGCTTTCAGGCATAATGTCCGAGCCGAATGGCTCGCCAGACACCTCGGCCAGGAAAAGCCAAGAACAATGGCCGCACTCACAAGCCTCATGACCCGCTTTTGCGCAGGAGAAGACAGCTGGTTGGCACGATGCAGCCCCAGCGACCCAAGTACATCCGAAATCAGGGATGGAAACGGAAAACCGCAACGAAATAAGGACCGTCGCCGAACCAAAGAGAAAAATCCGAAGAGCACGGCAGTCAATGCCGGATTCAAAAGCTCACGGCAAAATCAGACAAAACCACCCCTTCAGGATAATAGGGATGATCCGTCCAACTTAAACAGAATCCTGGACAGAATATGTCAGATACACAGTACTCCTGGGAAGCCTGCCAATCACACCCACAGAGACTGTTGGGTTTTTAAACAATCCGGACAGCTTAACGCCGAACACAAGGTGCTCGATACACCAAGTGAAGAAGAAGACGAACCCCAAAGGCAGAACACCAGGAAACAAAAGAACTTCCCACAAGAAGTCAAAACAGTGAACTCACTTCACGTAACAAAACATGTGGCACCCCTAAAGGTACGCACAATAAAACCTATCCCTCAGGAATCCCGCCACTGGTCATTAAAACCAATCATTTTTGATCAGCTAGATTATTCTAGAAATATCGAAAACGCAGGCCGGACTGCCCTGATACTCGATCCAATAATCGACGGATTCCAGTTTACCAATGTCCTTATGGACGGCGGCAGTGGACTAAACCTGATATATCAAGATACAATCCACCGCATGGGCATAAACCCAGCAAGAATCCGCCACAGCAAAACCTCCTTTCAAGGGGTAGCACCAAGCCCGGACACCCATTGTATGGGTTTTGTCCGGCTTGTAGTCATATTTGGCTCTGCCAATAACTTTCGTCGCGAAAATCTGACCTTCCACGTAGTCCCGTTTTCAAGTCGCTATCAAGCACTAATGGGACGCGGAGCTTTCGCTCGCTTTAACGCAATACCGCACTATGCATCTCTAACGCTTAAGATGCCCGGTCCACGAGGCATCATCTCTTTAAAGGGAGCGCACTAAAATACGTATCCTCCAACCAGAGGATTGCGCGGCCACTTAAACAGCCGCACAATAAAATGGCCTCGCTAGCCAAAAGACTTTTTCGATATAAGTCATTAAAGGCCACGGACCCAGACTAAATGAGTTCGGCACAAGTCCATCTTCAACGCAGGCTTAAATACGCCATATACCCCCGTACCAGGGGCTATACGCAGAGAAAATAAAGCTCAACTTTATATATTTTTTACTTGGTATTTTGTTTATTATCCTTTTTGTTCCGCATGACCCATTTTCAATTCAGTTCCTCTCTTTTATAGATGAACGTCGTGCGGCGCCCGTCCAGGACACGGCACAGCGGAGACACAGGCGCAGACGTGCAGTAGGGACCCGTCCTAAAGGATTCTTTTTAGATTAAGACCCTGCGTAAACCTTTTTTACTGTCTCTTGCTGCTATACATCCCCTGGTTTTTTCTACTATAACCAAGGAGGAGGCTGGCGTTTTGGCATGTGGCCACGCCAGAATTCTTGCTCGCACCTGGACACTAGGGGCTCTTTTCTTTTGTTTAAGGGTGTTGTTTCACACGCACTCACAAAGACCGAACACCTTAGGGAGTGTTCGGCGTCGCGAGTTTTGGCACTATATGCATGAGCTTCGAATCATGTCTTTGGTCAAATGTTGGGTTGCCCGGCTCCTGAGTTCAGCTACCTTACGTTCCGCTTTATCGGCTAAGGTAGCACCGGGAGAACTACTGCGATTGTGCCCCGGTTCGGCCGGGCGAGCACCTCAGTAGAGAAAGCCGAAAACTGACTATCATGATGTAGCGCGAGACTGGTCGCCACTCGATGACTTATAGGAATTTATCAGATTCCTCCATTTTGACGAAGGGCCGCTTCCCGGTTAGGCACGTATGCGCCCCGAATTCGGGTAAACGCAGTCGCCACTAAGGGGCTACCTAAAGAGTCCCACTGTCAAGCTCCTATGGCTAAGTGAAAGTGTTAAAGCATTATAGTCCGGTTGCCTAGCCCGCTGCGCTATCACCTCCTTTGTAGGACCAAGACGTTGGGTTAAGTGTGAAAATGCGTCTTCTGCACGCACCCCCGCACTATGTGCGTGGGGGCTGAAGCCAACGACTGCAATCTTTCAGAATTTATATATTAAATGGCCACACAGGAGGTGTTCTTAATACTTGCAGGCACAAGTCTACAAAAAAATGCCACTACAATCTATCAAAATACTGTTTTATGATTACATATGCTATCATAATATAGCATCCTTCGAGCACTGCGTCTCTATTATGCGAGCGCTTTCAAGGACTTCCTTAAAATAGTGCTCGGAAGGTATTCGGCTTTTATCCGAATCCTGGGACGCAACAACGGTGGGCTCCATATCTGCCTAGTATGTCTTGACACAGGCAAGAGCCAGCCGAGCGCCCTCTATGCACGCTGACCTCTTCATAGCATCGATACGTGGCACCACGTCAAGAAATTGCTGCACCAAGCTGAAATAACTCTTCGGCTTCGATCTCCCCGGACACAGATGATCCGTGACGTACTTCATGGCAAGTCCGGACAACCTATTCAGTTCGGCCCATTGGGCCAGGCGATCGTCCACTGCTAGTGGACGCTCTGGATTTATGAATTGCGACCAGAAGAGCTTCTCCACTTCACGACCCTTCTTATCTTGAAAGTGTTTGGTCGCATCAGCAGCACTAGCCGCCAAATCCAAATAGGTGTCCTCTACACTCCACGCTCGGTCTAACGGGGCAAACTTCGGATCACAAAATTTTCTCCGCAGCAAGAAGGGCTTTCCATCCGCAATCTGTCCGGCTTGACGCAGCTCTTCCCTTGCCGCTCTCATTACAGAGCGGGCATCCTTGGCGTCAGCAACAGCCTTCTCTAAGCTCGTTTGCCTCGCCCGACCTTCCTCTTCAAAGAAGCTTGCAACGGTCAGTAGCATTCTTTAATTTTACGGCCATATCAGCCATCTCCTCCTTGCTTCGGCAATGGGCAGCCTCTTCGGCTTTCAGCTCTTCAAGGGCTTTCACGGCAGCCGCATCGCTTTTTCTGGCTTGCTCCTTCGCTCGGGCGAGTTCGGCCCTAAGACCTTCCACGGCGGCCGCACCATCTGCGTCAAGCATACACACGGTAAGATATTGACATAAAGTTCCTCTTACTAACAATCGCCTAAAAATTTCAATACCTTGAGCATCATCAAGCCGCTTGTTAACAAGCACGATGTCGGCTTCTGCCTCATCAAGTTGTCGCTTCAGTTCGGCAAAATCACGAGTCCGGCTTGACTCCGGACAATCAGCCACCTACATATAAAGGTGCCACTTAAAGGACCTGGGATTAAGATCCTCTGCGCGCCGCACATATTTACGACGCACAGAGTCTCAGGGGCTACTATCTACACAGGACGCACTTTATTTATGCGCAACTAACATAAATATACGTTATTTAAAACATACCTCAAGGCCTGCCAGTAAACTCTTGACGGCCTCGTGCAGTCCGCTTTCTGCGGACGAAATATTTTCAATCACCGTGTTCATTAACGCACGATGCTCCTCTGAGACAGAGGCTCGCCCCAGCAGAATCTTTAGTTCCTCCGGCCGAACACCAGATGGTGCCGGACTCGTCCCATGGCCTTCCTCAAAGGCCGGACGCGGAGGACCTCGGGGGGCCACATGGCCACCTTCCACCCCTAGCGGATCCGGAGAAATCCCCCGTGACGACACTTCAGCATCGCCCGCCTTGTTAGGCGACACAGAAGGAGGAGGCATTCCGCTCTCCATCATCTCTGGAAGAAGATCCCCCGAGGACGAGTTCTGCTGAGAATGGCTGGGGTCCGAACTACAAAGTAAGGCTTCGGTTAAAACTTCTCAGATGTAAATCAAGGATTTCTCTTAAAAGAATAACCCTTTTCCTACTTATGGCTCGCTGGAGAGCTGGTCCCTTTGAGGGCTTAGTCCGGCCGAGGGGCTCCCCGGCGTCAGACCCTCTGACAAGGATTCTTTCCCCCGCTTCGAAGCTATGGTTTCCGGGTCGTCAGAAGCGGCCCTTTTCTTTCCCTTAGGAGGGGAATTAACGATTCCCCCCTTCGGAATGGCCTCTTTCGAAGAGGCCATGGTCTCCTTGTCCGCCCCCTTAGTTCCCTCCAGAGGCACTACCTCTAGCATCCTGACTAGCACAGGATCTAGCCTGGTTTCGGGAAGGGGAGCCGGACACCGGATCAGCTTCGCCTTCGCTATCCACTCCTGCTTAAAAGGAGAAGTGCTGTTAAAAAGCAAGTTAATTATACGGATAGAAGGTCCGGGCACAAGGTCACTTACTTGAGTATCCGGGCGATTGCGGCTTAAACCCACATCCTCGGTCAAATCCGGACTCACTTCTTGTGATCCGAAGAACAGTTTATACATCTCTGTGGGCGTCACGCCCATAAAATTCCGGAGAGCTTGCGGTCCCTCTGGATTGAATTCCCACAAGCGAAGGGGGCGACGTTGGCCGGGCAGTGTCCGGTGAATCAGCATGACTTGAGTCACCTTGACCAGGTTGAGGTCTCCTTTCAAGAGATCCATGATGCGGCCCTGCAGCAGAGGTACGTCCTTGGGCAAGCCCCGATCTAACCCTGTGTTGATCCACGACGCTAACCGTGGTGGGGGACCCGAGCGAAAGGCGGGAGGTGCCACCCATGTGGTGCCCCGAGGAGCGGTGATATAGAACCACTCCTGTTGCCATAAGTCAAGCTCCTCTTGAAAATTGCCCTCGGGCCATGGAGCATCGGCATTTCTTTTTATAGCAGCGCCTGCGCACTCTGCGTGGCGCCCCTCGATCATCTTCGGTTCTACTTTGAAGGTCTTGAGCCATAATCCGAAGTGAGGGGTAACACGGAGGAACGCTTCGCATACAACAATGAACGAGGAGATATGGAGGATGGACTCCGGAGCTAGGTCGTGGAATTCCAGCCCATAATAAAACATCAGCCCCCTTACAAAGGGATCCATTGGGAATCCTAATCCCCGAAGGAAGTGGGATATGAATACCACGCTCTCACCGGGCTGAGGGCTAGGGATCATCTATCCTTGAACAGGCAACCTGTGCGGAATCTCGCTGGTCAGGAATCTAGCTTCCCTCAACCTTGATACGTCCTCCTCTGTAACAGAGGAGGGCATCCATCGGCCTTGGAGGTCGGAGCCGGACATTGTCGAAGGTCCGGTGCGCCTGGAATCTGGAAGCCTAGGGTGTTGGAACTCGAGGCGATGGGAAAACTCGTTTTGAGAATAGAAGAGGGGAATAGGGTCTTGGTCTCTTTATAAAGAGGCAGAATACCAAGAGCCCTCCCCGTAACTGTCTTGGACTAGCCTTTAATTAAGGCAAGACGTGCTAACGGGCACGGTTGGGTTACCCACGTCCGTATTAATGAGAATCCCGTTAAATGGGGCACACGATCTCTGCTTTGACAAGACGTGCCAAGGAAACCACCTCGCTAAACGTGCTGAGGTGGAACAATGAAAACAATTTATATAGAGGGCTTGGCCGTAGTGTTATGACGCACTACGGAATACGTCAGCAGATTTGATTTGTGTTAATATTATTCTCTATATGGCAATATGTGGAGACTTATTTTGCAGAGCCGGACACTATTTTTGGTGTTTATAATCTTCTTGAAGAACTTGGAGGAGGAACCCGCCTTGCAATGTCGAAGACAATTTGCGCGCCGGACTCGTCGTCATTGAAGCCTGGTTCAGGGGCTACTGAGGGAGTCCTGGATTAGGGGGTGTTCGGATAGCCGGACTATACCTTCAGCCGGACTCCAGGATTATGAAGATACAAGATTGAAGACTTCGTCCCGTGTCTGGAAGGATCTTTTCTTGGCGTGGAAGGAAAGCTAGGCGTGCGGATATTCAAGATCTCCTACCAATGTAACCGACTCTGTGTAACCCTAACCCTATCCGGTGTCTATATAAACCGGAGGGTTGTAGTCCGTAGGACAACCAACCATCATCATACACAATCATACCGTAGGCTAGCTTCTAGGGTTTAGCCTCCTTGATCTCGTGGTAGATCTACTCTTGTACTACCCATATCATCAATATTAATCTAGCAGGAGTAGGGTTTTACCTCCATCGAGAGGGCCCGAACCTGGGTAAAATAAAGTGTCCCTCGTCTCCTGTTACCATCCGACCTTGACGCACAGTTCGGGACCCCCTACCCGAGATCCGCCGGTTTTGACACCGACAATGATACTTATGATGAAACTGCTTCTCTGCCTGATACTACTGTGCCCCTTAGTGAATTTCTTGAAGAACAAATTGCTAGGGCTAGAGAAAGAGAAATTGATGAATCTGAATACAATGATGAAAGTGATGATGAAAATATGCCTGTTATTCCTCAGGGTTATCTTTTTGAAAGATAGGTATTTTAGCCTGAAAAGATAGGTATGAGCTTAAGAGGTTATTGATTAAATGGAACAAAGAATCAATTAGAGATAAAATGAAACCTGATCCTGCTTTCGCAACTTCACCTATCTGTGTTCCTGATAAGGATTATGAATTCTCTGTTGATCCAAATATAATTACTTTGGTTGAATTTGATCCTTTTTATGGCTATGAATCTGAAATTGTTGTGGCACATCTTACTAAGTTAAATGATATAGCTGCCCTGTTCACTAATGATGAGAGATCGCGTTACTTCTATATACTCAAAATATTTCCGTTCTCATTAAAGGGTGATGCTAAGATATGGTTTAATTCTCTTGATCCTGGTTGTGTGCGTAGTCCCTAGGATATGATTTATTACTTCTCTGCTAAATATTTCCCTGCTCATAAGAAACAAGCTGCTTTGAGGGAAATATACAACTTTTTGCAAATTAAAGAAGAGAGTGTCCCACAAGCTTGGGGGAGGCTTCTCAAGTTACTTAATGCTTTGCCTGATCATCCTCTTAAGAAACCTGAAATACTTGATATCTTTTATAATGGACTAACCGATGCTTCCAGAGATTACCTGGATAGTTGTGCTAGTTCTCTTTTCAGGGAAAGAACACCGGATGAAACTGAAATTCTATTGAATAATATGTTGACAAATGAAAATAATTGGGCACCTCCTGAGCCAGCTCCTGCTCCAATTAAGGATTCTATTCCTAAACTGACTCCGAAGAAGAGAGGTGTTCTATTTCTCAGTCCCGAAGATATGCAAGAGGCAAAGAAATCTATGAAAGAAAAAGGTATTAAAGCTGAAGATGTGAAGAATTTACCTCCTGTTGAAGAAATACATGGTCTTAATCTACCTCCTGTCGAAGAAACATATGATCTCAATTATTTATTTACTGAAAAACCTCCTGATCCCGATATCTCGACACAGGTAGTAAAGGTAAATTCTCTCTATAGATTTGATGAAGGTGACATGTGACGCCCGGATAATTAAGCTATAGTGATCCCACGCTAATGGTGCCACGTCACCACAGTTACCGCTACTAATCTATCGTTAGATCAAAACCGGTCCAAAATTCAAATAAAAGTTTTCAGACATTAAAATAAAAATGTTCGGTTTGTACTAAATATTACATAGATAAATATGGCGGGGCAACGAGGAGGGGATTGCCGGGTAGGATTATGCTATGCAATGCTACTTGGAGGACTTTAGTCTACTCTCTTCTACATGCTGCAAGACGGAGGCTGCCAGAAGCGTAGTCTTCGACAGGATTAGCTATCCCCCTCTTATTCCGGCATTCTACAGTTTAGTCCACTGATATGGCCCTTTACACATATATCCATGCATATGTAGTGTAGCTCCTTGCTTGCGAGTACTTTGGATGAGTACTCACGGTTGCCTTGTTCCCCCTTTTTTCCACTTCTCTACCCGATTGCTGCGACCAGACGATGGAGCCCAGGATCCAGACGCCACCTTCGATGACGAATCCTACTACTCTGGAGGTGCCTACTACTACGGGCAACCCGCTGGCGACGACCAGGAGTAGTTAGGAGGATCCCAGGCAGGAGGCCTGCGCCTCGTTCGATCTGTATCCCCAGTTTGTGCTAGCCATCTTATGGCAACTTGTTTAACTTATGTCTGTACTCAGATATTGTTGCTTCCACTGACTCGTCTATGATCGAGCACTTGTATTCGAGCCCTCGAGGCCCCTGGCTTGTATTATGATGCTTGTATGACTTATTTATGTTTTAGAGTTGTGTTGTGATATCTTCCCGTGAGTCCCTGATCTTGATCGTACACATTTGCGTGCATGATTAGTGTACGATTGAATCGGGGGGCGTCACAAGTTGGTATCAGAGCCGACTGCCTGTAGGAATCCCCCTTCCAACTCCTTGGCCGAAGTCGAGTCTAGACTTTACAAAACTTTTACTAACATGGCTGTGCGGCCCATGGGCCCACGTCGCCATTGGGTGGTATTAGGATCTTTTTATTCCTCGTCTATACTCTGGGACTCTGATCTCTCTTCTATTCGGGTTAAATGATTTTACTAAATCTGACTCTAGGTTCTCGAAAATACTTTCTCCCAGAGAGCCCCTTCAGTCCAGATGATCGCCGGCTGCACCAGAAGATTTTGAAGATACTCTCTGATATCCTCTCGAGACCTTGTGCCCATTGCTTTTGCAATTCCCTACCACCGAAACATCCCTATGGATAAATAAGTACACCTGTCGTTCTTACTTTTAATCCCATTGATCTTGTTATTACAAGATACCCTGAAATTCTCTCTAATGTTTCGAGAATACTTTGTGCCTACTGCCTTGCTGTTCTTTGTCACCTGAATACCCCTACGGATAATTCTCGCACTTATCGAGTATCCGCTCATTCCCCGCTGTTCATGTGTTCCGCAAGGACTTCAAAATATCATTCCATCTTCCGAAAATCCCGAGCAGCTTATTGCTCTTGAAATTCTCGCTTGCTTGCATTATGGTTAATCCCATAAGTTTCGTAATCTTATTGGCCTCCCTTGTCTTTATCATTTTAAGTCCGTTGATTCAATATGTTGAGGATGCTCGCATTCCTCAGTCGAATCCTAGGATTCATCCTTCCGGCTTAGACGTCATTTGGATATGAGCTAGTTCTTGACCAATCAATGCCTTGATCGTTTATGCTTCCAAGTCTATTGAACTTATTCATTTTCGTTCAGAACGATTGCTTCTGATCCCTTGATTTGGAAATCACAACCTTCTGTACCCTCTCTATACTTTCTGTAATTTAGTAGAAATAAAGTAAAAATAGTATTTTTCTGTCTGTTTCCTGACTTATCCATGCAATATAAAAATATCCCAAAAATAAAAGTCCTCAGAATGCCATGCCAATTTAATATGATTTTTTTGGGAATATTTGAGAATTTACTGTGCAAAAATTACCACGGGAGGAGCTGCCACCTGGCCACGAGGGTGGTGGGCGCCCCCCCCTCTAGGGCGCGCCCCCCCTGCCTAGTGGGCCCACGGTGGCTCTCCTCCACTTATCCCAGCACCCATCTTCTTCCTCTGTCTCACACAAACCCGAAAAACCAACTCAAGCACGAGTTCCAGCCACTTTTGCTGTGATTTTTGATCTCCTTGCTCAAAGCACCTCTCGCAAAACTGCTTGGGGAGATTGTTCCTTGGTATGTGACTACTCCATTGGTCCAATTAGTTTTTGTTCTAGTGATTTATTCTTTGCAAATTTGTGCTGCATAGGTGACCATGTTCTTGAGCTTGCATGTCAAATTTATATGGTTCCAAGTAGTTCTAATGCTTGATATAGGCTCTAGGCACTTGTAGGAGTAGTTGCTATCAGTTTTATTGAAGTTGGTTCACTTTTGTTTGAAGTTACTAAAAGTTTCAGAATTTTTCAGAGAAAAACAATATGCTTAGGAAGATGTTCCAAGGTGGTTCCTCTAAGAAGCAAGGACCCAGAATTGCTATGCACGATGCTGACGAGGATCCACCAAGAGACGCTCCAGTACGACCTTGTGAATGGCCCTCGGAAAATTTTATGGACCGTGCAGGAATTAAGGAAGAATTCAAAGCATATTTGCGCAATGCCGGTCTTGAGTATTTTGAAGCTAACAAACGCCCCCAGTATCATGATCTCACAAGCTCATTTGTGAGGAGGTTTGAGTATTCATCTTCGCGTAATTCTCCTTCAGTCATATTTGATCTTTATGAAAAATCTTATAGAATGGACTTAGAGGATTTCACTCTTGCTTGCAAACTTCCAGCATGGGGTAGTATTAGGGATCCCCCTAAATATGAATTTATTAACTTTCTTGCTAGTATAACTGTAGGGGAATCTAGAGATATAACGCAAGCTACCATAGGGAGCATTCACTTTCCTGCTATACATTATTTTGCTCTTTTCATCGGTAGATGCATAAATGCTAAGGATGAAGCATGTCACATGTGTGTCCCTGATCCCAGCATTCTCAGGAATGCTGTGTTAGGAGACGAATCTTATCATATGGGAGCCATTGTAGCTCGTAGGTTGCATCATAATAGACATAGTGGAGATTTCTTTGGAGGAATTTATGCAACCCGCTTAGCTAATTTTCTTGAGATAGACATCCGTGAAGGTGATACGGAGTTGCCCACTGCATATTTAGATTATGACTCCATGGCCTCACATCATTTTGTCGAGAGGCCCGAATCACCTCTTTTATATCGTTTAATTTTTAACAAACGACATGTTGTTCGTATTACTCTCCCTGCTCCTGCTCTTTTTGATTCACAGACAAAAGGAATATATACTATTACTAGAGAGGAGGCAGATGAGTACGAGAGGAGACCGAAGGCAGCCCGACTCCACGCTGCAGCTCAGCAGGCGATAACTGCTGTGTCGCAGTATGACCCCAGCTACACATACGGGTATCCGCCAGGCTATCCCTGGCAATAGACCAACTTAGGCCAAAAGCCTAATCTTGGGGGAGTACGTATTTCTCACCGACATTACATTTATATTCACACACACTCATTGCTAGATGTCGGTGCTCATACTCTTTCATGGTAATATCCATGCTAGTTTATTTTCCTTTTCCTGCTTTCTTCTTGTGTGTTTGATAAACCTTAAGAAAAACAAAAAAATTAGTAGTAATTTACTTTCCTGCTATAGTAGTAACTAAAAAGAAAACCCAAAAACATTTCCCGTTCTTCTTTTGCTTGTTGGGATCTTTCCCGTGTAAATAGTTTTATTTTCTTTTCTTTGGGGGTCAGTAGGAGAAGACCACAATTAAATTGTTGTAGTGGCTCTTATATGCTTTAATGTTGATTTAACCCAGAGCCCATATTACCTTGTCTTCTCCTGTTTATTGAATGCTCGCAGATTCCAGCTTAGTCCAATGCATGTGCACTCTTATTATTATTCACACCGTTCGGTCGTGCAAGTGAAAGGCAATTATGATGATATATGATGGACAGACTGAGATGAGAAAAGCTGGTATGAACTCGATCTCTTCTCCTGTAAATATGATGAGCCTGTCGTTCTTGATTCAGCTTATTATGAATAAACATGTTTGCAATGACAATTAGAGATCATAGTTGCTTGTGCCATGCTTGATTAGCTATGAGTTATAATGGTTTACCTTGTGTGCCAACATGCTATTGAGATGATTATGATGTGGTATGATGGGGTGGTATCCTCCTTTGAATGATTTAAGTGACTTGACTTGGCACATGTTCACGCATGTAGTTGAAACAAAATCAACATAGCCTTCATGATATTTATGTTCATGGTGGATTATATCCTACTCATGCTTGCATCCAATGTTTATTAGTTTTAATGCATGTACATGGCTGTTGTCGCTCTCTAGTTGGTCGCTTCCCAGTCTTTTGCTAGACTTCACCTGTACTAAGCTGGAATACTGCTTGTGCATCCAATCCCTTAAACCCCAAAGTTATTCCAGATGAGTCCACTATACCTTCCTATATGCGGTATCTACCTGCCATTCCAAGTAAATTTGTATGTGTCAAATAAACATTCTGCTTTGTATGCTCAAATAGCTCATGTATCAACCAAGGCTGTCCTTAGCTTCCGTGTTAGGCGGGTTATTCTCAAGAGGAGTGGACTCCGCTCCTCAGTCACTAGAAAATGGCTGGTCATCGGGATGCCCAGTCCCATGCTTTATGCAAACTAAATCAAAATTAATTGCAAACAAAACTCCCCCTGGGACCTGATGTATGTTGGAGACACTCGTTGTTTCGAGCAAGTCATGGATTGATGCTTGTTGGTGGAGGGGGAGTATAAACTTTACCATTCTGTTTGGGAACCGCCTATAATTTGTTTAGCATGGAAGATATCGCCATCTCTTAGTTGCTACGTTGACAATGAAAGTATAACGCTCAAAATGCAATTTATCTCTATTTCAAAACCGAGCTCTGGCACCTGTACAAATCCCTACTTGCCTCTGCGAAGGGCCTATCCATTTACTTTTATGTTGAGTCATCACCCTCTTATTAAAAAGCACTAGCTGGAGAGCACAGCTGTCATTTGCATTCATCACTATTAATCTATGTTGTGTATGACTATGATTGGATCTCTTTTACCATGAATTACAATGTCTAGTCAGTCCTTGATCTTTAAAGGTGCTCTGCATTTATGTTTTGCGGTCTCAGAAAGGGCTAGCGGGATACCATCTTGTTATATCATATTATGATTGTTTTGAGAAAGTGTTGTCATCCGAGATTTATTATTATGGCTTGCTAGTTGATTATACTATTGATATGAGTAATTATGAGACCTGAGAATTATTGCAAATGTGGTTAGTTATGATGTATGCTGAAAACTTGAATCCTGGCTTGACATTGTTGCAACAACAAGAGCAAACAGATTTTGTAAAAGTTTTTCTTTCTTTCTTTCAGTTTGTCAACTGAATTGCTTGAGGACAAGCAAGGGTTTAAGCTTGGGGAAGTTGATACGTCTCCATCGTATCTACTTTTCCAAACACTTTTGCCCTTGTTTTGGACTCTAACTTGTATGATTTGAATGGAACTAACCCGGACTGACGCTGTTTTCAGCAGAATTGCCATGGTGTTGTTTTATGTGCAGAAAACAAATATTCTCGGAATGACATGAAACTCCATGGAACATCTTAGAAAAAATAATAAAAAATCCTCGACAAAGATGAAGACCAGGGGGCCCACACCCTGTCCACGAGTGTGGGGGGCGCGCCCCCCCCTCTAGGGCGCGTCCCCCTACCTCGTGGGCCCCCTGGAAGCCCTCTGACGCCAACTCCAACTCTATATATTTTCTTTCGGAGAGAAAAAAAATCAGGGAGAAGAAATCATCACGTTTTACGATACGGAGCCGCCGCCAAGCCCTAAAACCTCTCGGGAGGGCTGATCTGGAGTCCGTTTGGGGCTCCGGAGAGGGGGATTCGTTGCCGTCGTCATCATCAACCATCCTCCATCACCAATTTCATGATGCTCACCGCCGTGCATCGTAGGCTTGCTGGACGGTGATGGGTTGGATGAGATTTATCATGTAATCGAGTTAGTTTTGTTAGGGTTTGATCCCTAGTATCCACTATGTTCTGAGATTGATGTTGCTATGACTTTGCTATGCTTA
This sequence comes from Triticum urartu, assembly GCF_003073215.2. Taxonomy (NCBI): domain Eukaryota; kingdom Viridiplantae; phylum Streptophyta; class Magnoliopsida; order Poales; family Poaceae; genus Triticum; species Triticum urartu. The sequence continues at coordinate 493,809,249 of NC_053024.1, forward strand.
ATGCTTGTCACTAGGGCCCAAGTGCCATGATTTCAGATCTGAACCTATTATGTTTTCATGAATATATGTGAGTTATTGATCCTATCTTGCAAGCCTATAGTCACCTACTATGTGTTATGATCCGGCAACCCCGAAGTGACAATAATCGGGACCACTCCCGGTGATGACCATAGTTTGAGGAGTTCATGTATTCACTATGTGCTAATGCTTTGTTCCGGTTCTCTATTAAAAGGAGGCCTTAATATCCCTTAGTTTCCATTAGGACCCCGCTGCCATGGGAGGGTAGGACAAAAGATGTTATGCAAGTTCTTTCCATAAGTACGTATGACTATATACGGAATACATGCCTACATTACATTGATGAATTGGAGCTAGCTCTATGTCACCCTATGTTATGACTGTTACATGATGAACCGCATCTGGCATAATTATCCATCACTAATCCGGTGCCTATGAGTTTTCCATATACTGTTTCTCGCTTATTTACTTTCCCGCTGCTACTGTTACAATCACTACAAAATACCAAAAACATTACTTTTGCTGTCTTTACTTTTGTTGCCGCTACCACCACTATCATACTACTTTGCTACTAAACACTTTGCTACAGATACTAAGTTTCCAGGTGTGGTTGAATTGACAACTCAGCTGCTAATACTTGAGAATATTCTTTGGCTCCCCTTGTGTCGAATCAATAAATTTGGGTTAAATACTCTACCCTCAAAAACTGTTGCGATCCCCTATACTTGTGGGTTATCAAACTCTAGGGGTGTTTGTGACACTTATAGGAATAGCCCGACGGATTGATTGGAAAGAATAACTTTGAGGTGGTTTCGTACCCAACCATAATCTCTTCGTTTGTTCTCCACTATTAGTGACTTTGGAGTGACTCTTTGTTGCATGTTGAAGGATATTTATATGATCCAATTATGTTATTATTGTTGAGAGAACTTGCACTAGTGAAAGTATGAACCCTAGGCCTTGTTTCCTAGCATTGCAATACCGTTTACGCTCACTTTTATCAGTAGTTACCTTGCTGTTTTTATATTTTCAGATTACAAAACCTATATCTACCATCCATATTGCACTTGTATCACCATCTCTTCGCCGAACTAGTGCACCTATACAATATACCATTGTATTGGGTGTGTTGGGGACACAAGAGACTCTTTGTTATTTGGTTGCAGGGTTGTTTGAGAGAGACCATCTTCATCCTACGCCTCCCACGGATCGATAAACCTTAGGTCATCCACTTGAGGGAAATTTGCTACTGTCCTACAAACCACTGCACTTGGAGGCCCAACAACGTCTACAAGAAGAAGGTTGCGTAGTAGACGTCAAGCTCTTTTCTGGCGCCGTTGCCGGGGAGGCTAGGTAAGCGGCACTCACACCCCGTCAACTAAGCTCTTTTCTGGCGCCGTTGCCGGGGAGGTGAGTGCTTGAAGGTATATCTTTAGATCTTGCAATCGAATCTTTTTGTTTCTTGTTTTATCACTAGTTTAGTCTATAAAAGAAAACTACAAAAAAATGGAATTGAGTTTGTCTCATACGCTTCATCTTTTTAATATCTTTCGTGAAAATGATGGAAGGAAAATTGTGCCCAAGTGCTAGAAGAAGAATGCATTAAAATGTTTGGCACTAAATCTTTGAATGATGAGAATGGTTGCAATGTTATTAGTATGAATTCCTTGAATATCCATGATGCTAATGATATGCAAAGCCCCAAACTTGGGGATGCTATGTTTAATGAAGATGATATTTTTAGCCTCTCAAGTTTTGATATGCAAAGTTGTTATGATGATAGCATGCCTTCTACTTATGACGATTATATTGATGAAAGTGGGTTTGGAAGAGTGTCAACTTTAGGAAGTAATGATCCCACTATTTTGGAGGATGTTGAATCTTATAATATTTATGAAAGTGGATTTGGAGAGGTCATGACTTTATTTAGTGATGAGTCCACTATCTTGGAAGAGGTTTCAATCGATTATGATGAGAACAAAGTTGCTACTTATGATGATTATTGTGATGAAACTTATGCTATAAAGAGTAGTGATGATTATATTTATAAAACTTGTCATGATTATGAGTACCCTATCTCTGAACATTACTCTTTTAACGTGGAAACAATTTATAGTATTCAAGTCTCTTATGATACTCCCACTATTCCGAATGAGAAGAATTTTGCTTATGTGGAGAGTAATAAAATTTCTATGCTAGTAGATCATGAAAAGAATGCTTTAGGCGCTGGTTATATTGTTGAATTCATTCATGATGCTACTGAAAATTATTATGAGGGAGGAATATATGCTTGTAGGAATTGCAATAATATGAAGTTTCCTCTCTATGTGCTTAAAGTTTTGAAGTTATGCTTGTTTTGCCTTCCTATACTAGTTGATTGTTGTTCCCATAAGTTGTTTGCTCACAAAATCCCTATGAATAGGAATTGGGTTAGACTTAAATGTGCTAGTAATATACTTCATGATGCTCTCTTTATGTTTCAATTCTTATCTCTTATTTTTGCATCATTGAAATCATCATGCCTAGCTAGGGGCGTTAAACGATAGCGCTTGTTGGGAGGCAACCCAATTTTATTTTAGTTTCTTGCTTTTTGGTTCTGTTTAGTAATAAATAATTTATCTAGCCTCTGGTTAGATGTGGTTTTGTGTTTTAATTAGTGTTTGTGCCAAGTAAACCCTTTAGGATAACCTACGGTGATAGTTATTTGATCTTGCTGTAAAAAACAGAAACTTTCTGCGCACGAGATTAGTTTTCATAAATCACTGGAACGACGGTGATAGTTATGCTTATTTTGATGAATCTATGAGTAGTTTCAGAGGATATGAACCATAGAGAAGTTGGAATACAGTAGATATTACACCAATATGAAATTGGAATGAGTTCACAATAGTACCTAAGTGGTGATTTATTTTCTTATACTAACGGAGCTTACGAGTTTTCTGTTAAGTTTTGTGTTGTGAAGTTTTCAAGTTTTGGGTGTAGTTTCGATGGACTACGGAATAAGGAGTGGCAAGAACCTAAGCTTGGGGATGCCCATGGCACCCCAAGATAATCTAAGGACACCAAAAAGCCAAAGCTTGGGGATGCCCTGGAAGGCATCCCCTCTTTCGTCTTCGTTCATCGGTAACTTTACTTGGAGCTATATTTTTATTCACCACATGATATGTGTTTTGCTTGGAGCATCATTTTATTTTGTTAGTATTTGCTTGCTGTTATTTAGAATAATGTTTTCCATCTCTATTTTCAATAAAAATTTCAAGGATAGCCTTTACCATGCTTATTTTACAAGTCTACATGTTGCTGTTTGAAAACAGAAAGTTTACCGCTGTTGCAAAAATTCCCTAGAAATTTCAGAATGTGATAAAATGTTGAAACCTTTTGCATAATAAGATATGATAAATTTACTACAGTGGGAATTTTCTTTCATAATTTTTGGAGCTGGGGAAGTATTGATACTCTTGCATTCTTTACAGACTGTACTGTTTTGGCAGATTGCTGTTATGTTTGCATTGTTTGCATATGTTTGCTTGTTTAATAATTCTATTTGAGGATAGGAGTATTAAATATGCAGAGACATTTAGAATGCAATGTTGAATAATAATTTTTGTGATTTGCTACAGTAGAGGATGATAAGGTTTTTGCATTGGTTTATACTAACTTATCTCACGAGTTCTTGTTGAGTTTGGTGTGAATGAAGCTTTTTGAGATTTAGGGAGACCGTGATATGAAAGGAATTAAGGAGACACAAAAGCTCAAGCTTGGGGATGCCCAAGGCACCCCAAGATAATATTTCAAGAAGTTTCAAGCATCTAAGCTTGGGGATGCCCCGGTTGGCATCCCACCTTTCTTCCTCAACAACTATCGTTTAGTATCGGTTGAGCCTAAGTGTTTGCTTCTTCACATGATGAGTGCTATCCTTGCAATGTCATTTTATTTTGCTTTGCTTGCTGATTGAATAAAATACATTAGATCTGAAATTCTTAAATGAGAGAGAGTCTTCACATAGCTACATAATTATTTAACTTCTCATTGATCTTCACTTATATCTTTTTGGAGTAGTTTGTCATTTACTCGTGTGCTTCTCTTATATCATATGAGTAAATAGTTGAATGATTTGAATGTCATAAATCTGAAATTATATATGTTTCATATGCTTATCCCATGGGGAGTAATGCCTTCACATGTAAGGAGTAGAGGTGGTAAATTTATTGAAGGTTAGCAAACATTGTATTGGTCATTTGAACAATTCATGAAAGAATATTGAAGGAAGAGAGATTTCACATATAAATATACTATCTTGGACATCTTCTATGATTGTGAGCCCCATTAATTATTTTCAAACCTGAGGAAATTAGTTGAAGTTGGACAAGGAAGACAACATAATGAGTTATGCTTGGGTATATTTGTATAAGTTATATTGTTTTGGATCCTCTAACATGTGGTGCTTGCTATTTAGAATCCTTTGCTAGCCAAAATATCTGTACTAAGTGGGAATACTGCTTGTGCATCCAAATCCCTTGAACCAAGTTTCTTCCATGAGTGTCCACCATATCTACCTATATGTGGTATTTACCTGTCGTTCCAAGTAAATTTGCATGTGCCAAACTCTAAACCTTCAAATAACAATCTGTTTTGTATACCCGAATCTCTCATGTAGCGACTACGGGTTAGCAGTATCTTCCATGCTAGGTGGGTTATTCTCACGATGAGTGGACTCCGCTCATCATTCACGAGAAAATGGCTGGTAACTAGGATGCCCAGTCCCATGATCAAAAGATCGAAATCAAATAAAAAATAATTGCAAACAAAACTCCCCCAGGTTTGATGTTAGTTGGAGGCACCCGTTGTTTCGGGAAAGCCATGGATTGATGATTGTTGGTGGAGGGGGAGTAAAAACCTTTACCTTTCTGTTTGGGAACCGCCTATAATGTATGTAGTATGGAAGATATTGGGAACTCTTGGTCGTTATGTTGACAATGAAAGCATACCTCCCAAAATTATTTTCATCTTTGTTTTAAAAGCTTCGAGCTCTGGCACCTCTGCAAATCCCTGCTTCCCTCTGCGAAGGGCCTATCTTTTACTTTTATACAAGAGTCAGTACTATTCCTTCTCATTCCAACCTACTCTTTAGTTGGCAAGCATCATGTGATGGAAAGATCTAGGCAGATATGGCCATTCAAATACATTTGAGCATGAATTATTACTATTGACATTACCCTCGAGGTAAAAGGTTGGGAGGCGAAACATTAAGCCCCTATCTTTCTCTGTGTTTGATGAATACTATTTGTTCTAAAAATATGCTTTGAGTGGTAGCAATCATGGAAGACTAAATTATAGTTGAGTATGTGAAGTTTGCTGAATCAAAGCTCTGACATAGACTCTTCCTGAAAATAAGATGAATTGCAATTGTTTGATGACTGAGAACATAGTTTGTTAGTTTTCAAGAAAGTTTATGATCTATACTTTAACATGTGAATAGTTTGTTACTTGATCATGCAAAGTTTTATGATATGAGCTACTGTTATGACATATATTGATGCTAGAAAAGGTGATTGAAATTATCATTGATCAAACTTATGCACCTACTAGCATTCACACTTCATAAGTTATTTCTTTTATCATTTACCTACTCATGGACGAGCAGGAATTAAGCTTGGGGATGCTGATACGTCTCCAATGTATCTATAATTTATGAAGTATTCATGCTATTATATTATCTGTCCTGGATGTTTATGGGCTTTATTAAACACTTTTATATTACTTTTGGGACTAACCTATTGACCCAGAGCCCAGTGCCAGTTCCTGTTTTTCCCCTTGTTTCAGTGTTTTGCAAAAAAGGAAAATCAAACGGAGTCCAATTGACCTGAAACTCCACGGAACTTATTTTTGGACCAGAAGAAGCCCACGGAGTACCGGAGTTGCACCAGGGGAGTCCCGTGCTGCCCACGAGGGTGGGGGGCGCGCCCACCCCTAGGGCGCGCCCCCCTGCCTCGTGGACAGCCCGGAGGTCCACCGATGTACTTTTTCCTCCCATATATACCCATATACCCTAAAAACTTCGGGGAGCAGAATAGATCGGTAGTTCCGCCGCTGCAAACCTCGAGAGCCACTGAAAACCAATCTAGACCCGTTCCGGCACCCTGCTGGAGGGGGGATCCCTCACCGGTGGCCATCTTCATCATCCCGGCGCTCTCCATGACAAGGAGGGAGTAGTTCACCCTCGGGGCTGAGGGTATGTACCAGTAGCTATGTGTTTGATCTCTCTCTCTCTCTCTCTCTCGTGTTCTTGATTTGGCATGATCTTGATGTATCGCGAGCTTTGCTATTATAGTTGGATCTTATGTTCCTTCTCCCCCTCTACTCTTTTGTAATGGATTGAGTTTTCCCTTTGAAGTTATCTTATCAGATTGAGTCTTTAAAGATTTGAGAACACTTGATGTATGTCTTGCCGTGCGTATCTGTGGTGACAATGGGATATCACGTGATTCACTTGATGAATGTTTTGGTGATCAACTTGCGGGTTCCGCCCATGAACCTATGCATAGGGGTTGGCACACGTTTTCGTCGTGATTCTCCGGTAGAAACTTTGGGGCACTCTTTGAGGTTCTATGTGTTGGTTTGAATAGATGAATTGAGATTGTGTGATGCATATCGTATAATCATACCCACGGATACTTGAGGTGACATTGGAGTATCTAGGTGATATTAGGGTTTTGGTTGATTTGTGTCTTAAGGTGTTATTCTAGTACGAACTCTGATACATATCCATCGTATCTACTTTTCCAAACACTTTTGCCCTTGTTTTGGACTCTAACTTGTATGATTTGAATGGAACTAACCCGGACTGACGCTGTTTTCAGCAGAATTGCCATGGTGTTGTTTTATGTGCAGAAAACAAATATTCTCGGAATGACCTGAAACTCCACGGAACATCTTAGAAAAAATAATAAAAAATCCTCGCCAAAGATGAAGACCAGGGGGCCCACACCCTGTCCACGAGGGTGGGGGGCGCCCCCCCCTCTAGGGCGCGCCCCCCTACCTCATGGGCCCTCTGCTTTGACAAGACGTGCCAAGGAAACCACCTCGCTAAATGTGCTGAGGTGGAACAATGAAAACAATTTATATAGAGGGCTTGGCCGTAGTGTTATGACGCACTACGGAATACGTCAGCAGATTTGATTTGTGTTAATATTATTCTCTATATGGCAATATGTGGAGACTTATTTTGCAGAGCCGGACACTATTTTTGGTGTTTATAATCTTCTTGAAGAACTTGGAGGAGGAACCCGCCTTGCAATGCCGAAGACAATTTGCGCGCCGGACTCGTCGTCATTGAAGCCTGGTTCAGGGGCTACTGAGGGAGTCCTGGATTAGGGGGTGTTCGGATAGCCGGACTATACCTTCAGCCGGACTCCAGGATTATGAAGATACAAGATTGAAGACTTCGTCCCGTGTCCGGAAGGATCTTTTCTTGGCGTGGAAGGCAAGCTAGGCGTGCGGATATTCAAGATCTCCTACCAATGTAACCGACTCTGTGTAACCCTAACCCTATCTGGTGTCTATATAAACCGGAGGGTTGTAGTCCGTAGGACAACCAACCATCATCATACACAATCATACCGTAGGCTAGCTTCTAGGGTTTAGCCTCCTTGATCTCGTGGTAGATCTACTCTTGTACTACCCATATCATCAATATTAATCTAGCAGGAGTAGGGTTTTACCTCCATCGAGAGGGCCCGAACCTGGGTAAAATAAAGTGTCCCTCGTCTCCTGTTACCATCCGACCTTGACGCACAGTTCGGGACCCCCTACCCGAGATCCGCCGGTTTTGACACCGACATTGGTGCTTTCATTGAGAGTTCCTCTGTGTCGTCGCTTTTAGGCCCGATGGCTCCTTTGATCATCAACAACGATGAGGTCCAGGGTGAGACTTTCCTCCCCGAACAAATTTTCGTCTTCGGCGGCTTCGCTCTGCGGGCCAATTCGCTTGGTCATCTGGAGCAGATCGAAAGCTACGCCCCTGGCCATCAAGTCAGGTTTGGAAGCTTAAACTACACGGCAGATATCCGCGTAGACTTGTGTAGCGACCCGACCCGAATGGATCAAGTCTCTGTGCTCCGGTGTCATCCCTGGATCAGTAATGCTAACACCACACAGTACTTCGAAGGATTTATAGCAGAGTGGCAATCACACACTTATTACATCGATGTCTTAAAGAGAACTTATTACAATAAATATGGCTTAAGGCCATCTAATAACGATAACAGCGGAAGACTTGGAAGATAAATGGGTCCATCAACTCCAACGGCATCACTGAGTATAGAACCACGACCTAAAACACCTTACTCGTCGTCTGAAAAGTCTGCAACATGAAAGTTGTAGCCCGAAAACGGGTCAGCACATGGAATATGCTGGCAAGGTAACACATAGAGAGTAATGAACAGTAATGAGCCATACTATATGCATGTATGGCTGGTGGAAAGCTCTATGGTTACAGTTTTGCGTAAAGCCAGTTTTTCCCTACTGCAAAGGAATAAATTTATTTAACTATCATGGTAGTTGAACATCGAGAATGGTTGACAGCATTCCGATCCCAATTAAGTGAACAATTAAAACCCAACAATATTAATTAGAAGTAACATGATGAGATTCACATGATATTCAAGTACTAGATACTCAAGTTGTCCATAACCGGGGACACGGCTAATCATGATTAGTTTATTACACTCTGCAGAGGTTTGCACACTTTTCCCCACAAGACTCGATCGCCTCCGTTGGATTTCTCGCACTACATGGTGTTTGAGAAACGGATGACCGAGACATAGTCTTTCAGAAGCACTAGCACCTTACGATCGGGTAGACCGTACCTCCTACATCCCCTACATCTGCTAGTCTACCACTGTAAGAGTTCGCACGACTTAGTCAACTATGCCAGAGCCCATAATGGCTTGTGGCTGCACACGGAAGTTTCTAGCATGAAGAATCTTATGATCCCTTTGAGCCTGGGTGGCGGTCCGAAGAAAAACAGGCAAGTCCTGATAGAAACCAGGTGCCTCAATCCACCCAGATGTGTGTTTAAGTAGCCACCTTAGATAAACCATTAATTAACAATACTCACATCTGTCATGGATATCACTCACCCAATCCACGTCTACTAGCATAGCATGGCATAATAAGCAAACGTAGAAGTAACTCCCAAAGGTTTCATAATAATACAGGTAATAGGTACTACCTCATCTACTTCCCATCCCACAATTTAATTAGATCCTAATCATGCAATGTGTGAGGATTGATCTAATGCAATAAAACTGGGTTGTAGAAAAGGTATGATCAAAGTGTTACTTGCCTTGCTGATGATCCGCGAGACCTAGGGATTCGAAGTAACAGGCGGCGCAATCCGGGTAATCTATCGCAGACAAACAACAAGCACACAATAAGTACTCATCTAATGCACAGGTAAAACTTGAACAAGAGAACGAACCAGAAAGTTCAACTTAAGAACTCCGGTTGCAAAGAAAGAAAGAACCGAACAAAGCGACGGAAAACAAACGTCGGAAGAAAACAACTCGGTTCTAGCAAGTTGAAACTAGGTCAAAATTTTACCGTAGCAAAAACTTGTTTAAGTTGATTAGTCGGAACGGCGGTTTCGAAACGAAACTCCAGGCGCTTGAATCACCTGATTCCGATAGACGAGCGAGAAGAAAAACTAGAACGAAGATCGGATCTAAAATCGCGATCAGAAAATCGCGGAATAAATCCGACGAAAAGAAAAAGACGAACGGTTAAACGAATGGACGTTCGTTAACCGGGAATAACCGGTGATCACGTTCGTTAAGACGAACGGTCCGGCGAACGCTCGCTAAACAACTAAACCGAAAACAAAAACGAAAAACCGATCTAGGGTTTCGAAAAAAAACCCGAACAACGAAAGAAAAGAAAACCGGAACGGTTTCTTTAAAAAAACCGAACGAGGGGAGGGGTGGCGCGGCGCGGGCTACCTCGACGAGGGCTCCGGCGGGCGGGGCTAGGCGGCGGGCGGCGGCAGCAGCGGCGCAAGGGCGGCGGCGGCAGCAGGGAGGCGCGGGCGGCGCTAGGCGGCGGCGGGGCTGGTGGCGGCGGGCTGGTGTGGAGGAGAGGGGGAACACCGGAACGGTTTGGCGAAGAATCGGAGAGAAAACGAATCGGTAGAGAAGAAAAGAATCGGAACGGTTTATAAGATAAACCGAACCGAGGGAAAGAAGAGACGCGGCGCGGTACCTCCGGCGAACGGCGGCGACGGCGGCGGTTGGGCGGCGGCGGCGGTGCAGCAAGGTGCGGCGCAGGGCGAGAGGCGCGGCGCGGGTGAGAGGCGCGGGGTGGGGCGCGGCTTGGAGAGGAGAGAGGGGCTTGGGATTTTGTGTGGCGAGAGGGGGGTGTTGGGTATTTATATTGGGGAGGGGTGGAGGAGACTTGGGGTAGGGGACAAGAAATAAGAATAAGAGTAGGAAAGATCTAGAAAAATAGACGGAAGTTAGGGACAAAAAGTCCTACTAGGATTTCCTAAAAGAAAGAGGCGGGCGGCTCGCTGGCGCCTGGCGCCTGCGCACGGGGAGGCTGGGGCGCTAGCGATGGCCTTGGCCTCGGCGGCTGGTGGCTTGGGCCTTTGGCCTAAGGCACTGCAGTTTTTTTTAACAGATCCACGCTTGGAGAAACACAGAAAAACAAAATCTACCGGATTCCAAAACTAATAAAGTAAATTTTCCCCGACTCCTAAAAATGAGCCGAACAAAATGAACTTTTCTCCGGGCCTAAAATGCAATTTTTGAAAACGCGCATTTTTCCCTATCCAAATAAAATGCAAATAAACACCGGAAAGCAAAATTGATCTATTTATTATATCTTCATTTTTCCTAAATTTGGGAAAGTCATATTATTCCATCTCTCATATATTTTGACACCGGAAAAATTATTGAAGATAAAATAAATAAATCAAATGATCCTATTTTCAAAATTCGAGAGAACTCTCAAATATGAAAATAACGAAATCTCCAACTCTCTCCGAGGGTCCTTGAGTTGCGTGAAATTTCTAGGATCAACCAAAATGCAAGAAAATATGATATGCATATGATCTAGTGTATAACATTCCAAATTGAAATTTTGGGATGTTACAGGTAGCCGGACTATACCTTCAGCCGGACTCCTGGACTATGAAGATACAAGATTGAAGACTTCGTCCCGTGTCCGGATGGGACTTTCCTTGGCATGGAAGGCAAGCTTGGCGATGAGGATATTCAAGAACTCCTATCATTGTAACCGACTCTATGTAACCCTAACCCTATCCAGTGTCTATATAAACCGGAGGGTTGTAGTCCGTAGGCAATCAACTCCATATACAACAATCATACCATAGGCTAGCTTCTAGGGTTTAGCCTCCTTGATCTCGTGGTAGATCTACTCTTGTACTACCCATATCATCAATATTAATCAAGTAGGACGTAGGGTTTTACCTCCATCAAGAGGGCCCGAACCTGGGTAAAACATCGTGTTCCCTACCTCCTGTTACCATCCGGCCTAGACGCACAGTTCGGGACCAACTACCCGAGATCCGCCGGTTTTGACACCGACACTAGTGTTTATAGCAACCCCTCAGTATTTGATACTAGTTCAGTTGCTAAGATTAGTAACTCGAAACGGGAGTTGTAGAATAAACAGAGACTAGTTAAGGGTGAAGTGACGATGTGTGTTGGAAGTGGTTCCAAGATTGATATGATCATCATCTCACACTCCCTATAATTTCGGGATTAGTTTTGAACCTAAATAAGTGTTATTTGGTGTTTGCGTTGAGCATGAATATGATTTGATCATGTTTATTATAATACGGTCATTCATTTAAGTAAGAGAATAAATTGTTGTTCTGTTTACATGAATAAAACATTATATGGTTACACACCCAATGAAAATAGTTCGTTGGATCTCGATCGTAGTGATACACCTAATCATAATATTGAAACCAAAAGATGCAAAGTTAATAATGATAGTGCAACTTATTTGTGGCACTGCCATTTAGGTCATATTGGTGTAAAGCGCATGAAGAAACTCCATGCTGATGGGCTTTTGGAATCACTTGATTATGAATCAGTTGATGCTTGCGAACCATGCCTCATGGGCAAGATGACTAAGACTCTGTTCTTTGGAACAATGGAGCGAGCAACAGATTTGTTGGAAATCATACATACTGATGTATGTGGTCCGATGAATATTGAGGCTCGCGACAGGTATCATTATTTTCTGATCTTCACAGATGATTTGAGCAGATATGAGTATATCTACTTGATGAAACATAAGTCTGAAACATTTGAAAAGTTCAAAGAATTTCAGAGTGAAGTGAAAAATCATCGTAACAAGAAAATAAAGTTTCTACGATCTGATCGTAGAGAAGAGTATTTGAGTTACGAGTTTGGCCTTCAGTTAAAAACAATGTGAAATAGTTTCACTACTCACGCCACCTGGAACACCACAATGTAATGGTGTGTCCGAACGTCATAACCGTACTTTATTAGATATGTTGCGATCTATGATGTCTCTTACCGATCTACCACTATCGTTTTGGGGTTATGCATTAGAGACAGCTACATTCACGTTAAATAGGGCACCATCTAAATCCGTTGAAACGACACCGTATGAACTATGGTTTGGCAAGAAACCTAAGCTGTCGTTTCTTAAAGTTTGAGGTTGCAATGCTTATGTGAAAAAGTTTCAACCTGATAAGCTCAAACCCAAATCGGAGAAGTGCGTCTTCATAGGATACCCAAAAGAAAATGTTGGGTACACCTTCTATCACAGATCCGAAGGCAAGATATTCGTTGCTTTGAATGGATCCTTTCTAGAGAAGGAATTTCTCTCGAAACAAGTGAGTGGGAGGAAAGTAGAACTTGATGAGGTAACTGTACCTCTCCCTTTTTGGAAAGTAGTTCATCACAGAAATCTGTTCCTGTGACTACTAGAACCGATTAGTGAGGAAGCTAATGATGATGATCATGTAACTTCAGATCAAGTTACTACCGAACCTCGTAGGTAAAACCAGAGTGAGATCCGCACCTAGAGTGGTACGGTAATCCAGTTCTGGAGGTCATGTTACTTGACCATGACGAGCTATGAACTATGAGGAAGCGATGATGAGCCCAGATTCCGCAAAATGGCTTGAGGCCATGAAATCTGAGATGAGATCCATGTATGAGAACAAAGTATGGACTTTGCTTGACTTGCCCAATGATCAGCGAGCCATTGAGATTAAATGGATCTTCAAGAGGAAGACAGACGCTGATAGTAGTGTTACTATCTACAAAGCTAGAATTGTCGCAAAAAGGTTTTCGGACAAGTTCAAGGTGTTGACCGATGAGATTTCTCACTTGTATCCTATGCTTAAGTCTGTCCGAATCATGTTAGCAATTGCCACATTTTATGAAATCCAGCAAATGGATAAACAAAACTGCATTCCTTAATGGATTTATTAAAGAAGAGTTGTATATGGTACAACCAGAAGGTTTTGTCAATTCCTAAAGGTGCTACACAAAGTGTGCAAGCTCCAGCGATCCATCTATGGACTGGCAAGCATCTCGGAGTTGGAATAACTGCGCTTTGATGAGATTGATCAAAGCATATAGTTTTATACAGACTTGACTGAAGCCTGTATTTACAAGAAAGTGAGTGGGAGCACTACAACATTTCTTGATAAGTATATGTGAATGACATATTGTTGATCGGAAATAATGTAGAATTTCTGCAAAGCATAAAGGAGTGTTTTTTGAAAGAAGTTTTTCAAAGAAAGACCTTCGGTGAAGCTGCTTACATATTAGCATCAAGATCTATAGAGATAGATCAGACGCTTGATAAGTTTTTTTTTTCAATGAGTACATACCTTGACAATATTTTGAAGTAGTTCAAAAATTGGAATGGTCAAAGAAAGAGTTCTTGGCTGTGTTACAAGGTGTGAAATTGAGTAAGACTCAAAGCCCGACCACGGCAGAAGATAGAAAGAGAATGAAAGTCATTCCCTATGCCTCAGCCATAGGTTCTACAAAGTATGCCATGTTGTGTACCAGATCTATTGTATACCCTACACTGTGGTTTAAGCAAGGGGGTACAATAGTGATCTAAGAGTAGATCACTGGACAGCGGTCAAAATTATCCTTAGTGGAATAAGGAAATATTTCTCATGATGGAGGTGACAAAAGGTTCGTCGTAAAAAGTTACGTCGATGCAAGTTTGACACAGATCTGGATGACTCTAAGTCTCAATCTAGATACATATTGAAAGTGGGAGCAATTATCTAGAGTAGCTCCGCGCAGAGCATTGTAGACATAGAATTCGGCAAAATACTTACGGATCTGTAATGACAGACCCATTGACTAAAATATCTCACACAACAAAACATGATCACACCTTAGTACTCTTTGGGTGTTAAATCACATAAACGATGTGAACTAGATTACTGACTCTAGTAAACCCTTTGGGTATATGGGTCACATGACTAATGTGAACTATGGGTGTTAATCACATGGTGATGTGAACTATTAGGTGTTGAATCACATGGCGATGTGAACTAGATTATTGACTCTAGTGCAAGTGGGAGACTGAAGGAAATATGCCCTAGAGGCAATAATAAAGTTATTATTTATTTCCTTATATCATGATAAATGTTTATTATTCATGCTAGAATTGTATTAACCGGAAACATAATACATGTGTGAATACATAGACAAACAAAGTGTCACTAGTATGCCTCTACTTGACTAGCTCGTTAATCAAAGATGGTTATGTTTCCTAACCATGAACAAAGAGTTGTTATTTGATTAACGGGATCACATCATTAAATGATCTGATTGACATGACCCATTCCATTAGCTTAGCACCTGATCGTTTAGTATGTTGCTATTGCTTTCTTCATGACTTATACATGTTCCTATGACTATGAGATTATGCAACTCCCGTTTACCGGAGGAACACTTTGTGTGCTACCAAACGTCACAACGTAACTGGGTGATTATAAAGGAGCTCTACAGGTGTCTCCAAAGGTACATGTTGGGTTGGCGTATTTCGAGATTAGGATTTGTCACTCCGATTGTCGGAGAGGTATCTCTGGGCCCTCTCGGTAATGCACATCACATAAGCCTTGCAAGCATTACAACTAATGAGTTAGTTGCGAGATGATGTATTACGAAACGAGTAAAGAGACTTGCCGGTAACGAGATTGAACTAGGTATTGAGATACCGACGATCGAATCTCGGGCAAGTAACATACCGATGACAAAGGGAACAACGTATGTTGTTATGCGGTCTGACCGATAAAGATCTTCGTAGAATATGTAGGAGCCAATATGAGCATCCAGGTTCCGCTATTGGTTATTGACCGGAGACGTGTCTCGGTCATGTCTACATTGTTCTCGAACCCGTAGGGTCCGCACGCTTAAGGTTTCGATGACAGTTATATTATGAGTTTATGAGTTTTGATGTACCGAAGTTAGTTCGGAGTCCCGGATGTGATACGGACATGACGAGGAGTCTCGAAATGGTCGAGACATAAAGATTGATATATTGGTACGGCTATATTCGGACACCGGAAGTGTTCCGGGTGATTTCGGAGAAAACCGGAGAGCCGGAGGGTTACCGGAACCCCCCCCCCGGGGAGAGCAATGGGCCATATGGGCCTTAGTGGAGAAAGAGAGGGGCAGCCAAAGGTGGGCCGCGCACCTCCTCCCCCCTGGTCCTGAATTGGACTAGGAGAGGGGGGGGCGGCGCCCCCCTTTCCTTCTCCCTCCCCACTTCTTTCCCCCTCCTAGTAGGAGTCCTACTCTACTAGGAGGAGGACTCCTCCTTGGCGCGCCATAGGGGCCGGCCGGCCTCCTCCCCTTGATCCTTTATATACGGGAGCAGGGGGCACCCCTAGACACAATTTGATCCACGTGATCATATTCTTAGCCATGTGCGGTGCCCCCTTCCACCATAATCCTTGATAATATTGTAGCGGTGCTTAGGCGAAGCCCTGCAACGGTAGTACATCAAGATCGTCACCACGCCGTCATGTTGACGGAACTCTTCCCCGACACTTTGCTGGATCGGAGTCCGGGGATCGTCATCGAGCTGAACGTGTGCTAGAACTTGGAGGTGCCGTAGTTTCGGTGCTTGATCGGTCGGGCCGTGAAGACGTACGACTACATCAACCGCGTTGTGCTAACGCTTCCGCTGTCGGTCTGCAAGGGTACGTAGATCACACTCTCCCCTCTCGTTGCTATGCATCACCATGATCTTGCGTGTGCGTAGGAATTTTTTTGAAATTACTACGTTCCCCGACAGCAAGATCAACCCCAAGTTTGGCCTTCTCGGAGTTTAGCACACGAGAAACAAGAAGAGCATGATCCAAATCTTTCTTTAACTTAGCATGATCAACATTGTGTGACTCCTCAAGAGCCAAACGAAGACCACGCTCTTCCTCAAGAGCATTGGAAAGATGCGAAATCTCATCGGCATAGTCACGACTATGCCCCTCCATCTTGGAGATAGTATCTTCGTGAGCCTCGATCACGTCATTGACTTCACCAAGTTGTTCCAAGAGAGCAACAAAGTGCTTCTTAGTTTTACCCTTGAGTTTACCCATAAAGGACTCAAACTCATTTTCCTCCACATTAGGTTCCTCACATTCATCAATGCAATCCGTCAAGGAAGGATTATTAATGATGGTAGCTTTGATGTTGGGAATTACATTGTTGGTGGCTTTAGCCATGAGGCACTTGGCGGTGATGTTCTCATTGGGTGATTCAAAGAGAGATATTCGTGGAGTTTTTGCAATGGCAACGGAGGCCATGGCAACCGACTCACCATCTTCATCATCATCATCATCCTCATGGTACTCTTCTTGAACCACCAATGCCTTGTGAGGGGTTTTCTTGGTGAAGTTGCTCTTGTTGGGGAAAGACTTGGCTTTGTCCTTTCGAATGAGCTTGCCACCATTGTCTTCCCTCTTCTCATATGGGCACTCCGCAACAAAATGACTCACATTGCCACAATTGTAGCAAGTCCTTACACGTTGCTTGCTCTTCGTGCCACTTGAGTTGTTCTTGTTGAAGTTTGGCCTTGAGTTTTTCTTGCTCCAAAATTGCCTTGAAGCAAGTGCCATGTGTTCATGATAGGCATACTTTGTATCTTCGGGGTTGCTTTCCTCTTCTTCCTCTTCTTCTTCTTCAACGCAAACCTTGGCCTTCAAAGCAAGGTTGGGCTTCTTTGCCCTTTGAGAGCGAAGCACCGCATTGTTGGCGGTCTTGTCCAAGATGTTCATAGCCACAAACTCATCCAACACTTCACTTGAGGTCAAAGTGTGGAAGTACGGCCTTTGACGAATGACGGAGGACATGGCCTTGTGGTAAGGCATCATTGCCTTGAGGAATTTGCGCTTGATCCAATTGTGTAGCGACCCGACCCGAATGGATCAAGTCTACTGTGCTCCGGTGTCATCCCTGGATCAGTAATGCTGACACCACACAGTACTTCGAAGGATTTATAGCAGAGTGGCAATCACACACTTATTACATCGATGTCTCAAAGAGAACTTATTACAATAAATATGGCTTAAGGCCATCTATTAATGATAACAGTGGAAGACTTGGAAGGTAAATGGGTCCATCAACTCCAACGGCATCACTGAGTATAGAACCACGACCTAAAAGCACCTTACTCGTCGTCTGAAAAGTCTGCAACATGAACGTTGCAGCCCGAAAACGGGTCAGCACATGGAATATGCTGGCAAAGTAACACATAGAGAGTAATGAACAGTAATGAGCTATACTATATGCATGTATGGCTGGTGGAAAGCTCTATGGTTACAGTTTTGCGTAAAGCCAGTTTTTCCCTACTGCAAAGGAATAAATTTATTTAACTATCATGGCAGTTGAACATCGAGAATGGTTGACAGCATTCCGATCCCAATTAAGTGAATCAATAACCCAACAACATTCCTTCGCTCATTTTCTCTTTTATAGCAGCAATCTCCTGGTCAGATTTCTGAGCCTCTCTGATTTTATCCATCAATGTTGACTGAATCTCCAATGCTGCTACATAGCCTCTCGGAACTATTTCCAAACATAGCTCACGAAGGTTTTCTGCTAACTCCTTGGGTATTTCCCGTCATTAAGGTGTTGACATGGCTTTTACGGCTCAACGCGTCAGCTACTACGTTAGCCTTTGCGGGGTGATAATGTAATCTCATATCATAATCCTTGATGAGCTCCAACCATCTTCTTTGCCTGAGATTCAACTCTTTCTGCGTGAAAATATACTTCAAACTCTTGTGATCCGTGTACACCTGACAATGGTTTCCAATGAGAAAGTGTCTCCAAGTTTTCAATGCATGCACTACGGCTGCTAACTCCAAATCATGCGTAGCATAATGTAACTCATGAGGCTTAAGCTGTCGTGAGGCATATGAAACAACTCTTCCTTCTTGCATAAGAACTGCTCCAAGTCCTCAAGGTGAAGCGTCGCAATACACCTCATAATCCTTGGTCTGATCTGGCAAAATCAACACAGGTGAAGTAACCAACCGTTTCTTCAACTCCTGGAAACTAGCCTCACACTCCTCGGTCCATTTGAACTTGGTATCCTTTTTCAACAACTCCGTCATAGGCTTCGCAATCTTTGAGAAATTCTCAATGAATCTCCGGTAGTATCCTGCGAGTCCAAGAAAACTCTGGATCTCTCCAACTGTTGTTGGCGCTTCCCAATTGGTCACGGTATCAACTTTAGTGGGATCTACTGCTATACCTTCTCCGGATATAACATGTCCGAGAAATCCAACTTCCTTCAACCAAAACTCACATTTGCTAAACTTGGCATATAATTGATGTTCTCTGAGCTTTCCATGTACCAAACGCAAATGCTCCTTATGCTCCTCTTCGTTCTTTGAGTAAACCAGGATATCATCAATGAACACTACGACAAACTTATCCAGAAACTCCATAAACACCTTGTTCATCATGTTCATAAAATATGCGGTGCGTTAGTCAGACCAAATGACATAATGGTATACTCGTACAGCCCATACCTGGTGGTAAAAGCCGTCTTAGGTATATCCTGTTCTGGAATCTTCAACTGGTGATATCCTGATCGCAGATCGATCTTTGAAAATACCTTAGCTCCTTGCAATCGATCAAACAGATCATTGATCATCGGTAGTGGGTACTTGTTCTTGATGGTTACTTCATTCAATCCTCGATAATCAACAACCATCCTTAACGATCCATCCTTCTTCTCCACTAGAAGTACCAGCGATCCCCAAGGTGAAGAACTTGGGTGAATATATCCTTTATCCAATAACTCAATCTGCTTCTTAATCTCAATCAAATCCTTTGCGGGCATCCTATATGGTCTCTTTGATATTGGCCCTGTGCCTGGAAAAAGCTCAATCAAAAACTCAATATCTCTATCCGGTGGCATGCCTGGCAATTCCTCTGGAAATACATCCGAGAAATCCTTCACCACTGGCACCTCCTCTTGCACAACTCCTGTTAAACAATTTACTTGAGTCCTCTTTGCCACATGCCGGGATACATACTTGATCCTTCTTCCTTCTGGCGTTGTAAGCAAAATTGACTTACTGGCACACTCAATATTCCCTTCATACTTTGATAACCAATCCATGCCTAATATCACATCCAATCCTTGAGATTCCAATACTATTAGATCTGAGGGAAATACGTAGTTACCAATCCTTAAGGGTAACCGGTCACACCATAGACTAGCCATATACTCTGCTCCAGGCGAGGTTACTAACATGGGTGACCTAAGGGCTTGGGTTGGCAGTTTATACTTATCCACAAATCCCCTTGATATGTATGAATGCGATGCACCGGTATCAAAAAGAACGAGTGCAGTAAATGACTTAACCAAAAACTTACCTATTACTGCATCGGGCTGCTCTTCAACCTCCTCCACGGTAACGTGGTTCATCTGTCCCCTGTTGAAAGGGTTCGGCTTCTTCCCAGAGCTTCCACTGCCATTTCCATTCTGGGATTCAGGAAATTCATTAGCATAATGTCCGGTCTTCTGGCACTTAAAGCAAGTGACTTGGCTCAGGTCATTCTTGGCTGGGGTTGATGGGTTTGTGCGGTTCTAGCCGTTGCTTCCTCCATTCCCATTACCATTCTTGGGGCCATTGTGATTGTGCGAGCTACCTCCTCCATGGGTATGCTGAAAATGTCCTCCCGGTCTAGGGGTAAAACGTGGCTTCTGCTGAGCTCCAGAATTGTACTTCCCTTGTCCATACTTCCGCTTGCGATTCTCAATCTGCTGCTGCTTCCCTTCAATCATGAGAGCACGATCTACCAACTCCTGGTAGTTGTTGAAGGTTGCTACCATCAACTGCATGATGAACTCATCATTCAATCCTTCCAGAAATTTCTCCTGCTTAGCTGCATCCGTAGCAACGTCATCTGGGGCATAACGTGCTAACTTACTAAAGTCCTCCACATACTGGCCTACTGTCCGTCCTCCTTGGCGCAAGTTGCGAAACTCTCGCTTCTTCATGGCCATAGCTCCTGTTGAAACATGGGCAGTACGAAAAGCCTGCTGAAACTGGTCCCACATGACAGTGTCGACAGGGAAAGTGGCTGTGAAATTCTCCCACCATGATGCTGCGGGTCCTTCCAGCTGATGTGCGGCAAACTTCACCTTTTCCGCATCTGTGCATCCTGCCGTGGTCAACTCTCTTGCTGTCTTGCGGAGCCAATCATCTGCTAATATCGGCTCGGTGCTACTGGAAAACACCAGCGGATTCAGCCTAAGAAAATGGGCTAAGTGATCAACAGGTGGTGGTGGTGGTGGGTTGTTGTTGTTGTTCCCCTGATTCTAGTTCTGGACTAGCAACTGCATCAACATGTTCTGCTGCTGGATCAACTGGGTGAGCTCCGGTGGGAAGGTAAATCCGGGGTCACGTCTCGAAGGCATCTGAGGGTTTAGAAAAGATGAGATTTAAGAATAGAGGGGGTCTAAAGAGAAAACACTACCCATATGCACATGAGACAAAAGCAAACAATTCACTTCATTCAATCAATCAAACAAGGGCATACAATCGATCTAACAATCGCAAAAGTGCTCGAACTACTATATTTACATGGTGGACTACTACTACTGATGGGGTGGTCTACTAGAAATATTCTTCGGTTGCAGACTCCATGATATCTGCCCCAGCTTCATCAACATAGTCATCATCGCTATCGTCTGGGTCTGAGTCGATGTCGTCGATGATGATGTAATCTTCCGGGCGAATCTCCTTGGGTTCTTCGTCTTCTTCTACTGGTGTAGGGCCTCCCATAAATATTCCAATCTTCTTGACCAGATCATCATTCTTCTCCACTAATACTTTGATTTCCTCTTCATAATCTTCACGTGTAGCCTTGAGTTCTTCCTCCAGTTCCTTGATTCTTGTCCTTGCCTTCTTCAGATCTATCATGTCGGTGCACATCTGGTTCTCCTGACGTAGAATGTGTTGGTTTAACTCCTGGATAAAAGCTGCAACTGATCTATCCTTCCTGGTACTGATCATCTCCCAGTGCTCATCTCGGTGCACAAATCTGGTAGATGGTATCCTTGAGATCATTGCGGTAAACTTCTCCAATGCGTCCCATGGCGATGTGAGCTGCCATGCTCTTTCCTAGATTCCAAGTTGGTGCATCAAAAGAAAACTCTATGGGCTCAGTGACTGGCATGAACGTCCTTCCTAGAACTTGAACTTGAATCATCCAGCGCTCTTCTTCAGGTAGAGTGGCGTTGTAGGTTCCGGTGAAGCTTGGTACTCCTATGTTCAGGTATCTAGTGACTTCCTTCAAGTGACGTCCAAAGGGTGTATCTTCATCCGGTTGCGTGAACTTGTTCCTTGCATCCGCCATCCTAAAAGAGTAGAAAAGATGAGAGGTCAGAAGGAGAAGAGTGAGTAGTGATCTAGGTCTTTAGCTTAGTGGTCGTGTCCTACAGTCAGGTGTGCTCTGATACCATCTTGTAGCGACCAGACCTCAAACGGTCCAATCTCTGTGCTCAGGTGTCATCCCTGGATCAGTAATGCTAACACCACACAGCACTTGAAGGATTTATAACAGAGTAGCAATCACACACTTATTACATCGAGTGTCTCAAAAGAGAACTTATTACAATAAATTATGGCTTAAGGCCATCTAATAACGATAACAGCGGAAGGCTTGGAAGATAAGTGAGTCCATCAACTCCAACGGCATCACTGAGTATAGAACCACGACCTAAAACTCCTTAATCGTCGTCTGAAAAGTCTGCAACATTAACGTTGCAGCCCAAAAACGGGTCAGCACATGGAATATGCTGGCAAGGTAACACATAGAGAGTAATGGAATGAAACAGCTATACTATATGCATATTTGGCTGGTGGAAAGCTCTATGGTTACAGTTTTGCGTAAAGCCAATTTTTCCCTACTACAAAGGAATAAATTTTATTTAACTATCATGGTAGTTGTTAAACATTGAGAATGGTTGACAGCATTCTCAATCCCAATTAAGCATCATCATTAACAAAACCCAACAAAATTAATTTAGAGTAACATGTTGAGATTCACATGATAATCCAGTACTAGATACTCAAGATGTCCATAACCGGGGACACGGCTAACCATGATTAGTTATTACACTCTGCAGAGGTTTGCGCACTTTTCCCCACAAGACTCGATCGCCTCCGTTTGGTTTCTCGCACTACATGGTGTTTGAGAAGACGGATGACCGAGACATAGTCTTTCAGAAGCGCTAGCACCTTACGATGGATAGACCGTTACACCTACTTTCCCCTACATCTGCTAGTCTACCCTGTAAGAGTTCGCACGACTTAATCAACTATGCTAGAGCCCATAATAGCTTGTGGCTGCACACGGAAGTTTCTAGTATGAAAAATCTCATGATCCCTTTGGGCCTGGGTGGCGGTCCATAAAGAAAAACAGGCAATCCTGGAATACCCAGGTACCTCAATCCACCCAGATGTGTGTTTAAGTTGCCACCTTAGATAAACCATTAATTAACAAACTCACATCTGTCATGGATATCACTCACCCAATCCACGTCTACTAGCATAGCATGGCAATAAAGCAAACGTAGAAGTAACTCCCAAAGGTTTGATAACACAACAGGTAATAGGTACTACCTCAACTACTTCCCATCCCACAATTTAATTAGATCCTAATCATGCAATGTTTGAGGATTGATCTAATGCAATAAAACTGGGTAGTAGGAGGTATGATCAAAGTGTTACTTGCCTTGCTGATGATCCGCGAAACCTAGAGATTCGAAGTAACAGGCGGCGCACTCCGGGTATTCTATACAGACAAACAAACAAGCATACAATAAGTATTCATCTAATGCACAGGTAAAACTCAAATAAGAGATCTAACCAGAAAGTTCAACTTAAGAACTCCGGTTTGCAAAAAGAATCAAATCAAACGAAGCAACGAAAGTCAAACGGCAAAAGAAACAGGCTTCGTTTACTATTCTGGATCTAGGGCAATTTTTACAGTGGCAAAAACTTGTTTAAGTTGGTTAAACGGATAGAGGGTTTCGAGACGAAACTCCAGGCGCTTGAATCGCCTGATTCCGATAAACGAGCGAAAAGTTATACTAAAACGAAAATCGGATCAGGAAATCGCGATCAGAAAAATCGCGGATTTAATCCGAGAAAAAGAAAAACGACGAACGTTCGCTAGAACGAACGAACGACGAACGCTCGCTATTTAAATAAATCGGAAAAACTGATCTATTTAAAAAAACCGAAACTAAAAAAACGAACAAAACCGTCGAAAAAACCGAACGGTTTTTCAGAAAAAAAAATGGCGTAAAAAAACTACCCGGCAACTCCGGCGAGGCTCCGGCGGCGGCGGCGGCTCGCGGTGGCGGCGGGGCCTGGCGGCGCGGCGGTCGGCGGCGGCGGCAGCGCGGGCGGCGTGGCGGGGGCGGCGCTAGGGTTTGGGGAGGCTCCCGGGCTGGGCTCCCGGCTTATAAAGCCCGGACGGGCCTGGTGTCCAGGTCGGACACAGCCCGTAGGTCGGTTGCGTTTTTTTAAATTATTTCGCTGCAGAAAAACAAATAAAAGAAATACTAAACGGACTCTAAAAGTTCCGAAATAAATTTTCATGGGCTTCTAAAATCAAGCCGCACAAGGTGAACATTTATTTGGGCCTAAATGCAATTTTGAAAAACACACATTTTTCCTAAATTCAAATAAAATTTCGAAAAACTCCGAAATAAAATATTATTTGATTTTATTATTAAATCCTCAATATTTATTTATTTTGGGAAAGTCATTTTATTCTCTCTCTCATATTTTTGTAATAGAAATAATTGATGATAAAATAATTAAAATCAAAGATCCTATTCTCAAAGTTTGAGAAACTCAAATATGAAAATAACGAAATCCCCAACTCTCTCCGTGGGTCCTTGAGTTGTGTAGAATTTCTAGGATCAAAACCAAAAGCCAATAAATTATGATATGCAATGGTGATCTAGTGTATAACATTCCAAACTGAAAATTTGGGATGTTACATGATCCCCTATACTTGTGGGTTATCTAGACCTTTTTCTGGCGCCATTGCCGGGGAGTTATAGCGTGGGGTGAATATTCTCGTGTGTGCTTGTTTGCTTTATCACTAAGTAATTTTTATTTTCTATTCTAAGTTGTTCTCTATCTTTAGTTATGGATATGGAACACGAAATACCAAAAAAATAGGTTTACTTGCTACTCGTGGAGATGGGGAACCTCCTAAAACCCTTGCTGCTCATTATGTGAAAGATATTATGTACTACTTTGATAATCCTGAGAAAACCCCATTCAAATTTATAATGGGAGTAACGTTGGATCAACGTGAATACTTTAGGGATTATTGCTTGACTCAAAAAGAGAAACTACTATGGGATCAAATTTATATGTTGCATTGGTATGCTCGGCAATTATGCTTGAGATATGATTATACTTGTTGCTCTAGGATGAAGGCTCCATACCTTCCCTTTTCATGTGAATTTAATGATAATGAAACCTTAGCTTCTTATGCTAATGGTATATATGATTACTATGATGTGGAACGAATAGAAGAATTTGTTGCTTTTATGGGTACTTATGAAACTGAATCTTTGTTTAAAGAGTTTGAAGATTTTCATGATACAGTTTATAGACCTGAAAATTTAGCCATCCTTAAATATTGCTATGCGAATTATAAATACAATTATGAATTTGATGAATTTATTGAGAAAGTCTCCGCTGTCCGAGAAGAGAATATTATTCTGCAGGAGTCTATGGAAGAAGAAATTGATGAAACTGTGAGCTCATTGGATGAAAAAGATGATGAGGAGAGCGAAAAACAAAAGAAGGAAGAGCCGATTAGCTACCCGTTCCCACCTTCTAATGAGAGTAAATCTTCAACTCATACATTGTTTAATTTCCCTTCGTGCTTACTAAAGGATGATTGCTATGGTGATTGTTATGACCCCGTTGATTCTTTTGAAATATCCCTTTTTGATGATGCTTGCTATGCTTGTGGCCAAGATGCCAATATAAATTATGCTTATGGAGATGAACTTGCTATAGTTCCTTATATTAAACATGAATTGTTGCTATTGCACCCACACATGATAGTCCTACTATCTTTTTGAATTCTCCCAACTACACTATATCTAAGAAGTTTGCCCTTATTAAGGATTATATTGATGGGTTGCGTTTTACTACTACACATGATGATTTTGATAGATATAATATGCATGTGCTTGTTGATCCTGCTTGCAATTATTATGAGAGAGGAACTACATCTCCGCCACTCCATGTTTCCAATATGATAAAATTGCAAGAAACTTCTTATATTATGCATTGGCCTTTACTATGTGTGCATGAATTGTTCTTTTATGACATGCCGATGCATAGGAAGAGAGTTAGACTTCGTTGTTGCGTGATATATGTTACTTTGTGCTCACAGCTAAATCACAAATCATTGTTAATTAAAATTGGTTTTGACATACCTTGGGATCTGGGTGGATTCATCACTTCAGCACTATATGCCTAGCTTAATGGCTTTAAAATAAGCGCTGCCAGGGAGACAACCCGAAAGTTTTAGAGAGTCATTTATTTTTGTTGAGTGCCTTTATATAGTTTAAAAACAAAAAAATAAAGAGGGGAACCCAAAACTTTTCAAAAAGGAAAGTGAAAGTGAGAGAGACAAGCATTGTTGAGGTGGGGGAGCTCCTTGAACTTTGTTCATGCTCACGGAAACTTTGTGAATCTTGATTATAGAAACTTTTCAACAAAAATAAGTATCCCCTTGTAAAATTCCATTGTATTATAAAAATAATGTGCCAAGATTTGCCTTTAGGATATTTACATTGCTTGTTGGTTTGTGCGGTGCAGAACAGAAACTTGGTTGTAGTGCGCGATTTTAAATTTTTTGCTGGACGTCAAACGGTTCTGAAACTTTTTTGCACCGTCTTTCTATACAAATTTTTTATTTTTCCTAATTTTTGCAGAATTTTTGGAGTAGCAGAGATATGGTAAATGTTCAGATTACTACAGACTGTCCTGTTTAAGACAGATTCTGTTTTTGATGCATAGTTTGCTTGTTTTGATGAAACTATCAATTTCTATCAGTGGATTAAGCCATGAAAAAGTTGTATTACAATATCTACAATGCAAAAACAAAATATGAATTGGTTTGCAACAATACTTAGAGTAGTGATTTGCTTTATTATACTAACGGATCTCACCGAGCTTTTGGTTGAGTTTTGTGTGATTGAAGTTTTCAAGTTTTGGGAGAGATCACGATGGATGAAGGAATAAGGAGTGGCAAGAGCCTAAGCTTGGGGATGCCCGAGGCACCCCAAGGAAATATTCAAGGACTCCCAAGCAACCAAGCTTGGGGATGCCCCGGAAGGCATCCCCTCTTTCTTCTAACAATCATCGGTAATTTTACTTGGAGCTATATTTGTATTCGTCACATGATATGCGTAAATCTTGGAGCATATTTTGCATTTAGTTTTCACTTTTATTTTATGCACCATGCTGGTATGAGATAGTCCTTGGTTGATTTATAGAATGCTCATTGCACTTCACTTATATCTTTTGAGTATGGCTTTATAGAATGCTTCATGTGCTTCACTTTTATCTCTTGAAGTTTGGATTGCATGTTTCTCTTCACATAGAAACCGCCATTTGTAGAATGCTCTTTTGCTTCACTTATATTTGTTAGAGCGTGGGCATATCTTTTCTAGAAAGAATTAAACTCTCTTGATTCACTTATATCAATTTAGAGAGATGACAGGAACTGGTCATTCACATGGTTAGTCATAAAATCATACATAAAACTTGTAGATCACTGAATATGATATGTTTGATTCCTTGTAGTAGTTTTGCGATATAAAGATGGTGATATTAGAGTCATGCTAGTGGGTAGTTGTGGATTGTAGAAATACTTGTGTTGAAGTTTGTGATTCCCGTAGCATGCACGTATGGCGAACCGTTATGTGATGAAGTCGGAGCATGAGGTATTTATTGATTGTCTTCCTTATGAGTGGCGGTCGGGGACGAGCGATGGTCTTTTCTGACCAATCTATCCCCCTAGGAGCATGCGTGTAGTACTTTGTTTTGATGACTAGTAGATTTTTACAATAAGTATGTGAGTTCTTTATGACTAATGTTGAGTCCATGGATTATACGCACTCTCACCTTTCCATCATTGCTAGCCTCTTCGGTACCGTGCATTGCCCTTTCTCACCTCGAGAGTTGGTGCAAACTTCGCCAGTGCATCCAAACCCCGTGATACGATACTCTCTATCACACATAAGCCTCCTTATATCTTCCTCAAAACAGCCACCATACCTACCTATTATGGCATTTCCATAGCCATTCCGTGATATATTGCCATGCAACTTCCATCATCATCATATACATGACTTGAGCATTTATTGTCATATTGCTTTGCATGATCGGAAGATAGCTAGCATGATGTTTTCATGGCTTGTCCGTTTTTTGATGTCATTGCTACGCTAGATCATTGCACAACCCGGTACACTGCCGGAGTCATTCATATAGAGTCATATCTTTGTTCTAGTGTCGAGTTGTAATAGAGTTGTAAGTAAATAAAAGTGTGATGATCATCATTATTAGAACATTGTCCCATGTGAGGTTATCAAAATAAAAGGTGGCCAAAGAAGCCCAAAAAAAAAAGAAAAAAAAAGAAAAAGAGAGAAAAAAATAAAAAAAATGAGAGAAAAGAGAGAAGGGGCAATGTTACTATCCTTCTACCACACTTGTGCTTCAAAGTAGCACCATGTTCTTCATATAGAGAGTCTCTTGAGTTATTACTTTCATATACTAGTGGGAATTTTCATTTTTAGAACTTGGCTTGTATATTCCGATTATGGGCTTCCTCAAATGCCCGAGGTCTTCATGAGCAAGCAAGTTGGATGCACACCCACTTAGTTTCCAGTTTGAGCTTTCATACACTTATAACTCGTAGTGCATCCATTGCATGGCAATCCCTACTCCTCACATTGACATCAATTGATGGGCATCTCCATAGCCCGTTGATTAGCCGCGTCGATGTGAGACTTTCTCCTTTTTGTCTTCTCCACACAACCTCCATCATCATATTCTATTCCACCTATAGTGCTATGTCCATGGCTCACACTCATGTATTGTGTGAAAGTTGAAAAGGTTTGAGAACGTCAAAAGTATGAAACAATTGCTTGGCTTGTCATCGGGGTTGTGCATGATTTGAATATTTTGTGTGGTGAAGATGGAGCATAGCCAGACCATATGATTTTGTAGGGATAACTTTCTTTGGCCATGTTACTTTGAAAAGACAAGATTGCTTTATTAGTATGCTTGAAGTATTATTGTCTTAATGTCAAATGATAGACTATTGCTTTGAATCACTCGTGTCTTAATATTCATGCCATGATTAGATTACATGATCAAGATTATGCTAGGTAGCATTCCACATCAAAAATTCTCTTTTTTATCATTTACCTACTCGAGGACGAGCATGAATTAAGCTTGGGGATGATGATACGTCTCCGTCGTATCTATAATTTTTGATTGTTCCATGCCAATATTATACAACTTTCATATACTTTTGGCAACTTTTTATACTATTTTTGGGACTAACATATTGATCCAGTGCCCAGTGCCAGTTCCTGTTTGTTGCATGTTTTTTGTTTCGCAGAAAATCCATATCAAATGGAGTCCAAACGGGATAAAACTGATGGAGATTTTTTTGGGAACATATGTGAATTTTGGGAAGTGAAATCAATGCGAGGCCATGCTCGAGGGGCCCACGAGGCAGGGGGCGCGCCCCTGACCCTCGTGGCCACCTCGTAAGGCGGTTGGTGCCCTTCTTTCGCCGCAAGAAAGCTAATATACGGATAAAAATCGTGTCCAAAATTTAGCCCAATTGGAGTTACGGATCTCTGGTAATATAAGAAACGGTGAAAGGGCAGAATCTGGAACGCAGAAATAGAGAGAGACAGAGAGACAGGTCCAATCTCGGAGGGGCTCTTACCCCTCCCAAGCAATGGAGAGCGAGGACCAAAGGAGAAACTGTCGTGGAATTGAAACGGCAGATGTCCAAGCGAAAGGACTTAGTCGTAGGGCCATCGCAACTAGGAAGCTTAAAGGGGTTAATCGGGACAAAGGATACAAGAGGTTTATATTGGTTCGGCCCCTTACTGTGAAGGTAAGGCCTAGTCCAGTTGATGTTGTATTGCTAGGTTTCGATGACCAAGGAGCGAATCCACTAGCTTGGCTATCGATCTCTTGTTTCTTGTCCTAAGCCGCCACCGGGTCGTCCACTTATATACACGGGTTGATGCCTGGCAGCCTACAGAGTCCCGGCCGGCTCATAAAACGTGTCCGGCTCGGTGGCTTCTTTTATATGCCTTTCTTTACAAGTCTTTCTTTACATACGGCGGTTTACAATATTGGGCCTTAAGCCGCCTCTGGGCTTAGGCCTTCCACAAGTCTTAATAGACTATCACCTTGAATATTAATGGGCTTATTTTGTAACCCGCCATTGGGGTTGACCCGGCCCCTCCTGGGCGGGTCACACCTGCTAGCTATATCCCCAACATTAGGCCCCAGGTTGACTTGGACTTTGTTCTTTGTCAATCTTCAACACTTAGACAAAATCCATGTTCCTCTATCTGAAAAAACTATGTAACCCGCCATGACGTCATCTTCTGAAAACATGAAAGCCTCCTATGACATCATCTTCAACGGATCTTTTATCTTTTAATGTCTTCCAAGAATCGAGGCATCCGTTTAGCTGGATAATCATTATTTTGGTCTTCCTCAATTTTTGCGCCTGCCTGTTCACTTATCCCCTTATAAATAGGCTTGGCCGGCCCTTCTTCTTTCTTATTCTTCCTTCCATCTTCTCGCTACATGTCTGCTTATTGAGCTCCGCCGCTGCCGTAGCACTCACTGTTGCCCTCAACATCGGCCGCTGCATCACCTTGAGCTCGTCCGGAGAACCACGGCGACTCTTCGTAGTAGATCTGCATCTTGTAAGTTCCTTCTTTTTCACGCACTTAGATTTGTATTAGGGTTGCGAGTTCATCGGTGTTCTTCGCTGTTCATCATGGATCTTCTTGTAGTTATTCCTCCGCAGCCTCTTCTGATCCAGAAAGAAACACATAACTCTTGCGGTAGTTGTTTTCCGTCCATTTTTGATACCAGTAGATCCCTTTTTTCTGTATAGATGCCTCATTATAACTCACGAACTCATCTGTACTAGATTTTTAGGTCTCGAATATTTTCTTTTCAGAGCAACCATTTGATCCAAAATAATAATTACAGCTTAGTAAACTTGTTTGTGCCAACACTTAGCCATTTTCTATTTCTTGCATCCTTTGAATATCTTTAGTCATGGCGGCTTATGACTCCGGCTTTCCTTTATATGTCATTAGCCCTTATGTAAGCCGCCATGATTCATCTGTATCATGATCATGAACCTGTAACTTCATCAAATAAATTGAACCAGCAAATTACTTTCTTTTCAGCTTCCCCTTTTTCATCATGCCGTCAAAAGCACCGTCAGTCTGCAACTGGGTCCCCTCCACAGTAACTGAGGATAACTTGAAAGAGTTTGTCACCATTGGATTTTTGCCAGAGAAAAATGTTATGTCTTATCGTGCTCCTGACCCGGACAAGGAACGGCCTAATCCCAAAGACGGTGAAGTTATTGTCTTCACTGACCACATGAACCGGGGTTTTTCACCACCCGGCTCAAAGTTCTTCATAGACGTCCTTAATTTTTTCAAACTTCACCCTCAAGACCTTGGACCCAATTCCATATCCAACATCTGCAATTTCAAGTTCTATGTGAGGTGTATCTTCAAGAAGAGCCGACTGTAGAACTCTTCAGAGAGTACTTTTATCTGAACCGCTAGAATGAGTGTACCAATGGCCCTATCTTGTAACTCGGTGGAATCTCAATTTAGTGCCGACAGGGTGCTGTCTTTCTCTTAATAGTCTTACCGAGTCATCCCAAAGATTGGAATCAGACCTGGTTCTATTGCCAAGATACGTCTCCAGCCAATGAAAAACCACTGCCGGGTTATCGCGCGGAGCGTCTGGATTCCAAGTTTGCGCTCCCTGATAAACTTACTGCTGCTGAACGCAAGACTTATTCCATCTATTAAAAGGATTAATGCCTTATTGGGGAATGGCTTAACCGGAGTTGACTTGACTCGTTGCTGGATCTCATGGCGGGTCATCCCTCTAAGCCGCCGATCCAAATTGATGTATGAGTATGGCGGAGGCCCAAATGACTCTCTGCGTCATAGCTCTGTACAACTAACTAAAAAAGACATTGTTGCAATGTCAACCATCCTTGTGAATGGAAAATATGAGGACTGCAGTAAGGTTGGGTTAAACCCCTTCTGCAAACTTAACCCGGCACCAGAGGTGAAAACCCCCTGACCTCTTTCTCTTTTTGTATTTTCCTCAGTAGTTTTAAATACTTGCATGACCTTTTATCCCGTTTATTTGTTTACAGGCCAAATCCGACTTCTGTAAGGCCAAGTATGACCATGAAGCTGCCAAGAAGGCTAGAGCCGCTGCCATAGCCGCCCGGAAGACGACCTGGAGGTCCAAGAAGAAAAGGAGCACTGCTTCAGACCTGTTAAAGCTTGACGATGATATTGAGTCGGAGGTATCCCTTGACTCCCTTGGTCAGTTTTTAATAACCTTAGTGACACTGACTATTGCCAGGACGACATGGGGGCCAGCCAGGCCATAGAAGAAGAGGTAACTATTTCCTCCAACTCAGCCAATTTGCCAAGATAGAAAATTCGACTGGTAACCCGGAAAGTAAGGTTTTCGCACCCTTTGGCTTATTTGGACCCTCATTTTCTTTTGAAAAAGCAGCAACATGAGAGCCGCCGTCAGGCCCGGAATAATGACAACGATGAACCGCCTTCCGTTTTACCACAAACTCCTTGAAAATGCCCGAATGAGGTTTCTTTCATCTTCATCTTTTGCTTCATTAATGAATCTATTCCCTTGCCTCACTGACTTTATTTTACCTTTTACAGGAGGTTTCTCACTCTTCTGGCGACTCATCTCAGACTCAGTTTCCGGCTTTCAAAACTGCTCCTGGGTAAGGAAAAATCAGCTTTCATCTGTATCTTTAAAAACTGCATTCTTACACTAACTGTCTCATAAAACTTCTCTTAGCGGTCAAGCCAAATCCAAGAAGACCAAGGTGATTAAGCCGTCAGATGACCCAAAGGTTCCTGCACCTGAGCCAGCCATGCCAACCCCTCCCTCTGAAACTGAAGCACCTGAAGATCCGGCTGTTCATACTCAATTGGATCCTCGTGAGTTGTCAGCCGATGAGATCACCCTTAATCCGACTATCACCACTACAAAAAAATACACTTCCGTGATGATACATGTTTGTCACAGTAGGTCGCATTTTTTGTCATGCATGTACATCCATGACAAATTTATGACAGAATCAAGATAGTCATACATGTGCTGTCATAGAAGTGTTCCATGACATTACCAAAATTATCATCACGGAAGTGTCCACTTCCATGACGATAAATCGCGCGTCACAGAAGTGCTTTCGTCAAGGGTGACCGACACGTGGCATCCACCGTAACGGAACGCCTTAAGCTACCGAGTCGGGTTTTGGATCCGTTAACCCGTTAACAGCCCTGACCAATGGGGATTTTCCACGTGTATAATCATCATTGGCTGGAGGAAACACATGTCGGCTCACCGTTGGGACAGATGTCATCCGCTCATTGGACCGAAGGCGCCTATGATACGGCGACATGTGGCACGGCCCAACAGAGGCCCATTCCTGTGAAAAGGCCAGCCCGTTTGACTTGGTCAAAAGGTGGCGGGCCGGCCCACGGAAAGCCTGTTAACGGACTGTTCGCATATAGCCCATTTACAGCCCGCTAACCCAGGGCCCGTTACGCCCTTTCCGAATTAGGCCCAGTAGTGTCATCTGGGCCGTCCAATATGATTCAGCCCGTTTTAACTTCCGGCCCATGTGTGGCCCATGACTTCTTTCGGCCCATATGAGGACCTTTATAACTCTTGGCCCATTAACGGCCCGTGATGAAACTGGCCCGTAATGAACAGTGTATCACTTTATACCCATTAACGACCCGTTATTCCATTGGGCCATTTCCAGCCCAAGTTATCTTGCGGCCTTCTCAGGGCCCATTGATTCTTGGGCTCATTTGCAGCATTCGGTTACATACGGCCCGTTACTGTCATTTTCTGCTTGTGGGCCAAATTCAGCCCTTCGTTACAGTCGGCCCATTTACGGACCGTTAATACGTTGGGTCGTTTTCATGTAAAAAACGTTGGGCTGTTTTCATAGAGTTATCAAATACGGCCTATTAACGACCCGTTATGGTCCACGAATAGTACGGCCCATGATTGGCGAAATGATGATACGCCCTGTAGAAGGCCCATGGATCCTACGGCCCGTATGAGGCCCATGGATAGTACGTCCTGTAGAAGGCCCATGGATCGTACGACCCGTAGAAGGCCCATGGACCCTACGGCCCGTAGAAGGCCCATGGACCCTAAGGCCCGTATAGTAGGCCGATGGATCCTACGGCCGGACGAAGGCCCATGGATCATACGGCCCGTAGAAGGCCCATGATTATTTTGGCCTAGTTACCAAAAACAGGCTATTGTGGCCACTAGAAAAAATAGAAAAAGAACAACAGTGACTACAAGCAAACAACTAAACAAGACAATAAGGAAATAAATAAGCAAGCAATTAACGCTAGCCTATTACCGCTATTACACATATTACATCCACTGGGCATCAAAGTTCGCCACCAGTGCAAATATAGGGAACAAAGCAGCACATTACATACACTGGCCGTCAAAATTGGCCAGCAGTGCAAATAAACGTGGCAGCAAAACAAGAGCATAACTGAAACAACTTCATAAGAGCTCAAGAAACGTTATCCTGGGTATCCACCATGCTGGCAATAAGCTTGGCAAGCTGATTAGCTTTGTCCTGTTTGGCGCTAAAATCCTCCAACGCTTGCTGTTGCACCAGAAAGTATGCATCTGAATGCTCCGGGGACTTCCGCAGTCCTTCCGCTTCTTGTGGCAGCACAACTAATCGATGTCTTTCAGCTTGTAGTTGAGACTCAAGAAACCGAACTGATTCAGACAGTGAGTTTGAATATCTTGTGCAAGCGGTAGTGGCCAGTAACTCGAACACTAAACTAAGACAGGACTTTGGGGTTGTCTCGCTGTCTTCAAGATAGTCTTCCTTAGCTGTTTTATCAGCTTTGTTGGAGACCAACAAGGATGTGTCACTATCCTGAACCTTATCTGCATTACTTCCTTTACCATTGCTTAATAAGGCACTCTTCCCCAATATTTTGTCAGCATTCTAAAAGAAGAAACAAGTAGACACATAACAAGTTTAGCATGTACTAGTATATGAAACTCATTTCGGTGAACCAGTTCATTAGTAAGGTGGACAGGATTAAACTACCAAGTCTTCTATTTCCAAGTACTAGTACATAATAAAAGCATCAAACAAACATATATCTATGTCCTACGGTCACTGCATTGTCTTGCCAAATCAAAATAGAGACACGGTTCAAATCATATCAGTTCAAGACAAAGCAACAGTGAAAGATACAAAGCGTGGGAAACTACACGACACAACAAGATTTTAGATGGGTACCACAGGTCTACGTGTACAACAACACTATTGGCTCTGTTCTGATGCTAGTATTGTGCATGATATGAAAGTCAACTGTATACACAATTGAAATTGAAATCAACGGAGCTATTGATAAGAGCAAACCTGTTAAAGAAACATGCGTGAAAAATACCTGTTGTGCCATTGGAGTTTCTATTGGATCCTTCAATTTAAAAATAGGGTTGTATGAGTAAATACGGTGATACAAGAGCAAAGCAATCATAGTTAAAAAAGGCGCACCTAAGTGAGCGCTTAAGCACGCCTAGGCTCTAGGCGTTGGCAAAACGCATTGCGCATAACTACGCATAATCTGTGCATAACTGCGCATAAGCATGCACTTTGGTCAGTAAAGCGCAAGGCGGTGGCAAAATGCACAATTAACACCTAGCGCTTTTTTGAACTATGATAGCAATGGAATCTTAAATTAGAATAGTTGTTCTTCAGGTTTAGGCACTTGTTCTACATGAACAAAGTACAGTAAGACGCAAGAATATAATACTTAAAAATAGAAAATGAGCTCATAGACCTTACCACATTCTTGGTTCGGGACCAGTACAGAACAAGGCGTTCCCAGTCATCGTCCAGTAAATGTGTCTCAGGAGAACGTAAGGGAATATGATGAGTTTGTTTGCCGGTGAAGTACGTTTTCTTCAGGTAATTCCGATACTGCCACCAAGCATTCTTGAAGATAGCAGAGGTATTAGCACAGGTTACCTCATCCTGAGTTTCCAAATCGGTCCTTCTCTATAGAGAAAAATGGGAAAATTTGTTGTATTATAACCATCATGGAGGTAGGATGCATGGGACGAAGCAAAGTAATTGCCATGAATAACATTACTTACACATAACTCCTGGACAAACACCTGCAACTGGCATTTTCCTTCATCTTCAGTATAATATTTCCAAGATGGGAAGATACGCACATACGATTTAACAAGATCAAATGCGATAGATGCTAAACTACGACTAGCTGGTTGTGCTTCCTCCACAGGAATAGGCGTACCAACTGGTGGAGTTGGGGTTCGCCGTGATAGTACTGTCCCTTTGGGCACTGGAGCTGCCTTACTAACTGATCTTGTTTGGGAGCTCTGTGGTGGAGATGGTGCTGTGTCAACAGGAACTGGGTTACTATCGGCTGGGGTTGGGGTTAGATTGGGTGTAGCTGGTTCTCTGTCCATCGTAGTAGGGGTACAATCTGTGAGAGTTTGGGTTATGTGTGGTAGGGCTGGTTCTTGTGCATGTACAAGGGTGCTATCTCCACCAAGAGGTAGCATTGTTTTATTTGAAGACCGTGTTTTTAGTCTGCTAGATACTGGCATCACCCGCTCCAATTCAAATGGCTAATAAACAGGAAACATAGTTGAATGTACAGACATTGTATGAGAGACAGATGCAATAGATAATGTGGAAAAAGAGGACATGAAATAGTTGACATGTATATTGTTTAACTAAAACGGATAGCATGGCATAATTTCACATATATGATGTCTATCTAAACTGGATAGCATAGCATAGCATAACATAATTCAAAGATATGATGAATAACTAAACAGGATCGCATGACATAATTCACCTACATGTTATCTAAGTAATCATGATCGCATCATTTAATTCACATATGTGATTTATATGCTAAACAGAGGGCATTCGATATGATGTCTGAACTAAGAACATGGTGTTGAATATTGTGTATATGATGTCTAAACTATGCAATGCAAGACACCGTATGCATGATATGAGCAGTATAACCGTGCCAAGTTAGAGCATACACCTCAGTGGGGGAATAGGACTGGTCATCTGTCTCTGAATCCATCTCTGAGGAGCTATCGGGACCCAACAAGAGATCTGCTTTGACAGGTAGCAATGTCTGCTCTGAAGGCCTTGTTCTCACTGCAGATTTTTCCATCTCCCACCCAAATGGCTGATTCACAGGAAGAGTAGCTTAATGTACAAACATTGTCGACAAATGGAAATGTAATGAAGAAAAGGATGGGCAAGATATCATTCAAATATATGATGCCTGGTTAAACAGGATGGCATTGCACATTTCACATATATTATGGCTGGCTAAAAGACATGAGACTGCATAATTCCCATATATGATATAGAAACTAAACATGTGGCATTACACAACATGTCTAAACTAAGCAGATGACATATATGATGTCAAAAGTAGGCACTGCAAGGCAACATATGCATGATATGACTAACATCATCATGCCAAGGTAGAGAAAACACCTTGGGGGTAAATAGAAGTGGTCAGCGGTGTTTGAATCTGCCTCAGAACAGATATCTGCCTCTGGATTACAATCCGGAGAGGGGTGGGGAGGGTTTGCCATTGAACCCACCATGGAGCGATGTCTACATGACATTGTATTGCCATGCAAAACTCTTCTCTTTTTCTCCACATGTTCAGCATGACTGTGTATAATATCTGACATGCATACGAAAAAAATATGGTGAGATTATGTAAGGAGAGCATGCAGAAATTTAGAGTGATGGTAACAACCAGTGGATCAACGTTTTTCCGTTGAACCAAAATAGCCTTAATGTATCGACGTGAATGTATATTAATAAGTGATGCAACAAGTGTACAACCGCTTTGTCGTAGCCGTGTCGACCTCAGCATCATTGGGTTGGTCGCTGAAGCAGTTGAGGCAGAGGTGGCTGTCGGAGGTGTGGAGGAAGATCTGAGGAATCTGTAGACGGCGTCCAGGGCACTGCTCTGTTGTGATGGATAGTTCTGTCGTTGGAGCAGCTCCGGTGAGCCATAAGACGTCAAGGCTGAAGCAGCACAAGACAAACATTGTCAATCTCAAGTGGGATTCTAATAGCATCTCCAATAGATGATGTAAAATGGATGTAAAATTAACATCACAAAAACCACTTGACTACAACAGATGAGGTAAAAACTGTTGACTCTAAACTTAATTGTCAAAACTGAAATTTATCATGGAATCTGAATGCTACTGTCGAAACTGAACGCAATGGTAGCAGAGAGGCACTTGACATGTAGTTTAGGGAGGGCCTGCAGTTCATCTTCAACCTGCACCCCCCTGAGCCGCCAGCCACCACCGGCCGAACCGCCGGCCCCAGAGCCGCCTCGCCGCCTCGAAACAACTCGCCACCGCCGCCCCGGCCAGCCCTCTAGGCCCCCCGCCCCCCGCCCTGAACCCTAAGATAGATAGTGGGGTACCTCTCTGGCGATCCCCCATCCCCGCTGCGGGTGGTTCTTCCTTAACTCCGGCGAGCCCCCCAACCCATGAAAATCGACTGACCCAAAAGTCGATTTAGTCGACTGAAGTGTGGCTTAATCGGAGCAAAGCAACAGCATGAGCGAGGGGGAGAGCAGCAGCAGTAGCTGGGCGAGCGAGCGATCGAGCGAGAGCCAGAGCAGCAGTAGCGCGAGCGAGCGAGCGAGAGTCGGAGCAGCAGCAGCAGCAGCAGATCCTGCTGGTATGGCCGCCGCCGCCGAAGGGGCCTCGCACTGGGGGAGAGCCGCCGTGGATATGTCTCCCGCGGCGCCGGCTTCAAGGTAGCCGCTCCATGGGGGTGCAGGATGGAGCACCGTCGGCGCCGGGAGGTCGAGTTAAGGAGAAGGTGTGATGCAATGTGTGTACAACCTCTTTGGTGGCGTCGAGTAGGCCTCGGCTTCGTCCGAGGAGTCGGTGAGGATGCTGCGGTTTTGGTGGAGCAGGTTAAGGCGGCGCTATGGGGATGGAGCAGCCACGATAGACGAGGCGATCGTCGGAGTAGCTCCTTAGAGGTGGAGGACGGGGCGGCTGAACCGGCGGGACGGCGATATGGACGACGGATCCTCATTCGGGGAGGTGGACGAGGGACATCGAGATGTTGCGGTGGACGACGTCGTCAGGGAAGAGGCTCCGGCTGGGCAGCGGTGACATGGCAGACGAAGGAGGGTGGGGTTTCGCGGCTGGAGCGGAGAGGTTATGGCGGCCTGGGATTTCGAATGGCGAAAAGGGGGTGATGGGAGGGGGTGAAGCATGACTTAGGGACGCGCTTGTCCAAAATGTAGGGTGTGTTACAAAAGTACCCCCCACCGATTTGAACTAGCGGCTCTTTTGGCTCAGGGTTAGAAGGGGGATTTCGCGTGTCAGGATTTGGCAGCTGGAGGGAGTTTTCGCGCGCATTGTAATTTCGGGATAGCAAGGCGCGGGTTGTGAAGGCGCCAGTTTTGGGAGCACGACATCTGAATTTTCGGGATATAACAAGACGCGGGTTGAATTTTAGGGACAAGCCTAACGTGTTGTAATATTGTACTTGTACGTACCAAATCAATTCGCACTTCCCTTAACCAAAAAGAAAACAAAAAATAAAACTATTCACACCACACAAAGAGAGAGTCTTGCCCCGTTTTACTATACAAATGCTATTCAAAGCTACTCCCTCCTTCCATCTATATAGGGCCTAATGCGTTTTTCGATGCTAACTTTGACCAAATATTAGAGCAATGATATATGACATGCAACTTACACAAAGCACACCGTTAAATTCGCCTATGAAATGTTCTATCAATGATATAATTTTCACATTGTGCATGTCATGTACTATTAATCTTGTCAATAGTCAAAGGCGGTCTTAAAAATCTCATTACGCCCTATATAGATGGAAGGAGGGAGTATGAATCCATGTTATGTCCGATTAAATTTGTTCGCTTGCTGTATAATGCATGTAACCTACTCATACCAACATTTTAGTGCATTCCAAATGTCTATACTACTGCTGCAATTCGAACTAAATTTGAATTCGTTTGTCTATTTCAATAAGAATCTACAATCATGATTGTTGCCAACTTCAACCATCATAGTTTCCTTGCTATCCGCCAGATATAAATCGGACGGCCTATAATGCAGGATGGCAGACACACCATCATCAACAACTCCATTTTTTATAAGAGTAGAGATAAAATATATTAAATGTAGTATAACATGTTAATAACCAAACCATGTGTATCACCATTATATATATTCACACATGCGTCGGTTTGAAACACTATGATAAATTCTTCAAATATCTAAATTCGCTTTTTATAATGAAGTATATATGATCTCTATTCGTATTTTACACCCACACAACCCTCTTATCTTTGTAGCTAGCGCTAACTTTCTCTTGTGCATGCACACGCCCGCATCCCTCTCACCCTCCCTCGGCATTCTCTAGCTCCATCGCGCAAATTCGTCTTTTCACTTTAGGTCGTTCACCCACGGTGTGTGTAGGCCCCCAGCTCCTTCTTTACGACACACATCGATCGATATGCCTCTCTAGCCAGGTGTGCCTAGCACAAACATAAGCTTCCCCTCTTCTCTTGTCACCGTCCATGCCTCACTCCCACCACTCTTTTCATCGTTCTCGTACTCGCACACTCCTCCCCCCTCGATATAGTATGCCTCTCGTACCACCTCCTACATGCATCCCTCTCTCTCTCTATCCTTCTCCTCGTGCCTCATTTGCTTCTAACACACACATGCATGTATACCTATCGATCTCCCAACATATACCTAGATTGACTTTAACTACCCCCCCATCGATCGACGTACCTCACAAGTTATGTCTCTCCTTTCTCTAACAAAGGGCGATTGATCTTCCTATGTAGTTATGTCTAGTTACCACAGCCACATCGTCCCCCCCCCCTCATCATTCGTGCATGCCTCCTGACCCGTCTCTCACACACACGTGCACAGACAACAAGCAGCCATCTCCTCTCTTATTGATATTGCGGGTGTGCCCTCCATTTGTCTAGCAAGCCTATCCCACCATTTGTTAGAAGCAACTCCACTACCACCCCCTCCAACACTCTAGCTCCGTCTCTCTCCCAACCTTATTCCTCTCTTGCACATATGCATGGATGCCTATCGATCTCCCTTAATACATGAGGCAGATCGATCTCCTTAATACATGAGGTAGGCCTCTCTCCTCGTCCACACATATACCAGCCATTGTACCTCTATAGTTAATTGGGCCTCCCTCTTCCCCCACCACACACCGATAGTCGAGCGCTGCAGGTAGGTATCCATGCCACAGAGATAAACTACACATGTCCCATCTCACGTTCCAGTAGGCCAGCCACTCTATATCTTTGACGTGGGCACACACAAATTCGATGGCACTCTTTATCGATCGCGCAGGCACACACACACATCATCCCTCTCTTCGATTCTATGGACACCTCAAGATGCATTTGTATGAGTAGTTTATCTTGTGAGAGAAAAGGCTGAACGAGGGAAGGCCTTATTTGCAAACGTGGAGAGACGTGTGGGTATATTTTTGCAAAATTGCCATAGTTTCTTTCCTATCTGTTATATATAAATCTGATGGCCTATATTGCAGGATGGCACGCACACCATCATCACCAACTCTGTTTTCTACTCCCTCCGTCCGAAAATACTTGTCATCAAAATGGATAAAAAGAGATGTATCTAAAACTAAAATATGTCTAGATACATTTCCTTTTATCCATTTTGATGACAAGTATTTCCGGACGGAGGGAGTATTTGTCTTTTTAGAGATTTCAACAAGTGACTATGACCGGACCTTACCAACATACTCAAAAAAGTAGTCCATAATTTTGATGTTACCCTCTTTTCTTGGCGCTGCAGTGCCATCTGGATACTTCATAAATAAATAAATTACTACATGATACTAATATATGATACATGGCGCAGGAGTACTAAGTATTATTAATACAGTTTTGCTAGAACTCATCTAGATGAGATATAATTTGGTCCCATTCATCTTTTATGGCCATTGGATGTGATGCTATATAAGATGCGTGTGTGCTGACATGGGTTGTATTTGTTCTTGTGCAACGAACTGACCACTACATGTCATGTTTGATAG
Source organism: Triticum urartu (assembly GCF_003073215.2). Lineage (NCBI taxonomy): Eukaryota > Viridiplantae > Streptophyta > Magnoliopsida > Poales > Poaceae > Triticum > Triticum urartu. Next base: position 493,851,392 of record NC_053024.1, read on the forward strand.
TCTCAAGTCATTAAAAGCATACAAGTCCCACATCTCTTCTTGGTTGATTCCTCTATTTATGTCAAAAAATAAGAAACAACGTGAGAGTTAATGCACCACGCCTATGTGTTTACTATTTGGTTTTTGTAAGATGACTTAATACTCACCTAAACAGAGGGAGTATTCGATTTGACAGCGGGTGGCGCAGTTCCCGATACGGCTTTAATGCAGATGAGGGAGGGAATAGCGGTTCCCGATATGTTGAACGGCCAATGCATCCTCCTTCAATTAATGCATGAGGGAAGTAATGGGAGGAGGTCCGGGAAAAGAGGCTGCACGATGTGAATGCAACGCAGTTTGCCCTCATTGCCCTCATATAAAGGTGCACCTCCATTCCAATGAATCTACCACATCGTACACACCTAAGCATTTGCCTAAGCACCTACACTAAGTGCAAAAGATCTCACTCCAGACCCATAGGGCGATGCTTGTGACGGCCAGCGGCTGCGCCAGATTGTCCACGACGTCGGCCTGCGGCATGGCGCCGAGGATCGTCTCCAGACGGTGTTGGAGACCAGCTGGTGGATGGCCGCCTTCGACGCCAACTACGACTCTTAGTTGGACCAGATGATCGTTGCCACCAGCAACAAGTTCACCGTCCTCAAGAAGCTCGCAGACGACATCGTCGTACTCCTCCAGCCCGCGCTCGGTCTCCTCATTGCCTGCCACCCTAATCGGCCTCCATGGCCGGAACCTCTTCCAAGCACTGGTGGCCCTACGACTGCCCGCCGACGCCACGAAGAATTTCCACCTGGAGGTCGCGCTCGCCGCGAGGCGCCTCGCCCTGCAAGAATTCGTCGACCTACACATCCACATGTACGAGGAAATCGTGTACATAGGTTAGGGAAGGTGTGTTGCCTAGCATTTTCACTTTCATGTGGGACCGCCGTTGAGCAAACCGACACCCCGCCCGCCGCCGGGTCGGAAAGCAGAAACGAGGGGAAGATCTAGCTGTAGCACGGAAGCCAAGAAATTTGGTGTCAGACGGGGCTCGTTGATAGACTAGGAGCATTCCATACTAGTACTACTCCTACTAGTGCCAAGTTTGTACTCCTAATACTATATTACTTGTACTACCACTATACAACTATTAGGTACGTGCACGGCACAACATCGTAGGAACAAAAAACGGGAATATCTTGTTTTGGGTGATTTATCTTTTTTTCAATCAACATAGTATGAATAATATGATGTGGGGGGCACCCATGAGCTTATGTGGCTTGGTTGCATGGCTACGGAAGGTTAGAGAAAATAAATAGATAATGTGTTTAGAGTGCACTCCACTAAATAGATATATATACTTTGGATCCATTGCAATGGACCGGCGCATCTATATCTATACCCCCTATATAGTGTGCGAAAAACTTTGAAAGTTGGTCGTTGGATGAAGCCAATCCGACGGTACAAAGATGGCTAATTCGAGCACTACTGGCCGTTGGATATCATCCACCAGATTCTGCCACATGTATAATCTAGAAGACTCCATGGTTTAACTTAATTCATGATTAAGGGCCTCTTTGATTCATAGGATTGCAGAAACACAGGAATAGGAAAAAAGTAGGATTGGAATGGCATGTTCATTGGATCCCTATAGGATTTGAGTTTGTTTGATTGTGTCACATGAAAAACAAAGGATTTCTTTCAAGAGGTTGGAGTGCATGTTAGAATTCCTGTGAAACGTAGTACAAATGAATCCTTAGGAAAATATTCTACATGATTCAATCCTACGAATCAAACGACCAACGTAGGAAAAATTCCTAAGGATTCTAATCCTTCAAAGATCCTAAAAAAATCCTTTGAATCAAACAGACCCTAACTTTACCACAACTAAGCTTAGGCAAACTTATTAGTTTTTCAAAACGAGAGAAACAAGTTGGCAAGCCTAAGGGAATCTTGCCACATTTTTGTGTGTATGTCATGTGGGGCCTTAGTGTGGCTTGCCAAAGGTGTGGCTTGAACCAAACACTCACCTGAGTTAATCAAACTTGCCTAACCTTACATTCCACCAGATTTCGCCACATGTTAGAATCCAGAAACCTCCACATGTAGAAGCATAATGCACAAACCACCAGAATCTCATGCGTGCAATGCACGTGTACCTTACTAGTACTGGTTGGTAGTAGTAAGAAACAAATTCTAGTTTTGGCACGAGCTCGTACTGCGAGAGCACCACAAGGCCTGCCACGGGAGTTACATTTCCCTCTCGGGGCCCACGGGACCGAACTTCAGTGGCTTAGTGCCCAGCCTATGAGTCAATGACATGCGGACCTTAAATGCGGCTGGCCCACATGTCATTCTCATGGTGGTGGCATGGTTCGCGACTCACTCATTCGAGATGAACCGGACGGTGGTGGCGTGGCCGTGGCAAGGGTGCCACAGCTGGGCGTCGGGGCTTTACGAGGCGTAGATGGCCACACCGGCGGGTACTACCTATAGTACATAAGTACTCCAACTACGGATTGATGCCCGGGACGAAATGTGTCACAGCCACTGGATGAAAATTCGATGGTGCGGGAGTACGGATCGGAGCACAGCAGCAGAGCAGGCAAACCGCGTCCAATCGGGTGTGTCTGTGGTAGAAAGTTGATGGTCGCCGCAGTTCAGCTGGCCCGCATGTCATGCACACAAAGGCAGAGGAGCGGTGGGGCCGAGAGGGATGAGGGGCACGTCGAGGGGATGAGGATCCCCTGACGCGAACAATCCTACCATTCTGTCACTGGCATGTGGGACCCATAAGCGTGGGTCCCACCTGTCAGCGAAGGAAAGGCAGGGCAAGGCAGTGATAGCCACGTCAAAGGATCCATGTCCACGTCGGGGGACGTCGTGCCGTGGGTTGGAGCGGCGTCGTGGGAATCGCGTGTGGGTGTGGCAGTGGTAGAAACAAGAAACGTGATGGTCACCGTGGTTCAACTTCCATGGACAAGCTGTCATGTCTGTTGACACATGTATATCAAAACTAGAGTGCTTATATTTCAAGCACGTGAACAAGTATTATTCTACTACTTTGGATCCATTGCAAGGCACGGGCCAGCACATTGGTAGTAGTAGTGTCCATCTCTATCTCTAAAGGCCTTCCCTCGTTCATCCTTTTCTCTCACAAGATAAACTACTCATACAAATGCATCTTGATGTTTCGTGGAATGCACGAGGATGTTTCCTTGGGGGTCTCTCCAGCGCGGCATGGCCGTAGTTGCAAGTTGACGCCCCTTGAGATGCCGACGTTGAGGGGCACTCGGATTTCCTCCGATGAGAAGGTAAGATGAGTTTGATCACGTAGTAAATGCATTCTAAAGACTACTTCCGTGTCCATTTCCTAATTCTCCCCTGCCCACTGTTTCACAGGTTAGGCTCGGTGCGAGTGGAGATTGGCTTGCATATGTACAGGAGGGTACCAACATCAATTTGCACAACATTTACAACGGTGACACCATTCCCGTAGAACCTTTGTCCAACATTGGGATCAGCCATGCAACGGGCCACTGCATGAATTGGTACAATGGAATCACGGTGAGATTGAATAAGATAGCATGAACCTTGCACTTGGCGGTTAAAGGCGGACCATGCTGTCTGCGGCCGATTTGTTGCCGTACGAGTAGGAAGACGTTGTGCTCCTTTCTAACCGCATCTTCGCGGTGACAAACCAGGGGACTTATTTTGTATGGGACACATCCAATGATATACTCCCTCTCTCCCAGTTTATTTGTTTTCAATCTTTTCATTTTATAAGTTTCAAATTCAAATTTAGAGCTCCCCATCACATGTTGAGATTACAATGTCCATTAAATCGTTGCGTGCATGTATAGTAAAGAAACAAATCTCGAGTTTGGCACGAGTTCGTGCTGCAGGAGCACCACAAGCCTTGGCGCAGGAGTTACATTTCCCTCTCAGGGTCATCGGGACTGAGCTTCAGCGCCTTACTACACCTACCTTTGAGTCAATAACATGTGGACCCGATAGGTGACTGGTCCACATGTAGTGCTCCCGTAGGCAGAGGGGCAGTGGGGCCAAGAGGGGTGAGCCGCAGGTCGGGGGACGTGTGGTTTCATGGGTTCGAGCGGCGTCGTGGGAATCATGGGTGACTGTGGTAGAAACTTGATGCTCGCTCCATTTTAGGTGGCCCACATGTCATGCACACAAGCTGTCATGTCTATGGACACATGCACTGCATACAGATCACTTGAAGGAGTAGCATAGAAAGCTATATATGCGGATAAATAGTTCCTTATAGTCAAGCGGACCCGCTCTACTACTCTATTCCAAATACATGCACACCATCGAAATAGTCCATCTATATCAATATACACCGAGAGGGAATCATTTTTTTACAAGAGAGGAAATAGTTCATCCATCCATAATGCTCTCCTGCTGGTGCAGCCTTTTCTTCTTCTTCTTCTTCTTCTTCTTCTTCTTCTTCTCATTCTATGTGGGAGACGGCTTCGCAACAAGCTCTTTGCACCTTGCAGCTATCTCAAAACTCACACGGGCATCGAGGGCAGCATATTTTATCCGCTCGTACGTCAAGGGATAATTCTCCCATCCAGACAACCTTAATGCCACCGTCTCGTCACCCTTCTGAAGATTTGTACCGAGCACAAAATTTGCTACATCGAATAGGGATGGTGTCTGTTTATCACAATATTCTACAGGAATTTTGATTCTGGTTTGTAGGTCAGCGATGCTTTTCAAATCAAGGTTGTACGGCTTCAGCTTCTGTTTGTCCCCTTCGATGGCTGCCCCATAGAAGTATACGTCCTCCCGAGACAAGAAATCGTGAAGCTCACATGGTATGGAGGGTGAGTGTATGATGTGGTACACCAAAACATCATCTTCGTGGCATAGCTGAAGGACGGCGGCGCACTGGATCTTCCCAGGGGCACGCTCCGTGTACTCTGCGTCGAGACCGATGACCCTCGTCTCTACCTTTTCGAGGGAGTTGGATACATTGTTGGACGGTGACGGTGGCAACTATGTGCATCGAGCCTTCGACGAGGACATGTTGGACGCTAAAAACCTGCATCTCGATCTCTTCCGCCATTTGGAACCGCTGGAACGGAGGGCTAAGGTTTGGAGAATTAGGACTAGATGCCTAGTCTAACTGAAGTAGTAGATGATTATTTAAAGAGGTTAAAACAATGTGAACGTAGTCGGGTTTTGATGCAAATGAAGACAAAGGGGAGGTGAAGAAGCCGAGGAGAATCAGTTCCCGATGGAGAAGTAAATGGGAGAAGTTGCATGCCCGCAGTTGATTAGACGGCTAGGTAGACTAAACGAAAAGGCTATGCGGGTAGACTGATGAGTCGTGCATGTTCGTGTATGTGCCCATCCTTCCTGATAGGTGGGACCTATGCATGCAAACATATAAAAAAATGTCCTGGATGCAGAACATGGATAACACTGTATATTTAGTATAGAATCTTTTTAGTACTTTGAATTTTGGCCACTACTTCTGCTGTTTAGTAAATTTTCTGAATTTTGGCCACTACCACAGTAAGTTCAAGTGAGTAACTATAGTAACTTCAAGTGAGTAACTCCATTTTTGATTTTTTTTTACATAAAACTAACCATGATATTTGTTCCTCTGTTCTGGTCATAATTATAATCTGATTGCTGAACCCTTAATCATTCTTATAATGTTTACATGATGCACAATTATACTGCCGTCAAAACTACTCCATACACACACTGTAGAAACTGACAATATGGTGGTGGAGGTGGGAATAACTGTTCAGTATTGGTGCATTTTCTGTGCTTACAAAATTCAGATTGAATTTCACTACCAAAAGAAAAGAAGTGGAGATTAAATGTTGCTTCCCACTTACTTCACCTGTGTGTAACTCTTTTGGTGCATTTTCTGTAGAACCTATGTGTAGTTGCAGCATACAGGCCAGTTCATCAACTGCTCGAAGAAGAAAAGAAGGTGGCATTTCCTTGCCTTTAGCATACAGGCCAGTTCACTTAATGTCCTCTGGTGCTATATTTCTAAGAACATCCAAGTTTTTACTTATCACTTTGCTAGCATTCACAAGTCTATTGAAGCGTGCATGTCTCTGTGAATCTTGCTGTCTACTCCAAGTAGATGGTGTGTAGCCTGGCAAAGGATATTAGTACTTGGTGCATTCTAAGTTTAAAACCACTCTAGATTTACAAGTGTTTACTGAAGATGACAAGTGTTTATTCAGTTCTAAATTTGAAGTAACTAGTAGACGAAGAATATTCATCTTTTTCTATATATGAAGAAGAATAAACCTAGCTAATTCAAATAATTCCAATTTTAGGGACATGTTTTTATCAACTCTTAGTTAAGGGGTTGTGGCAGTTTTCAGTTTTCAGTTTTGTGCTGCTTGAATTGATTCTACATGAATATTTAGGGAAGAGTCATGGCTATGCTTAGCTCTCTGTAAAATGAATGACTGAAATTGGACAATTGGAAACTTTAGGTATGTTTGCAATTGGACAAATGGTGTATAAATCCAAATAAAGCAAATAAATACAAATGATTCAAATAAATCCAAATAAACATGGTTGATCTTCATTTTGCATAAACCTGGTTGAGTATTACAGAGTAATTGACAACAAATTGACCTGGATGGAATTCATACAGCAACAGTAACAGTTAACTGAACTTCTTTTGCGTGCATTTATCTCTCCAGAAAACTTTCAGTAACAAGTGAGCAGCCTCTGCATTTTCTCAGTGAACTTTTGAGTGCATTTATCACTTGTTGGAGTATGCTACAGCTTCTGTAAATCACAAACTCCTTTAGTTTACATCTCAGTTTTAGCAAACACTATAGTTTCAGTAAAGGAGTCATAACTGAATTACAGGCACTGTAGTTTCTCTACAGTATTGGAACACTGAACATTTTCAGTTAACTGTAGCAAGAAAAACTTCCAAAAACTAGCAGATCTCTAAGAATGCCAAGAGTATTACTCAATGAATTTGATGGCATCAAACTAAATTTTCACTATAATCTGTTCATCAATTAGCAGCAGTGTACAACCTTTGTCCTGGATTATTTCTCTAGCTTTGTATCCCCTGACTGAATTTTCTCCCCTTGTACTGAGAACAGCAAATTCAGACTCACAACAACAAATTGAACAGCAGCAGTAGCAGAGGCGGGTGGGGCAGACTCACCAGCACAGGCGGGAGTGGCAGCAGAGGCGAGCTAGGGGAAAAGGAAAAAGCAGCATCAGAGGTCCACGGCGCCGGCGTCGTCCACTAGTAGCAGCATGAGAGGCGGGAGTGGCTGGAATTGTCCACGGCGCCGGCGGACGAAATCGGAGGCGCAGGTGGGTGGCGAAGGTGGGCGAATGTGGGCGGCGACCTTCAACGGGGCCGGCGGCGTAGCTCGAGGAGGGCACCGGCGCAGGTCGCCTTCACGGCAGGCGGTGCAGGTGGTAAGCCGCGGCACAGGTGCAAGCGGGCAGCGGCCCTATTGTTGGTCGCGGGCTGGGCCACGGTTCTGGTGTTGGTCGCGGCGTAGATCTAGGCGGGCGGCGGCGCAGGTGGGTAGCCGGCAATGGCTGCAAGGCGCGGGCGACGGGGGAGGAGGAAGGAAGGAGATGGACATCTTTGTGATGTGTTTAAAACTCTGTGGGTTTTTTTGCAAAAAAAATACACTGCCCTGTGGACAACTTTTCCCGGACGGAGGGAGTACTAGTTAAATCCAAGCTATGTGTGTGAAGCACTGATATGCCAGTACATTTGATTGTGACCTGTTCTAATTTTGTACCTGAACTTTTTTTAGAAAGGGATGTACGTCAACTTAATGTGCTAGCAGAACTTATTGTGTTGTCTGTCTGTTTTCTTTGCACAACATTCAAGATATTTCCCCGTCATTGATAAAGACGATGAACCATTATGTACGACTTCATTGGTTTCAACATAGCCCTTCCCATAGCGATCCACTGCTTCCATCTTGATTGTGCCGCCTGCATGAAATTTTTGTATGCAAGTTCAGTGTGCTATGATGTTCTATATGATTGTGTCAACTATATAAGTTTTTAATGAGCATTAGCAATGCATATGGCTGAAAGATGTATTTACGAGCATCGACCGATGGGTCTCTCTCTATCTCTCTCTCTCTCACACACACACACACACGCACGCACACACACACGCAGACGCACAAGTGGGACCCGTTGAATTATTTATTTGCTCGTGACAACTTTTAATTAGGTTCCATTGTAATCTAACTTTTTCTTAAGTTATTAATTGAGCTCAGTGACTTCAAAAAGTTGTACAGAAGCCTTGTTTGGGCCTTTCCGGCATCGCTGAATGTGGGCTGAGTAACCATGTTAGGTTGTACTGTACTACACAGGCCTTTTTTTAAACATCAGCAATGCAACTGGGCCGACAGTTGTACACAATATCTGGGTCAACTTGTTATTCTCCGCCCCATTGGGCTGCAAACTTTCCTAGGAGGTATGCATTAGGCTTAACAACAAAATGGACTTTAAGAAATAATAAATGGGATGTAATTATAATAACTGGACAATTACTATGCACCAAACACGTAATTAGTTTGAAAAATATATTTGGAATTTGAAAATTTTAATTTCATTACTTGTTGCACGCGCAATATTTCGTTGGATTTTAACGTAATACAACTTTATTTTGAAATTATATTTGACCTGACTAGAAATTTCGGATAAAAATATTTTGGATCCCATCAAAATGTGGGAATTTTTTTTGAATTCTGTTTTGAGCGGTTGTTTGAAATTATTAATCGTTGTCCTAGCTAGAAGTTGGGTTGTACTTTTAACAAACTGTAAATGGGCTGTAGTAAATTCTATTAGAATTAAAAAATGGGCTGTACATTCTTACAAATCGCAAATGGGCTCTATGTTCTCTGCCAAATCCGAGCTGTGGGCCTACTAAGTTGACGCGTACCAAGGGATTTGTTAACTTAGTCAATATAAATGATTCTAGCTGCAGTGATCGTACGATGTCCATCCAACGGCTGTAGTGCTTCTTCAACCTCTGGTCTTCTTGCTCCAGCCGCCCAAAGCAGTGCCGGTCGTGTCGCGTGCTACTGCCTCCCGTGGCTGGCTCTGATGCCGCGGAGGCCTCACCACCCCGTACTACTCCCACCGCTGGCCAGGTCATCCCTCTACTCACCCACACCCCCTGTTATTCTGCGGCGATGGCAGTCTCACACCACAGCCGAACCAGTGAACCCTCGTACTCCTCTCCGCGTGGGCTTCCACTGCTGCGTCTTCCCCGGCTCCGCATCGTCCCCTTCCTAGGCCACGCCGTCGTCCAGACCACCACCCTGGTGCTCTCGGCGTGGCATGGTCAACGTGGTCAACGACCGACTTCCATCGGAAGAGTACTGTATGTGGAGAGGCTGACAGCTGGGTCCAGGCGGCCGCAAGGAAGTGCCTCCTTATTACGCGCAAAATAATTATTCCTCCACCTGACAGCAGGGACCCACTGGACAGGCCACCTTATTTCGCTAAAAAAACATTTCCCCCTGACTGTTGGGACCCACCGGACGGGCTAGCGTATTTCGCGAAAAAAACATTCCCCCCGCTGTCAGGTCGGACCCACCGGAAGTGCCTCCTTATTACGCACAAAAAATGAATACTCCCCCTGCTAGCTGGGACCCACCATGGTGGGAGGCTGACTTGTGGGCCTACTAAGTTGACTGGGACGGTGGCCTTTGTCAACTTTAGTCAATATGAACGATTCTAGCTCCAGTGACCGTACGATGTCCATCCAACGGCCGTAGTGCTTCTTCAACCTCTGGTCTTCTTGCTCCAGCTGCCCAAAGCAGCGCCGGTCGTGCCGCATGCTCCTGCCTCCCGTGGCCGGCTGTGCTGCCGCGGAGGCCTCATCGCCCCCTACTATTCCCACCGCTGGCCAGGCCCTGCGGCGACGGCAGCCTCACACCGCAACCGAACTAGTGAACCCTCGTACTCCTCTCCGCGCGGGCTTCCACTGCCGCGTCTTCCCCGGCTCCCCGTCGTCCCCCTCCTAGGCCTCGCCGTCGTCCACCACCCTGGTGCTCTTGGCGTGGTGTGGTCAACGTGGTCAAGGAATGACTTCAATCGGACGTGGACTGTACGTGGAGAGGCTGACAGCTGGGTCCACGGTCGCAGCAAGGAAGTGCCTCCTTATTACGCAGAAAATAATGATTCCTCCACCTGACAGCTGGGACCCACCGGACGGGCCACTGTATTTTGCGAAAAAAACGTTTCCCCCTGACTGCTGGGACCCACCAGCTACATCTTCGCACGCAAGGAAGTGCATCCGGGCAAACAAAATGATTTGCCCCCTGACTGCTGGGACCCACCAGCTACATCTTCGCTGGCAAGGAAGTGCCTGACAGTCGGGACCCACCTGGTCGAAGCGTACGTAGCGTTGTCATTCTGGTCGCGAACGTGTACGTACATATATACTAGTGGATGTAGAGGCGCGCACGTGTCGTAGTAGAGGCGCGTACGTGTCATAGTAGAGGCGCGCACGTAGCATGTACACGTACGTACAACGGCCAGGGTGCAAGAAAGAAAATACAGCCACGTATGTGTACATACGGGCGGGGTCTCGAACGCCTACTCGCGCATACGTACGGCCAGGGCTCGTGTACATGGCTGGGTCGGAACGGAGAAACAACATCATCATCGTGTTCATGGGGAGGCAGCGGAATGTGTCGTGTTATGGGGAGGCAACAGAATGCGTCGTGTTCATCGGGAGGCAACGGAACGTGTGGGAGCCAACCGGCTGGGTCGGAACGGAATGCGTGGTCGTGTTCATCGGGAGGGCTTGGACGGAACAGGCGATGGAAACGAGGCTTGGCGTACCGCACAACGGAGGAAACTGACCTCCTACGTTCGAAACAGGGTCCTGTTGATCAGGAGGGGTCTGGCGTACCGCAAAACGGAGGAAACGGACCTCATATGGTCGAAACGGGGGTCCTGTTGATCGGGAGGGGTGTGGCGTACCGCAAAACAGACAAAGCGGACTTGTGTTGGAGCGCTACGGTCGAAACGGGGATCCTGTTCATCAGGAGGGGTGTGGCGTATTGCAAAACGGGACTCCACGGGATACTGTTGATCTCCACCATCGACCTCCTCCAGCCTCCATGGGCTCCTGTTCATCCAGCCTCCACCGTGCGCTACTCCACCGGCTACTGTTCAACCACCCCTCCACCGCCTATTGTTCATCCAGCCCTCCACACCATGGGGTCCTGTTCAACCACCCCTCCACGGGCACCCCTCCACCGTCTATTGTTCATCCAACCCTCCACCACACCACGGGGTCCTGTTCATCCAGAGGCAACACCACCGCTCACTGTTCATCCAAACCCCCCACAACACTCACTGTTCATCCCAGAGGCAGCATCGATCGGCTTCAGTTAGCAGCAGTAGCGAAGGAATCGCTCGATCGGGTTCAGTTAACAGCCATCAATCGATCGCTCGGGTTCAATAACGCGTAGCCTGCAGTGCAATCGCTCGGGTTCAGTTAGAGCCCAACGCCTCGCTCGGGTTCAGTTAGATCCAACTCCTCGCACACACGCGCGTACGTGTACGAGAGAAACGCGCATCGCTCGGCCCCCGACCTCCCAACGTAACCGGGAACTCCCCAAAATTTTCCTCCCCCTCGCTTCTACCATGGTTTTTTCTGTCATGGACGACCCAAAGAATGTCATGCAGCTGCGTCTCCGGCCCGCCCAGGACGAAAAGCCTATTTTCTGTCATGATTTTTTGTCATAGAAGTAGGATCCCACCACATCTATGATGATACCGGGTTTTGTCGCAATTATCGTCATAGAAGTGTCATATGTATGACAGAAAAAAATTCGTTCGGCCCAAAATGTCACGGATGTGTCTTTTTTTTGTAGTGCACTTAACCATCTAGTTCAGCTAACCCGCCAACAACTTCTGATACTGATGTGTTGATTACTGGTAGCCGGTTTGTTGAACCGGGGACCCCCACTGTGTTAGCCCGGCACACCACTAAGCAAGAAGCCTTGGAGAAGCAGAAAGTGCGTTTTGATATCTCTCACTACACTCATTTGAATGCTAGTGACATACTTTCCGGCTATCTCAGTCATGTTTATTCCAGACGTGAGTCGGAAATTGAGATGGTCAAGCAATTGCAGCTAAAATATGTGGTATGTTCTTCGGTTCACTTATACTCTGCCAGCCCCCAAGTCTTCAGATGATGAACCTGAATGATCTATAGACTTTATGATATAGATTGATACTTTGTCTCTAAGCTTCTTCGAAAGTCCAACAAAGTAGCGTAAACTTCACCTGTAGTCCCCAAGGGTCGGCTCAATTTATCATAAATGAACTGGCACTTAACTTCATAACTGTCTTTTACTAGTCCAATAAGTATTGCAATCCGGCTTAATCTTGATAAACTTTCTGAATATCATGCATTAGCCCCCAAGTGCCAAGTGATGTTACTTTGTAAAACACTTGGGACTTGAAACATATAAGAGTCATAAAAATTGCTTTGGCAGACATTAGCCCCCAAGTGTCAAGTGGTATTGCGGTGCATAGTACTTGAGACTTGAACCCTTATAACTTTTAGTTTATGCCTTGACACACCTGTGTATGTTTTGTAGAACGCCCTATCTAAAATGGGCTCCCAATTAACTGATGCAAAGACCCGGCTGATGGATCAAGAGGCAGAAATCAAGACTGCTGACTATAAACTCCAATTGAGTCTTTCTGAGACAGAAAAATTGAAGACCAGCTTGACTGCAAAGAAGAAATCCTGGGCCGAAGAAAAGACGCTGCTGATACAACATGCCGAAACAGCTGAGGCGGCTCTTGAGGAGGTTACCACGGAGCTCACCGGCTTAAAGAACCGGGTGTCTCAAATAGTCTCCGTCATCTTTGGTAAGTCATCTGTATTAATCACGTATACCTTCTTTTGACCCAGAATATAAGCCGCCTGTTGAGCCTTTGTTTAAAAAACACTCGCATGTCCACGAAGCAAAAATCAGAGCCAAGACAGTGTGACCAAATTGAAGGCGGTTTATACCTTGGTGGAGCAATTGTATACTGGCGCTCAACGAGCACTTGCCACCATCTCCCCTGCCAACCAAGGACCCAATCGGTTGAGCGATGTCTTGAAGAAGTTATCAATCTTACCCACCAGGTTTCAAGAGGTCAAACGATCTTGTGCCAGAGTCGGAGCCCTGACTGCCCTGAGCCGCTCCAAAGCCTGGGTTCTAGATCTAGACCTGGCGGGTATAGCTAAGGGGTAACCTGCCGTGAAGGAAGACGAGACTCTATTTGAGCAAGATGACTTCATTGCCTGTGTGAGGGGAGTTCGCCCTCAAGCTACCATTCTTGGAGATGAGACCAACATCGATAAATATCAGACGAGTTTTGATATGGAGAATAAGAAGAAGGCGACTCCCTCTTATAAGGTGGCAGATCTTATCCCGCTGGTTCGTCAACACACTTTTGCTTCGGAAGTTGATCCGGCGGAGTTCATTGCTTTAAACAGCTTTGACTGGTCCAATCCCAGCTTCCAATCAGTAGAAGGAGGTGAACCGGCGAGGGGAGAGTCATAACGATCTTGTGGGCTCTCAAAGCCTTGTAATAGATTTAGCTTGAAACTGTATGTGTTGCTTATGCCATCGCACACAAAATGTTGCATACTACTCTTTGCCAGCACATCTTTAATTACATCTGCAATGTTTTAACTTTGCTCCTGCAAAAAGTGAAAAAGTCGGCCTGTGTTTTTGGACTGCCGGTTTTCATGATACAATCTTTTTGAGAAGTCAATGCTTCCATATACCTGATGACTATCATGCTTTGGTAGCTTATTGTCAAATAGTCAAGCCGAGTTAAATAAAAACCATACTGATAGTTTAGATTTGAGACAATAAAAACCAGTAAGAAAAAATAGCAGATTTCAAACAACATAAATATGGGGGTTTCTGATTCAAATACGATCAGTAAATCGGACCAAAGGGGTTAAGCTAAGATTCGAATATGATCATATAGCCCCAAGTGGCTTTGGCGTTGCGCCGATCAAGAGGGTACCGACAGCTATGTTCTCTTTGGTTTGAATACGACCTATGTTTGAACAGGAAGCCCCCAAATGACCTTGAGAGGTTTTTAACAACCCTGATTCGAATACGATCCAAGTCAGACCCAAAAGGGGTTAAGCTATGATTCGGATACGATCAAGAAGCCCCTTAGTGAGTTTGGCTTTGAGCCGATCAAGAGGGTTATGACAGCTATGTTCTCTTTGGTTCAAATATGACCTATGTTTGAACAGGAAGCCCCCAAGTAATCATGAGGTTTACAGCTAGATTCGAATACGATCGTAAGCCAGACCAGAAAGGTTAAGCTGGATTCAAATATGATCAGCTCCTTAATAGTTATTTAAATAATGAAAATAGTAAAGATATATGATCTTTGAAGAGGAAAAAGATAGAGGTCCTGTTTTATTACTTATCATAATATATACAACATCAAAGTATGTACATGACGAGAGCCGGTAGCTCAGGTTTAGTATGGCCAAAGTTGGGCAATGTTCCACAGCCGGCGGGTCTCCTCCTCCGACTTACGTGAGTCTTTGTGCTCTCGAACGTCAATGAGGTAATATGACCCATTGTTTAAATTCTTGCTGACCACAAAGGGTCCTTCCCAAGGTGGGGATAGTTTGTGTGCATCCCACAGATCCTGGATGAGCCGGAGCACCAGGTCACCTTCTTGAAAGGTCCTGGACTTAACCCGGCGGCTGTGATAACGGCGCAAGTCCTGTTGATAAATTGTTGATCGAGCCGCCGCCAAGTCTCTCTCCTCATCTAACAATTCAAGTGCATCCTGTCTGGCTTGTTCATTATCAGCTTCAACGTAAGCCCCCACGCGAGGCGAGTCATGATGGATGTCACTAGGCAGCACCGCTTCCGCTCCATAAACCATGAATAAAGGTGTATAACCTGTAGACCTGTTAGGAGTGGTGTTGATACTCCACAGCACCGAGGGTAATTCCTCTACCCAACAACCCAGTGTCCGTTGTAAGGGAACCATAAGCCGGGGCTTGAGACCTTTTAAGATTTCCTGATTTGCTCTCTCAGCCTGACCATTAGATTGAGGGTGAGCTACGAAAGAAACATCAAGCCGGATATGCTCACGTTGACAAAACTCCTCCATAGCACCTTGGGACAAATTAGTGCCATTGTCAGTGATAATCCTATGTGGAAAACCAAAGCGAAAAATCACTTTTTTCATGAACTGAACCGCCGTGGCTGCATCACACTTACTCACTGGCTCTGCCTCAACCCATTTTGTGAATTTGTCAACTGCCACTAAAAGATATGTCTTTTTATCCTTGGACCTTTTGAAAGGTCCAACCATGTCAAGCCCCCAAACTGCAAATGGCCAAGTGATTGGAATCATCCGCAACTCTTGAGCCGGCACATGCGCTCGTCGTGCAAATTTTTGACATCCATCACACCTACTGACCAGATCCTCTGCATCAGCATGAGCCTTAACAAGTAAAAACCATGACGAAAAGCTTTGGCCACAAGAGACTTTGACCCGGCGTGATGACCACAATCCCCTTCATGGATCTCACGAAGTATTTCTTGACCTTCTTCAAGAGAAACACACCACTGAAACACTCCAGTGACGCTGCGATGATACAACTCTCCGTCAGAAATTGTCATTGACTTGGACCACCGGGTTATCTGTCAGGCCAGGGTCTCGTCCTCTGGCAACTCGCCCCGGGTCATGTAAGCGAGGAACGGTACTGTCCAATCTGGAATAACATGAATGGCCGCCACTAACTGTGCCTCCGGATCAGGAATGGCCAAATCTTCCTCTGTAGGCAACTTAACAGACGGGTTATGTAAAACATCCAAAAAGGTGTTAGGCGGTACTGGCTTACGCTGAGATCCCAACCGGCTTAAGGCATCGGCCGCTTCGTTCTTTCTGCGGTCAATGTGTTCCACTTGATAACCCTTAAAATGCCCCGCAACAGCGTCAACCTCGCGGCGATAAGCCGCCATGAGAGGATCCTTGGAATCCCACTTGCCCGACACCTGTTGAGCCACCAAATCTGAATTGCCAAAGCACCGGACCCGGCTCAGGCTCATCTCTTTAGCCATTCAAAGACCATGGAGCAAGGCTTCATATTCTGCTGTGTTGTTAGTACAAGGAAACATAAATCGCAACACATAACAAAACTTGTCCCCTCGAGGAGAAGTTAAAACAACTCCTGCCCCCGAGCCTTCCAACTGTCTGGACCCATCAAAGTGAATCGTCCAATATGTGTTGTCTGGTTTCTCCTTCTGGCATCTGCAACTCTGTCCAGTCATTAATGAAGTCAACCAGCGCTTGAGATTTGATCGCAGTACGTGGCATATACTTCAAACCATGAGACCCAAGTTCAATAGCCCACTTGGCGACTCGTCCTGTGGCTTCTCTATTTTGAATGATGTCTCCTAGAGGATCAGAGCTAACCGCAGTGATTGGGTGACCCTGAAAGTAATGTTTGAGCTTCCGGCCTGCCATGAACACCCCATAAACGAGCTTCTGCCAATGTGGATATCTTTGTTTAGATTCAATGAGCACCTCACTAACATAGTAAACCGGCCATTGGACCGGATGTTCTTTGCCAGCCTCCTTGCGCTCCACAACAATGGACACACTGACAACACGTGAGTTAGCAGCTACATATAACAACAATGGCTCTTTCTCAACCGGAGTAGCAAGAACCTGCGGCTTAGCGAGCTGTTTCTTCAGATCCTCAAAAGCAGAGTTAGCAGCGTCACTCCAGACAAAGTCATCCGCCTTTTTCATCATTTGATACAAAGGCATCGCCTTCTCCCCTAACCGGCTTATGAACCGTCTTAAGGCAGCGATGCGTCCCGCCAAACGCTGAACGTCATTGATGCACACCGGTTTGGCTAGAGATGTAATTGCCTTATTTTTCTCCGGATTAGCCTCAATACCTCTGTTAGACACCAAAAAACCCAAAAGTTTGCCAGCTGGGACTCCAAAAACACATTTGGCCGGGTTAAGCATCATCTTGTAGACCCGGAGGTTATCAAAGGTCTCCTTCAGATCAGTTACCAAGGTTTCCTTCTCTCTAGATTTCACCACTATGTCATCCACATAAGCATGCACGTTATGCCCAATCTGACAGTGAAGACAATTCTGTACACATCGTTGATAAGTCGCCTGGGCACTTTTTAGTCCAAAAGGCATGGACACATAGCAGAAGGCTCCAAACGTAGTGATGAAAGCCGTCTTCTCCTGGTCTTTAACTGCCATCTTGATCTGATGTTAAACTGAATATGCATCCAAAAAACTCAAGCGCTCGCAAACCGCTGTAGCATCAATGATCTGATCAATACGAGGGAGAGAAAAAGGATCGGCCGGACAAGCCTTGTTCAAATCGGAGTAATCCACACAATACGCCAGGTGCCATTCTTCTTGAGTACAAGCACTGGGTTAGCCAACCACTCTAGGTGAAAAACTTCAACAATGAACCCGGCCGCCAAGAGCCGGGCCACCTCTTCTCCAATGGCCTTGCGCCTTTCCTTGTTAAACCATTGAAGAAACTGCCTGGCCGGCTTAAACTTCGGATCAATATTAAGAGTGTGCTCAGCGAGTTCTCTCGGGACACCCGGCATGTCAGAAGGTTTCCATGCAAAGATGTCCTGGTTCTCACGGATGAACTCGATGAGCGCACTTTCCTATTTTGGATCCATGTTGGCACTGATGATGAACTATTTGGATGAGTCGCCAGGCACAAAATCAACCATCTTGGTGTCATCAGATGACTTGAATTTCAACACCGGTTCATGCTCTGTAGTTGGCTTCTTCAAAGACGTCATATCTGTCGGGTCAACATTATCTTTATAAAACTTTAACTCCTCTGTCGCACAAACAAACTCAGCATAAGCGGCATCACCTTCTTCACATTCCAGGGCTATTTTCCGGCTTCCATGTACTGTGATGGTGCCTTTATAACCCGGCATCTTGAGCTGCAGATACACAAAACACGGCCGAGCCATGAACTTGGCATAAGACGGCCGTACAAACAGAGCATGATATGGGCTTTTGATCTTAACCACCTCAAAAGTTAACTTCTCAGCCCTGGAATCATATTCATCCCCAAAGGCTACTTATAGTTCAATCTTACCAACTGGGTATGCCGACTTACCAGGCACAACACCATGAAAAATAGTGTTCGATTGTTTAAGACTCTTATCAGTCAACCCCATCCGACGAAACATCTCATAATAGAGGATGTTGATGCTACTGCCTCCGTCCATGAGCACCTTAGTGAACTTATATCCACCAACCTGAGGTGCCACCACCAAGGCCAAGTGACCCGGATTAGCAACTCGGGGAGGGTGATCTTCCCTACTCCACACAATAGGCTGTTCTGACCACCTCAAATAACGTGGAATCGCCGGCTCAACAGCATTGACAACCCTCTTATGAAGCTTCTGGTCCCTCTTGCATAAACTAGTGGTAAATACGTGGTACTGCCCACTGTTCAACTGTTTTGGATTACTCTGATACCCGGGCTGTTGCTGCTGATTACTTTGGCCGGGTGGCTGATTATAGCCACCCTGGTTACCCAGATGGCCCTGACCGTGAAAACCGCCCCCGCCTGAACCGGTGCCCGGGCCATGAAAGCCGCCTCCACCTGAACCGCCGCCAGGTCCGTGGCTACCATCAAACATGTTGGAATTTTTAAATGCCTTCATGATCATACAGTCCTTCCATAGATGGGTAGTTGGCTTCTCCCGGGTGCCGTGTCTTGGACAAGGTTCATTCAGTAGTTCCTCGAGGGTGGGACCTGACCTGCCTGACCGTGGAGGTGGCGTACCCTTCCGCCGTTGGTTGTTGCCCTATGTATTGGTGTTAGCCACAAACTCGTCAGCCTTACGTTTATTACCTCCTTGATTCACCGGGTTATGCTGGTGACCCTTGACGTTGCCGTTCTTCTTTCCCTTATCTATTTTTTCTTCATCAGACACGGGATTCTTGGTACTGTCAGAATCAGCATATTTGACCAGGGCCGCCATCAACTGGCCCATGTCATTACAATCACGCTTGAGATGCCCCAGCTTCTATTTCAGAGGTTCAAAACAGCAATTTTTCTCCAACATTAAGACCGCAGAGCCGGCATCCATCTTATCAGATGAATGTATTATCTCCTTGACCCGGCGCACCCAATGGGTCGTGGACTCACCTTCCTCTTGCTTACAATTAGTCAGGTCCATGATTGACATGGGTTGTTTACATGTGTCCTTGAAGTTCTGAATGAACCGGGCTTTTAACTCCGCCCATGAGCCGATGGAGTTGGGTGGCAACCCTTTCAACCAAGTGCGAGCCATTACATCCAACATCATAGTGAAATACTTAGCCATTGCTGCATTGCTGACCTCCAACAGCTCCATCGCCATCTCATAACTTTCAATCCATGCCCCAGGCTGCAAGTCGGCCGTGTAATTAGGCACCTTATGAGGCCCCTTAAAGTCTTTTGGCAAGCGCTCATTATGTACAGCTGGCACCAGGGAAGGGACACCTCCTGTTCTTGTGGCTACTCCTGCCTCAACAGAGGTTGCCGGATAAACCAAAAAAGCCTGATGACCCGCTTGCTTAGCTGCCAGTTGAACCGCCCGCTCAACCTCTTGATGGATTCTCTCCTGATCCGCCAAGTTAAGGCCTCCACCCTGTGCCGGTTCATGCCTGCACGGTTGGTTACGGCATTGAGTGTTGCTCGACATAGCGGCTGAGTCCATATGCCTGTTATAGCTCGGGCTCCGGCTTGGGCGAGGGGTTGAATGGATTCTGTCTCGACTATAAGAGTACGCATCTTGCTGCGCCAGAGCCGTCTGAAGAAGTTCTCTCACCCTTCTTGTTTCAATTGATGTCGGAGAGTCGCCTTCCATCGGGAGAGCCACCAAACGAGCCGACGCAGCAATGAGATTCTCCAAAGGGTTAGAAAAGTGACCCGGTGGTATTGGTGTGTAATGAGGCGGAGCAGTATTCATACGGGCTGGCTCCATGGCCCGCGGTTGCGCCCCAGCCCCGGGTGTCGTGATCCGGTTTGCCTCCGGCAGGTTATTTTGACCAGCCCCGGGTGTGTGGAAAAGGTTCCTAGGATCGTAAGTCAGAGGCAGACGTGACTAAGTTTTCTGGTGCCTTCTTCTCATGACCTCGTTTGACGCGTTCAGATCCACCGAGAGCCGAAAAGTCTCCGCTTGAAGCTGCTGAGCATGAGCATCCAAAGCCGCCCACTCCGCGGCCATCCTGACCTCTTCTGCTGCTAAATTTTCCTTGGCCTCCGCGTCATGCTGAGCATTATTCGCCGGCTCCACTACATCAGTCAACAGAGCCGTCAACTTATCCATGAGGTCCATTAGCACCTGAGCTGGGGGACGTGCGGGGTCTCCTAACCCGGCTGCTGCCGACCCAATGGTTATTGCTGCCGCAGCCGTAGAGTTCTACCCGGGTTGAGTGCCAGCCATGAAAACTCTGGCTCGATTTGGCGGCTCAGAGACGTCTGGAATACTGCTGCCAATCGGAATAGCCACCAAGCACGCCATCTTGTAGCTGATACAAAGAATCTGTCTCGCCTGAGGATGACTCACCGTCAGAACAAATGGCCGTCTCACCGCCATCCACTGATCCTTCAGAGAATTCACCTCCATGGATGCAACCCATGAAGGCATGCCTCACGGCCGGTTGAGCCCGGACGGATCTCACGCGCTGAGCCGTCTCGATGAGGTTGGTGCAGATGTCCGGCTTAGGACCTGACTCGTCGGTCCGGCTGATGAAGACATGGATTCCGCCAAAGAGGACCCGGTACCCGTACTCAATTGAGCCGGCCTCGGGGCCCCAGCCTTCGTCGTCGATGTAGAGCTTGCCGCGACGACTCTTGGTCATCTGGCCCACAGCGTATCCCTTGAGCCCTTCAAAGTTTCCCTTCAAGAACTCAAATCCACTGTGCGCTGGCCCCACGGTAGGTGCCAACTGTCGTGGAATTGACACGGCAGATGTCCTTGTGAAAGGACTTAGTCGTAGGGCCATCACAACTAGGAAGCTTAAAGGGGTTAATCGGGACAAAGGATACGAGAGGTTTATACTGGTTCGGCCCCTTACGGTGAAGGTAAGGCCTAGTCCAGTTGATGTTGTATTGCTAGGTTTCGATGACCAAGGAGCGAATCCGCTAGCTTGGCTATCGATCTCTTGTTTCTTGTCCTAAGCCGCCACCGGGTCGTCCCATTATATACACGGGTGGATGCCTGGCGGCCTACAGTGTCCCGGCTGGCGCATAAAACGTGTCCGGCTCGGTGACTTCTTTTATATGCCTTTCTTTACAAGTCTTTCTTTACATACGGCAGTTTACAATATTGGGCCTTAAGCCGCCTCTGGGCTTAGGCCTTCTACAAGTCTTAATAGACCATCACCTTGAATATTAATGGGCTTCTTTTGTAACCCGCCATTGGGGTTGACCCGGCCCCTCCTGGGGGGTCATACCTGGTAGCTATATCCCCAACAGAAACCCTTCTCCCATCTAGGGAGAAGGTCAAGGAATAAGAAGAATAAGAAGGGGGACTCTCTCCCCCTCTCTCGCCCGGTGGCGTCGGAACACCGCCGAGGCCATCATCGTCACCGCAATATACAGCAACAACTTCACTGCCGTCATCACCACCTCTCTCCCCCTCTATGCAGCGGTGTAACCCCTCTTTTACCCGCTGTAATCTCTACTTAATAATGGTGCTCAATGCTATATCTTATTTCCCAATGATGTATGGCTATCCTATGATGTTTGAGTAGATCTGTTTTGTCCTATGGGTTAATTGATGATCGTGATTGATTTGAGTTGCATGCTTTATTATTGGTGTTGTCCTATGGTGCTCTCCATGTCGCGCAAGCGTGTGGGATCCCCGCTGTAGGGTTTGCAATATGTTCATGATTTGCTTATGGTGGGTGACGTGAGTGACAGAAGCACAGACCCGAGTAAGTAGGTTGTTTGCGTATGGGAATAAAGAGGACTTGATACTTTAATGCTATGGTTGGGTTTTACCTTAATGATCTTTAGTAGTTGCGGATGCTTGCTAGAGTTCCAATCATAAGTGCGTATGATCCAAGAAGAGAAAGTATGTTAGCTTATGCCTCTCCCTCAAATAGGAATTGCAATAATGATTACCGGTCTAGTTATCGATTGCCTAGGGACAAATAACTTTCTTGTGTGACAACAAGCTCTCTACTAAAACTAACTTAGTTGTGTCTTTTTTTTGACACCTGAAACAGTAGGAGAGCCTCCTACTACAAATTTAATAAAAAACTTAGTTGTGTCTTCATCTAAACAACCCCTACTTTTTATTTACACACTCTTTATTATCTTGCAAACCTATCCTACAACACCTACAAAGTACTTCTAGTTTCATACTTGTTCTAGGTAAAGTGAACGGTAAGCATGAGTAGAGTTGTATTGGTGGTTGATAGAACTTGAGGGAATATTTGTTCTACCTTTAGCTCCTCGTTGGGTTCGACACTCTTAGTTATCGAAAGAGGCTACAATTGATCCCCTATACTTGTGGGTTATCACATACAAATCAAGCACTTCTCTGGAACCATCTGTTGTTATCTACTATGGTTGCCATGCTTACTATATACTCCTCGATTAGTTTAATGTTTCCAACATCTTCTTGTGTAGTTCCACTAAAATATATGGTATCTTCAAAGAAGATCCCTGTTTGCACAAGTAGAAATAATTACATATTACATTAAGAGTGGCATCAAATCAGTGGAAAAACAATTGCTCGTTCCAGCCATAGCAAAGATGCAAAACTATATCATTACTTGTGTCATCACAGTTCCAGTGCTTCATTTCAGCATCGGGAGTTGATTTTTGTTTTTCTTCCGCATGTTCTTCCCCTTCATCACTTGGTTCAATAACAAATAAGCTTCGCCTTCAATGTAAGATTTGGCATGTCAATTAGGGAGCACAAGTATAGCACTAAACAATGACATTAATTTTCTGATGAAAGTCGCAAAATACACGCCAAAAGTTGTGAAATATCCTTATCTTACCTCAATGGGGTATTACGGTGCACATACAGATTGTAAGTCTTGTCTCCATTTGTGCAGTTCAGTAAAATCAAGCAACATTACCGTACAAGTAGCACAACGCCCTTCTTAAGTGGATTGATTTTCTTCCTCCTTGAGGAGAGTTCCTGTTTGTCTCCTTTGTTTATTTGTAATTTATAGGCATAGTGCTCCCCTACCCTGTATAGTTTTTCTTCCTCTTTCTTTCTTTTTTCTTTGTTTATTTTTTGCTTTCCTCACCTTGAGGAAACCCTGTATGTGTTTGTTTTTTTATAATAAAATGCTGTGGGGTGTAAGCCCTGCAGTCTTCATGGTCAAAAAAAACATATGAAAGCACACTGCACAATCATGTGAAAGAAGGCTAGTACTGACCTCTCATGACGTGGAATTCAAACAACTCACAAGGAGAAGATTTGAATCAAATTTGCCAACACCGATAGGAAGTAAGATCTCCTCTTGTGTAGTTCCACTAAGATCAAGCAATCAAGCAACATTGTCGGTGTGACATTTTGATTGAACTACACAAAACACTCTTAAAACAAAAGTGTTTTGTGATGTGCAACAAAAGGTCACAATAGCAACGAGGTGAAGTAGATAACCCTGTTTACACAGATGTGCAAAGGATACAACAAGTGGTAAATAATGGTGGATGACACAGAAGCCAACAAAAGAAGCATCTAACTTATGTAAATGGGAAAGAAAGCAAGACAGTAGCATTTCTCAAACGGTGGCATTGATTCATATTAACAAAGAGATTATATTAACAATAAAATTTGTTAAACATGTTATTTTCTTTTAATTGTGGCATTGCATCAATTTTCCAGCGGCATTATTAGAGGGTGTTTGTTTACAGGGACTTTTTGGTGTAGGGACTAAAAAAGTCCCTTTCAGTCCGATCTAAACCAAAACAGGAGGGACTTTTAGACTAGCCATAGTGGAGAGTAACATACACTAGTAACATACACATATCCCTAGGCTATGTTACTACCTTCATAGTGGGTAGTAACTTCGGTGTGGTGTCATGCAAAGCTTCATTTATTAGGTTATAGACTCATATTGTATTGGGAGATGTGATGTTACAGTAACTAGCTAAGTTACTAGAACTACCTCTCTCCTCATTAACTCATTGCCACATAGACAAATTTGCTGAGTTGGACTCGAAGTTACTACTGAAGTTACTCCCACTGTGGCTAGTCTTAGGGACTAAAAGTGGGCATTTGGGACTAAAGAAAGAAGACCCCGAGGGAGAGTCTTTTTGGGACTTTTTCCAATAGTTGCCCTTGCCCCGCATCACACCTTATCTCTATTAGTTCATTACTAGGGGTAACATGGTAATTTAGCATGTCATTTAATAACCTCTAGTCCATGTATAGTCCTTGGAACCAAGCAGGTAGGGACTAGGGACTTTTTAGTTGGGACTAAAAAAAGTCCTAGGACTTTTTAACCAATGTAACATCCCAAATTTTCAATTTGGAATGTTATATATTAGATCATCATTGCATATCATATTTTATTGCTTTTGGTGGATCCTAGAAATTGTATGCAACTCAAGGACCCTCGGAGAGAGTTGGGGATTTCGTTATTTTCATATTTGAGTTTTTCTCAAATTTTGAAAATAGGATCATTTGATTTTGTTTATTTTATCTTCAATTATTTTTGTTATCAAAATATGAGAGAGGGAATAAAATAAATTTCCCAAAAATAAAGAAATATTGAGGATTTAATAAAAAATCAAATAAGGTTTTATTTTGGTTTTATTTGCTATATTATTTGAATTTAGGAAAAATTGCACGTTTTCAAAAATTGCATTTGGAGCCAAAAAATGTTCATCCTGTTCTAAATATTTTATTTAGACGGAGAAAATTTGTTTTGGCATTTTTAGATTTTAATTTATTTTTCTAGAATTTTTTAGGCACAGCGAAATTGTTTAAAAAAACCCGCGCCCGACTGGGCCAAGGGCCCAGCCGAGCCAGGCCGGCCCAAGCCGCCGCCGCCTTCGCTGCTCGTGCAGCCGCCGGACTCGGGAGTCCGATCCCGAGCCACCGCCGCCCGTCGCCCCCTTCCCCAAGCCATGGCCGCCCCCCTTTATAACCCCACCGGAGCCCCCCCTGGAGCCCTGAGCCGCCGCTGCCGCCACCCCACGCCGCCTGTCGCCGCCCCCGCGCCACCCGGAGCTGCCGCCCCACTGCCTCGCGCCACCCGCCGCCCCGCCGGAGCCTCGCCGGAGCGCCGCTATCGAGGTAGCCGCCAGCCGGTTTTTGAGAAAAAGCCGTTTCGGTTTTTTTTGAAAACCCTAGTTTTCGTTTTTTAAATAGATTGGTTTTTCTCTAGTTTATTTATTTAGCGAGCGCCCGCTCGTACGTTCGTTTTAACGAACGCGTTTTTTTTAGTTCTTGTTAATGAACGTTCATTCGTTAACCTGTTCGTCGTTTTCTTTTTCTTGGATTAAATCCACGGTTTTTCTGATCGCGATCTCTGATCCGATGTTCGTTCTAGTTTATCTTTTCGCTCGTTTATCGGAATCAGGCGATTCAAGCGCCTGGAGTTTTGTCTCGAAACCCTCTTTCCGTTTAACCAACTCAAACAATTTTTTGCCACTGTAAAAAAATTGCCCTAGGTCTAGGATAGTAAACGAAGCTTGTTTCTTTTGCCATTTGTCTTTCGTTGCTTCGCTCATTTTGATTCTTTTTGCCAACCGGAGCTCTTAAGTTGAACTTTCTGGTTAGATCTCTTACTCGTGTTTTACTTGTGCATTAGTTGAGTACTTATTGTGTGCTTGTTTGTTTGCGATAGAGTACCCGGAGTGCTCCGCTTGCTACTTCGAATCGCTAGATTTCCCGGATCATCAGCAAGGCAAGTAACACTTTGATCATATCTCCTATTACCCAGTTTTATTGCATTAGATCAATCCTCGCACATTGCATGATTAGGATCTAATTAAATTGTGGGTTTGGGGAGTAGTTGAGGTAGAACCGATTACCTGTTTTTTTATCAAACCTTTGGGAGTTACTCTACGTTTGCTTATTATTGCTATGCTATGCTAGTAGACGTGGATTGGGTGAGTGTATCCATGACAGATGTGAGATTTGTTAATTAATGGTTTATTTAAGGTGGCAACCTAAACACACGTCTGGGTGGACTGAGGCACCTGGGTATTCCAGCGATTGCCTGTTTTCTTTTGGACCGCCACCCAGGCTCAAAGGGATCATGAGATTATTCATGCTAGAAACTTCCGTGTGCAGCCACAAGCTACTATGGGCTTTAGCATAGTTGACTGAGTCGTGCGAACTCTTAAAGTGGTACACTAGCAGATGTAGGGGATGTAGGTTGGTATGGTCTACCCGTTCGTAAGGTGCTAGCGCTTCTGAAAGACTATGTATCGGTCATCCGTTTCTCAAACACCTTGTAGTGCGAGAAATCCAACGGAGGAGATCGGGTCTTGTGGGGAAAAGTGCGCAAACCTCTGCAGAGTGTATAAACTAATCATGGTTAGCCGTGTCCCCGGTTATGGACATCTTGAGTATCTAGTACCTGGATTATCATGTGAATCTCATCATGTTACTCTAATTAATTTTTTTGGGTTTTTAATGATGTTGCTTAATTGGGATTGAGAATGCTGTCAACCATTCTCAATGTTTAACAACTACCATGATAGTTAAATAAAATTTATTCCTTTGCAGTAGGGAAAAATTGGCTTTATGCAAAACTGTAACCATAGAGCTTTCCACTAGCCATATATGCATATAGAATAGCCATATTCCTTTATTACTCTCTATGTGTTACATTGTCAGCATATTCCATGTGCTAACCCGTTTCGGGCTGCAACGTTAATGTTGCTGACTTTTCAGACGACGGTTAAGCAAGTTCTATACTCAGTGATGCCGTTGGAGTTGATGGACTCACTTATCTTCCAAGCCTTCTGCTGTTATCGTTATTAGATGGCCTTAAGCCATATTTATTGTAATAAGTTCTCTTTTGAGACACTCGATGTAATAAGTGTGTGATTGCTACTCTGTTATAAATCCTTCAAGTACTGTGTGGTGTTAGCATTACTGATCCAGGGATGACACCTGAGCACAGAGATTGGACCGTTTGAGGTCTGGTCGCTACAAGATGGTATCAGAGCACACCTGACTGTAGGACACGACCACTAAGCTAAAGACCTAGATCACTACTCACTCTTCTCCTTCTGACCTCTCATCTTTTCTACTCTTTTAGGATGGCGGATGCAAGGAACAAGTTCACGCAACCGGATGAAGATACAACCTTTGGACGTCACTTGAAGGAAGTCACTAGATACCTGAACATAGGAGTACCAAGCTTCACCGGAACCTACAACGCCACTCTACCTGAAGAAGAGCGCTGGATGATTCAAGTTCAAGTTCTAGGAAGGACGTTCATGCCAGTCACTGAGCCCATAGAGTTTTCTTTTGATGCACCAACTTGGAATCTAGGAAAGAGCATGGCAGCTCACATCGCCATGGGACGCATTGGAGAAGTTTACCGCAATGATCTCAAGGATACCATCTACCAGATTTGTGCACCGAGATGAGCACTGGGAGATGATCAGTACCAGGAAGGATAGATCAGTTGCAGCTTTTATCCAGGAGTTAAACCAACACATTCTACGTCAGGAGAACCAGATGTGCACCGACATGATAGATCTGAAGAAGGCAAGGACAAGAATCAAGGAACTGGAGGAAGAACTCAAGGCTACACGTGAAGATTATGAAGAGGAAATCAAAGTATTAGTGGAGAAGAATGATGATCTGGTCAAGAAGATTGGAATATTTATGGGAGGCCCTACACCAGTAGAAGAAGACGAAGAACCCAAGGAGATTCGCCCGGAAGATTACATCATCATCGACGACATCGACTCAGACCCAGACGATAGCGATGATGACTATGTTGATGAAGCTGGGGCAGATATCATGGAGTCTGCAACCGAAGAATATTTCTAGTAGACCACCCCATCAGTAGTAGTAGTCCACCATGTAAATATAGTAGTTCGAGCACTTTTGCGATTGTTAGATCGATTGTATGCCCTTGTTTGATTGATTGAATGAAGTGAATTGTTTGCTTTTGTCTCATGTGCATATGGGTAGTGTTTTCTCTTTAGACCCCCTCTATTCTTAAATCTCATCTTTTCTAAACCCTCAGATGCCTTCGAGACGTGACCCCGGATTTACCTTCCCACCGGAGCTCACCCAGTTGATCCAGCAGCAGAACATGTTGATGCAGTTGCTAGTCCAGAACTAGAATCAGGGGAACAACAACAACAACCCACCACCACCACCACCTGTTGATCACTTAGCCCATTTTCTTAGGCTGAATCCGCTGGTGTTTTCCAGTAGCACCGAGCCGATATTAGCAGATGATTGGCTCCGCAAGACAGCAAGAGAGTTGACCACGGCAGGATGCACAGATGCGGAAAAGGTGAAGTTTGCCGCACATCAGCTGGAAGGACCCGCAGCATCATGGTGGGAGAATTTCACAGCCACTTTCCCTGTCGACACTGTCATGTGGGACCAGTTTCAGCAGGCTTTTCGTACTGCCCATGTTTCAACAGGAGCTATGGCCATGAAGAAGCGAGAGTTTCGCAACTTGCGCCAAGGAGGACGGACAGTAGGCCAGTATGTGGAGGACTTTAGTAAGTTAGCACGTTATGCCCCAGATGACGTTGCTACGGATGCAGCTAAGCAGGAGAAATTTCTGGAAGGATTGAATGATGAGTTCATCATGCAGTTGATGGTAGCAACCTTCAACAACTACCAGGAGTTGGTAGATCGTGCTCTCATGATTGAAGGGAAGCAGCAGCAGATTGAGAATCGCAAGCGGAAGTATGGACAAGGGAAGTACAATTCTGGA
Source organism: Triticum urartu (assembly GCF_003073215.2). Taxonomy (NCBI): domain Eukaryota; kingdom Viridiplantae; phylum Streptophyta; class Magnoliopsida; order Poales; family Poaceae; genus Triticum; species Triticum urartu. The sequence continues at coordinate 493,880,357 of NC_053024.1, forward strand.
GCTCAGCAGAAGCCACGTTTTACCCCTAGACCGGGAGGACATTTTCAGCATACCCATGGAGGAGGTAGCTCGCACAATCACAATGGCCCCAAGAATGGTAATGGGAATGGAGGAAGCAACGGCTAGAACCGCACAAACCCATCAACCCCAGCCAAGAATGACCTGAGCCAAGTCACTTGCTTTAAGTGCCAGAAGACCGGACATTATGCTAATGAATTTCCTGAATCCCAGAATGGAAATGGCAGTGGAAGCTCTGGGAAGAAGCCGAACCCTTTCAACAGGGGACAGATGAACCACGTTACCGTGGAGGAGGTTGAAGAGCAGCCCGATGCAGTAATAGGTAAGTTTTTGGTTAAGTCATTTACTGCACTCGTTCTTTTTGATACCGGTGCATCGCATTCATACATATCAAGGGGATTTGTGGATAAGTATAAACTGCCAACCCAAGCCCTTAGGTCACCCATGTTAGTAACCTCGCCTGGAGCAGAGTATATGGCTAGTCTATGGTGTGACCGGTTACCCTTAAGGATTGGTAACTACGTATTTCCCTCAGATCTAATAGTATTGGAATCTCAAGGATTGGATGTGATATTAGGCATGGATTGGTTATCAAAGTATGAAGGGAATATTGAGTGTGCCAGTAAGTCAATTTTGCTTACAACGCCAGAAGGAAGAAGGATCAAGTATGTATCCCGGCATGTGGCAAAGAGGACTCAAGTAAATTGTTTAACAGGAGTTGTGCAAGAGGAGGTGCCAGTGGTGAAGGATTTCTCGGATGTATTTCCAGAGGAATTGCCAGGCATGCCACCGGATAGAGATATTGAGTTTTTGATTGAGCTTTTTCCAGGCACAGGGCCAATATCAAAGAGACCATATAGGATGCCCGCAAAGGATTTGATTGAGATTAAGAAGCAGATTGAGTTATTGGATAAAGGATATATTCACCCAAGTTCTTCACCTTGGGGATCGCTGGTACTTCTAGTGGAGAAGAAGGATGGATCGTTAAGGATGGTTGTTGATTATCGAGGATTGAATGAAGTAACCATCAAGAACAAGTACCCACTACCGATGATCAATGATCTGTTTGATCGATTGCAAGGAGCTAAGGTATTTTCAAAGATCGATCTGCGATCAGGATATCACCAGTTGAAGATTCCAGAACAGGATATACCTAAGACGGCTTTTACCACCAGGTATGGGCTGTACGAGTATACCATTATGTCATTTGGTCTGACTAACGCACCGCATATTTTATGAACATGATGAACAAGGTGTTTATGGAGTTTCTGGATAAGTTTGTCGTAGTGTTCATTGATGATATCCTGGTTTACTCAAAGAACGAAGAGGAGCATAAGGAGCATTTGCGTTTGGTACATGGAAATCAGAGAACATCAATTATATGCCAAGTTTAGCAAATGTGAGTTTTGGTTGAAGGAAGTTGGATTTCTCGGACATGTTATATCCGGAGAAGGTATAGCAGTAGATCCCACTAAAGTTGATACCGTGACCAATTGGGAAGCGCCAACAACAGTTGGAGAGATCCAGAGTTTTCTTGGACTCGCAGGATACTACCGGAGATTCATTGAGAATTTCTCAAAGATTGCGAAGCCTATGACGGAGTTGTTGAAAAAGGATACCAAGTTCAAATGGACCGAGGAGTGTGAGGCTAGTTTCCAGGAGTTGAAGAAACGGTTGGTTACTTCACCTGTGTTGATTTTGCCAGATCAGACCAAGGATTATGAGGTGTATTGCGACGCTTCACCTTGAGGACTTGGAGCAGTTCTTATGCAAGAAGGAAGAGTTGTTTCATATGCCTCACGACAGCTTAAGCCTCATGAGTTACATTATGCTACGCATGATTTGGAGTTAGCAGCCGTAGTGCATGCATTGAAAACTTGGAGACACTTTCTCATTGGAAACCATTGTCAGGTGTACACGGATCACAAGAGTTTGAAGTATATTTTCACGCAGAAAGAGTTGAATCTCAGGCAAAGAAGATGGTTGGAGCTCATCAAGGATTATGATATGAGATTACATTATCACCCCGCAAAGGCTAACGTAGTAGCTGACGCGTTGAGCCGTAAAAGCCATGTCAACACCTTAATGACGGGAGATTTACCAAGGGAGTTAACTGAAAATCTTCGTGATCTATGTTTGGAGATAGTTCCGAGAGGATATGTAGCAGCATTGGAGATTCAGTCTACCTTGATGGATAAGATCAGAGAAGCTCAAAGGACTGACAAGGAGATTGCTTCTATTAAGGAGAAAATGAGCAAAGGAAAAGCTAAGGGATTTCATGAGGATGAGCACGATACCCTATGGTTTGAAGACCGTGTTTATGTGCCTAATGATTCGGAGATCAGGAAGTTAATTCTGCAATAGGCACATGATTCACCATATTCTATTCACCCAGGAAATACCAAGATGTATTTGGATTTGAAGGATACTTTCTGGTGGACCGGAATGAAGAAGAATATTGCGGAGTATGTAGCCGTTTGTGATGTATGTCAGAGAGTAAAGGCAGAGCATCAGAAGCCAGCAGGATTGCTATAGCCATTGCCGATACCCGAATGGAAGTGGGATAAGTTAGGCATGGATTTTATCACGGGTTTACCCAGAACTCGTTTAGGCTATGACTCAATATGGGTTGTAGTCGATCGTTTGACAAAGGTAGCTCATTTCATTCCAGTGAAGACTACCTATACCAGTGCAAAGTTGGCAAAGATATACATGACCAGAATCGTATGTCTGCATGGAGTTCCAAGGATCATTGTATCAGATAGAGGAACCCAATTTACCTCAAAGTTCTGGAATCAGTTGCATGAAACTTTGGGTACCAGACTAGAGTTTAGTACAGCTTTCCATCCGCAGACAGATGGACAGACCGAGCGAGTCAATCAGATTTTGGAGGATATGTTAAGAGCTTGTGTGCTAGATTACGGATCTAGTTGGGACGAGAATTTGCCATATGCAGAGTTCTCTTACAACGAAAGTTATCAATCCAGTTTGAAGATGGCCCCTTTCGAAGCCTTGTATAGAAGGAGGTGCAGGACCACATTGTCTTGGGATGAAGTTGGAGACCGTCAGTTGTTTGGACCGGATCTGATTAAGGAGTCTGAACAGAAGGTGAAATTGATTCGCAATAGGCTCAAGGTAGCTCAGTCCAGGTAGAAGAGCTACGCAGATTCAAAACGCAAGGAGACAGTTTACGAAGTCGGAGACCGAGTTTATCTTCGAGTATCTCCACTTCGAGGACTTAAGCGCTTTGGAGTTAAGGGAAAGTTAGCGCCACGTTTTGTAGGCCCATACAAAGTTTTGGAATGTATGGGAGAAGTAGCCTACAAGTTGGAATTGCTTGAAGGATTGTCAGGAGTTCACGATGTGTTCCACGTTTCCCAGTTGAAGAAGTGCCACGCAGAGGTGTCTAACATACCGCTGAGAGATACAGTGCCGCCGGAAGCAATACAGTTGGACCGTGATTTGACCTATGAGGAGAAACCAGTCAGGATTCTAGAGTATGCCAATCGAGTCACCTGCAGCAAGGTTATCAAGTTTTGCAAAGTTCAATGGAGCCACCACACGGAGGATGAAGCCACCTAGGAACGAGAGGAAGAATTGCTGAAGGACCACCCTCACCTATTTTCTAGCCAACCCGAATCTCGAGGGTGAGATTCATCTTAAGGGGCTAGGTTTGCAACATCCCAAATTTTCAATTTGGAATGTTATACATTAGATCATCATTGCATATCATATTTTATTTCTTTTGGTGGATCCTAGAAATTCAACGCAACTCAAGGACCCTCGGAGAGAGTTGGGGATTTCGTTATTTTCATATTTGAGTTTTTCTCAAAATTTGAAAATAGGATCATTTGATTTGATTTATTTTATCTTCAATTATTTCTATTATCAAAATATGAGAGAGGGAATAAAATGACTTTCCCAAAAATAAAGAAATATTGAGCATTTAATAAAAAAATCAAATAAGGTTTTATTTTGGTTTTATTTGCTATTTTATTTGAATTTAGGAAAAATTGCACGTTTTCAGAAATTGCATTTAGAGCCAAAAAAATGTTCATCCTGTTCTAAATATTTTGTTTAGACGGAGAAAATTTGTTTTGGCATTTTTAGATTTTTATTTATTTTTCTAGAATTTGTTTTAGGCGCAGCGAAATTGTTTAAAAAAACCCGCGCCCGACTGGGCCAAGGGCCCAGCCGAGCCAGGCCGGTCCAACCCGCCGCCGCCTTCGCCGCTCGTGCAGCCGCTGGACTCGGGAGTCTGATCCCGAGGCACCACCGCCCGTAGCCCCCTTCCCCAAGCCATGGCCGCCCCCCTTTATAACCCCACCGGAGCCCCCCCTGGAGCCCTGAGCCGCCGCTGCCGCCACCCCACGCCGCCTGTCGCCGCCCCCGCGCCACCCGGAGCTGCCGCCCCACTGCCTCGCGCCACCCGCCGCCCCGCCGGAGCCTCACCGGAGCGCCGCTGTCGAGGTAGCCGCCGGCCAGTTTTTGAGAAAAAGCCGTTTCGGTTTTTTTTAAAACCCTAGTTTTCGTTTTTTTAAATAGATCGGTTTTTCTCCGGTTTATTTATTTAGCGAGCGCCCGCTCGGCCGTTCGTTTTAACGAACGCGTTTTTCGTTTAGTTCCTGTTAATGAACGTTTGTTCATTAACCTGTTCGTCGTTTTTCTTTTTCTCGGATTAAATCCATGGTTTTTCTGATCGCAATCTCTGATCCGATGTTCGTTCTAGTTTATCTTTTCGCTCGTTTATCAAAATCAGGCGATTCAAGCACCTGGAGTTTCGTCTCGAAACCCTCTTTCCGTTTAACCAACTCAAACAAGTTTTTTCCACTGTAAAAAAATTGCCCTAGGTCCAGGATAGTAAACGAAGCTTGTTTCTTTTGCCATTTGTCTTTCGTTGCTTCGTTCATTTTGATTCTTTTTGCCAACCGGAGTTCTTAAGTTGAACTTTCTGGTTAGATCTCTTACTCGTGTTTTACCTGTGCATTAGTTGAGTACTTATTGTGTGCTTGTTTGTTTGCGATAGAGTACCTAGAGTGCACCGCTTGCTACTTCGAATCGTTAGGTTTCCCGTATCATCAGCAAGGCAAGTAACACTTTGATCATATCTCCTACTACCCAGTTTTATTGCATTAGATCAATCCTCACACATTGCATGATTAGGATCTAATTAAATTGTTGGTTTGGGGAGTAGTTGAGGTAGAACCTATTACCTGTTTTTTTATCAAACCTTTGGGAGTTACTCTACGTTTGCTTATTATTGCTATGCTATGCTAGTAGACGTGGATTGGGTGAGTGTATCCATGACAGATGTGAGATTTGTTAATTAATGGTTTATTTAAGGTGGCAACTTAAACACACATCTGGGTGGATTGAGGCACCTGGGTATTCCAGCGATTGCCTGTTTTCCTTTGGACTGCCACCCAGGCTCAGAGGGATCATGAGATTATTCATGCTAGAAACTTCCGTGTGCAGCCACAAGCTACTATGGGCTCTAGCATAGTTGACTAAGTCATACAAACTCTTAAAGTGGTAGACTAGCAGATGTAGGGGATGTAGGTTGGTACGGTCTACCCGTTCGTAAGGTGCTAGCGCTTCTGAAAGACTATGTATCGGTCATCCGTTTCTCAAACACCTTGTAGTGCGAGAAATCCAACGGAGGAGATCGGGTCTTGTGGGGAAAAGTGTGCAAACCTCTGCAGAGTGTATAAACTAATCATGGTTAGTCGTGTCCCCGGTTTTGGACATCTTGAGTATCTAGTACCTAGATTATCATGTGAATCTCATCATGTTACTCTAATTAATTTTGTTGGGTTTTTAATGATGTTGCTTAATTGGGATTGAGAATGCTGTCAACCATTCTCAATGTTTAACAACTGCCATGATAGTTAAATAAAATTTATTCCTTTGCAGTAGGGAAAAATTGGCTTTACGCAAAACTGTAACCATAGAGCTTTCCACCAGCCATATATGCATATAGAATAGCCATATTCTTTTATTACTCTCTATGTGTTACATTGCCAGCATATTCCATGTGCTGACCCATTTCGGGCTACAACGTTAATGTTGCAGACTTTTCAGACGATGACTAAGGTGCCTTAGGTCGTGGTTCTATACTCAGTGATGCCGTTGGAGTTGATGGACTCACTTATCTTCCAAGCCTTCTGCTGTTATCGTTATTAGATGGCCTTAAGCCATATTTATTGTAATAAGTTCTCTTTTGAGACACTCGATGTAATAAGTGTGTGATTGTTACTTTGTTATAAATCCTTCAAGTACTGTGTGGTGTCAGCATTACTGATCCAGGGATGACACCTGAGCACAGAGATTGGACCGTTTGAGGTCTGGTCGCTGGATTATCATGTGAATCTCATCATGTTACTCTAATTAATTTTGTTGGGTTTTTAATGATGTTGCTTAATTGGGATTGAGAATGATCTCAACCATTCTCAATGTTTAACAACTACCATGATATTTAAATAAAATTTATTCCTTTGCAGTAGGGAAAAATTGGCTTTACGCAAAACTGTAACCATAGAGCTTTCCACCAGCCATATATGCATATAGAATAGCCATATTCTTTTATTACTCTCTATGTGTTACATTGCCAGCATATTCCATGTGCTGACCTGTTTTGGGCTGCAACATTAATGTTGCAGACTTTTCAGACGACGATTAAGGTGCCTTAGGTCGTGGTTCTATACTCAGTGATGCCGTTGGAGTTGATGGACTCACTTATCTTCCAAGACTTCTGCTGTTATCGTTATTAGATGGCCTTAAGCCATATTTATTGTAATAAGTTCTCTTTTGAGACACTCGATGTAATAAGCGTGTGATTGCTACTCTGTTATAAATCCTTCAAGTACTGTGTGGTGTTAGCATTACTGATCCAGGGATGACACCTGAGCACAGAGATTGGACCGTTTGAGGTCTGGTCGCTACAACCAAACAGAGCCTTAGATTAACAATGGCTAAAGAGTTACACGGGATAATGGACTCACCATCACCATGTGCATCTACCGATGTATGAAGGGGTGATGCACAGTATGTTGCAACAAAAAACAAACAACCAAGGAGCATAGTTGTGTTGGTCCCAGTTTTGTTATCTTTAGATACCTTTCCCTATGTGACCGCAGCAAATCTAGTCCTGCTCAAACTCACAGCCTTGTCCCCCAAAACAAAAAAGATCAGTTCGTTACACATGTGCGTACTGCGTTTGTCATTGTTTTCCCTTTTTGACCAACATAGGTGCTGGATAGCCAGTCTGTACTAGTACTTTCCCCCTTACTTTCCTCTTTGAACCACGTCCTAGATTCATGATATACAACTTTCCCCCTTCCTTTCCTCTTTGAACCATGTCCTAGAATCATGCTATACAACTTTCCCCACTACTTCCCCCCTTCCTTTCCTTTTTGAACCACGTCCTAGAATCATGCTATACAACTTTCCCCACAACTTCCCCCCATTCCTTTCCTCTTTGAACCACGTCCTAGATTCATGATATACAACTTTCCCCACTGCTTTCCTGTTTGATCCAACACCTAGATTCGAGTGCAGAAGTGGAAAAATCCCACATGCAGCTAGAGAAATGCATGTGGAATAAGTAAATTATACCTTAAGGTTCTTGGGGTGTGGTTCGGTGGGCGATCGGAGGCCGTTCTGCCCACACTATGTGCGGCGGCGAGGAAGAAGGGGTCGGAGGCCCTCCCGCGCCGCCGCTGGGTGAAAGAGAACAGCTGCGCCGTTAGTGGATTCCCTCCCTCACCGACGGCGACAGAATTAAGCCGCCTTCCCTTCCCGGCAAATGGATCCTGCGAGCTCTTCGACCGGCAGTGAGTGGAGAGAGAGAGAGGCCAACAAAGTCTTGTTTAGATCTGGAGAGGGTGAGAGAGAGTGAAGAGAGCAACTACAAGCGATGAGGCTCCAGCATGTATATATATAGTGGAGAGAGAGTGTGAAGAGTGCAAACCCTAGAAAACAAGCGCCGAGGCCGAGATTGTATCGCTCCGTATCCATCCATTTTGACCAGTCAAAGAATCCTCCTAGAACTGCCCAGATCACTTTCTCTCTCTGTCATGCGGGGCCTACCTGTCATTGGGTGGAAGAAAGAAGTTGAACAAAAACAAAATTATGCTCAAGTGTGGTTATCGAACCCGAGACCTCAAGTTTGATGAGTGAACAGGCTAACCAGCTACACCAACCTCACGTTATGTTTAATGAGAGGAAAATAACCTTCTATAGTACATTCCTGCATTCGTGTGACAAGCATGCCGTGTGTTTTTTGCGTGGGAGTCATTGGGATTTAAATCATAACCGTGTCATGTGGCTTTGGTGGTAAGGTCTTTTGGTATTTAAAGCAGTGTTGGTAGTACAGAAATAATGCAACCTTAGTCACCTTACATCTCTCCACGTAGTACGTTGAGTCTCACCAGTCAGAGGGTGAAACAAGCAAATTAATAAGAAAAATTAAAAGCGCCAGCGGTGTATCTTACCTCACACATCTCGCTACTGCTCGTGAAAACTGTCCAATTGATCCCTCTATTCGCTCACATACTATTTTAAGTGAATCCTTATTATAACATATGCACACAATTTTGGGCACTTGTATTCGACCTAAGTCAGTGTGCCACCGTATCTCGTACTACTCCCTCCGTCTAGGTGTAATAAGTCATGTTAGAAGGTGCAGCGGGACCAAGGTGCAAGCAGATTGGAGGAGAAGGAGAAACTTGACCAGTCCTTCCTCCAATCAAAGCCCTAATTTCTGTCTCTAAACGTTAATCACAACAACTAAGAGATGTCGTGTTAGCTACCATGCAGGGCCACGTATTAACTCGCATGCAAGCCGACTTTCATTTCTTGACTGATCAACGTGTAGTTGTGCTCCATGCATTGGGTTTCCGGGGGAGATAACAAGGCAGGGTAAGGAGCATTTGGTTACATTGCTAGGATGGTCATAGTGGTGAGTAACTTGGACTAGTAACATGCATATGTTACTACCTTCATAGTGGGTAGTAACATATGGATGGTAACATGCAAGTCTTCATTAATTGAGATATAGACTCATTTTACCTCGGCGTGTGTGTTTAACAGCATGTGTATGTTAGAGAGAGTGACACATCGACCTACTCCTACAGAGAGATCGTGTGTAGTGTATGATTTAGCCGCGAGAGTCGGTGCATCCTCTCATTTTTGGGCGTCCGGTCGGGACAAGCGGACAGCTGCCACGCCCGCCCCTGACCAGCCTGGCCCACCCAAAGCCCCTCCATCGCCCGCGCGCGCTTCCTGCCCGAAATGGTCAGCGCCGCTCCAAAGAATCGGTGCCGCATTCATGCCCAGGCAGAGCGTACACGACCTCTCACTGGCTCCTGCGTTGAAGGGAGAAGCGGATTCAAGAGTGATGGTTGCTTCATCCGTGCAACTTACTGCTAGGTCTATGTGATTTGACGACTCATTGGTCATTATTACTGAGGTGGTACAACTGCTGGATGTCCCACCCTTTCGGGGAAAGGAGGTACTACTAGATTACAATTTCTCCATTCTTACAACGGAGAAGTGTGAAAGCAGTGAAAACACGTAGGCTCAGTGATTACATGGCCCATCTCACACTATCACCATATTTTCTGGACACCGCGCGACACCTAACTCTTTACATCGTACTATACTAGTATAGTACATACTGTAATTTCTCAGCGAGATAAATTTGTACAATGCTAAGAAGCTTCCAACTTTTGTTTCATGTATCTTGCATCCAAGGTTTCCCATTGCAACATTTCATCAAATACAAAGGAGAGTAACATGCATGCTATTGCATTTCAATGATTGACAAATCATAGCCAATATGTACTCCCTCCGTTCCAAAATAAGTGTCTCAACTTTATGCAAACTTTAGTACTCCCTCCGTAAACTAATATAAGAGCATTTAGATCACTACTTTAGTTGTCTAAACGCTCTTATATTAGTTTACAAAGGGAGTACAAAGTTGTACTACTACTAAAGTTGACACTTATTTTGGAACAGAGACAGCTAAAGAAAAAATGACCCATGTAGTCCCTAGCCCTTGAACCGTAAACCCTAACCAGGCGTTAATTTGCTGGCAATGTTGGAGCATCCGAATAAATGAAGTTTGCAAACTGAGGGAATCCTCGATTAGGGGGTCTTCGGACAGCCGGACTATATCCTCTGGCCGGACTGTTGGACTACGAAGATACGAGATTGAAGACTTCGCCCCGTGTCCGGATGGGACTCTACTTGGCGTGGAAGGCAAGCTAGGCAATACGGATATGTATATCTCCTCCTTTGTAACCGACCTTGGGTAACCCTAGCCCTCTCCGGTGTCTATATAAACCGGAGGGTTTTAGTCCGGAGGACAACATACAATCATACCATAGGCTAGCTTCTAGGGTTTAGCCTCTCCGATCTCGTGGTATATCAACTCTTGTACTACTCATATTATCAAGAATAAAATCAAGTAGGACGTAGGGTTTTACCTCCATCAAGAGGGCCCGAACCTGGGTAAAACAGCGTGTCCCCTGCCTCCTGTTACCATCCGCCTTAGACGCACAGTTCGGGACCCCCTACCCGAGATCCGCCGGTTTTGACACCGACATTGGTGCTTTCATTGAGAGTTCCTCTGTGTCGTCGTCATTAGGCTAGATGGCTCCTTCGATCATCGATAGCGATGTAGTCCAGGGTGAGACTTGTCTCCCCGGACAGATCTTTGTGTTCGGCGGCTTCGCACTGCGGGCCAACTCGCTTGGCCATCTGGAGCAGATCAAGAGTTACGCCCCTGGCCACCAGGTAAGGTTTGGAAGCTTAAACTACACGGCCGATATCCGTGGAGACTTGATCTTCGACGGATTCGAACCTCTTCTTAGTGCGCCACACGGTCATGATGAGCATGATTTAGCTCTGCCATCGAACAGTGTCCAAGAGATCGCGCCGGCAACCGCTCCGACCCTCAATTCAGAGCCAGTTGCGCCATCCATGGACGGGCGGATAGACCCCGCCACGGAGGCCGCACTCTCATCGGCGATCGAGCCGAGTATCGACCTTACCCTTCATGGGAGCCGTGACGCCGAACTACCAGATTCCTCCCCGGCCACGGACTCCTAACCGCCTGCGCCCGTGCCTATCGAATCCGATTGGGCGCATATCATGGAGTTTACCTCCGCGGATATTTTTCAGCACTCGCCCTTCGGCGACATACTGAACTCGTTAAGGTCTCTCTCCTTGTCAGGAGAGTCTTGGCCGAACTATGTTCGGCAGGATTGGGATGCGGATGACGAAGAAATTCACCGCCCACCCACCACCCACTTAGTAGCCACTGTCGATGATTTGACCGACATGCTCGACTTTGACTCCGAAGACATCAACGGCATGGACGACGATGCAGGAGGCGAACAAGAACCACTGCCCACAGGGCACTGGACGGCCACCTCGTCATATGACATATATATGGTGGACACACCCAAAGAAGGTAATGGCAATGGGACAGCGGAGGATGACCCCTCCAAGAAGCAACCCAAGCACCGACGTCAGCGGCACCGCTCTAAGTATCGCCAAAGCAAAAGCGGTGACACCGGCACAGGAGATAATAGCACTCCGGACAGTGCCGAAGACGACAACAATCCCCTCTAGCAAGATTTAGGGTAGGAGGATGGAGAAGCCAGCCCTCCCGAGAGAGCGGCAGATGGAGAGGCGGAGGATGATAATTACATGCCTCCCTCCGAAGATGAGGCAAGCCTCGACGATGACGAATTCGTCATGCCTGAGGATCCCGTCGAACAAGAGCGCTTCAAGTGCCGGCTTATAGCCACGGCAAATAGCCTTAAGAAAAAGCAACAACAGCTTCAAGCTGATCAAGATTTGCTAGCTGACAGATGGATTGAAGTCCTTGCGGCCGAGGAATATAAACTCGAGCGTCCCTCCAAGAGTTACCCAATGCGCAGGTTGCTACCCTGACTGGAGGAGGAAGCACCAAAACCTACATCCCCAGCATATGACGCGGCTGATCGGCCACCTCGTGGCCGCGACAAAGAGGCATTCCAGCCAAAAGTTTAGCCCGCACCCCGACGCCACTCAAATAAAAATGTCAAGACATGGGGAAATATGCCAGACCTGCGAGACGTATTGGAGGACAAAGCAAAACATGCAAGATCGATCTACGGATCGCGGGGGCGTGCCACTATGCGAGACGATAACCATCACGCCGGATACAGTAAAAGTAAGTCCGGCCGGGCCGAACACAGCGGAAAAGACTCATTTGAGTTGCGTCGCAATATAGCCCAGTACATAGGCGCCACACACCCCCTATGCTTCACAGACGAAGTAATGGATCATCAAATCCCAGAGGGTTTCAAACCCGTAAATATAGAATCATATGACAGCACAACAGATCCTGCGGTATGGATCGAGGACTTCCTCCTGCACATCCACATGGCCCGCGGTGACGATCTACACGCCATCAAATACCTCCCACTTAAACTCAAAGGACCAGCTCGGCATTGGCTCAACAGCCTGCTAGCAGAATCCATTAGCTGTTGGGAAGATCTGGAAGCCGCATTCCTTGACAACTTCCAGGGCACTTATGTGCAACCACCAGATGCTGATGACTTGAGCCACATAATTCAGCAGCCAGAGGAATCGTCCATGCAATTCTGGACACGGTTCCTAACAAAGAAAAATCAAATCATTGACTGTCCGGATGCAGAGGCCCTAGCAGCTTTTAAGCACAACATCCGAGACGAGTGGCTCGCTCGGCACCTTGGCCAGGAAAAGCCGAAATCTATGGCAGTCCTCACGACACTCATGACCCGCTTTTGCGCGGGAGAAGACAGCTAGCAGGCGCACAACAATAACATATCAAAGAACCATGGTACTTCGGATACCAAGGATGGCAATGGCAGGTCACGTCGCAACAAACATAAGCGCCGCATTATCGGCGACAATACCAAGGATACGGTAGTCAATGCCGGATTCAGAGGCTCTAAACCCGGTCAGCGGAAAAAGCCATTCAAAAGAAGCACTCCGGGCCCGTCCAGTTTGGACCGTATACTCGACCGCTCGTGTCAAATACACGGCACCCCTGACAAGCCAGCCAACCACACCAATAGGGATTGCTGGGTGTTCAAGCAGGCCGGCAAGTTAAATGCCGAAAGCAAAGATAAGGGGTCACATAGCGATGACGAGGAGGAGCCCGGGCAGCCGAACACCGAAGGACAAAAGAGGTTCCCCCCCACAAGTGCGGACGATGAACATGATATACGCAACCCACATCCCCAAGAGGGAGCGGAAGCGTGCGCTAAGGGACGTATATGCGTTGGAGCCAGTCGCCCCAAAGTTCAACCCATGGTCCTCCTGTCCGATCACCTTCGATCACAGGGACCACCCCACTAGTATCCGTCATGGCAGATTCGCCGCACTAGTCTTAGACCCAATCATCGACGGATTTCACCTCACTCGAGTCCTTATGGACGGTGGCAGCAGCCTGAACATGCTTTATCAGGACACAGTGCGCAAAATGGGCATAGACCCCTCAAGGATCAAACCCACAAAAACGACCTTCAAAGGCGTCATACCAGGTGTAGAGGCTCATTGCATAGGCTCAGTCACACTGGAAGTGGTCTTTGGATCCCCAGATAACTTCCGAAGCGAGGAGTTAATCTTCGATATAGTCCCGTTCCGCAGTGGCTATCATGCACTGCTCGGGCGAATCGCATTTGCGAGATTCAATGCGGTACCGCATTATGCATACCTCAAGCTCAAGTGTCGGGTGGTAGGTGCGACATATGCCAACGGGTGGCTTATCATTGTGGGAGCCAGTAACACATCGCCGGTGCCTGGAAATGGGATGAGGCGAAGACATGCACGCCGGTGAATCTTACCTAGCTTCGGGGCTCTCCGTGGAGATAACACCCCTACTGCTGCTCTGCGGGGTCTCCGCATGATCACTAGATGAACAAGTAGCTACACGATGCTCCTTGAGCTGTTTGGTGAGAGGAGGAAGAAGGGCACGGCTCGCTCTCTTCTCCTCCTATGTGGTGTCTAAAACTAGCAGGGATCAACCCTTTGCATGGGTGTCCCGGGGGGTTTATATAGGCCTACCCCCCGGGGGTACAATGGTAATCCGGCTGGGCGTGGGGCCCAGCCGTCTGTGTCTACGCTCGCCGGCTGCTGGGGCCCGCCGGCTGTCGGCTCCTTGGTCGACAGCCAGGCCCCACTGTCCAGGGCCTGGTCGGGGGCTGGTTACTGTTGCTCGATCCTAGTGACGAGGGCTTCGTCGAGGTGGGCGTGGCTACAATGCTGCCTTCCGGCGGGTGATCGCTGTAGCCTCACCGCATCTTGTCTCCTTAATGGGGCGTCTCCTTCGAGGGAGGTGGCATGCCGGCTATGGAGAGCCGGCTTTGTCTTGGGCCGACTGGAGGAGGCACGGCCGCCTTCGGGTGTCTCTCTGCCCGAAGGGGCCCACCGCCCGTGGGCCGTACTGGCGGTCCATCGTGGATGACATCAGGGTCAATGTGGCAACAGTGCCACGCCGGACGGGCCATGGCCACCCGTACGGCGCACTGTGCCAGTCGTGCTCCGGGATTCGGGGGTGGCAGGCTTCACTGTAGCCACGCCCTGTCACATCGCCGTTATGTGGATGCAGACTTCTCGCGGCCGGCTTCTCGGAGCCGGCCCTCCCGCGGCTTTCTTCATGAGGGCTGGAGTCGGGCCGCCTTCCGATAGCCGGCCTGGGAGACAACCAGCAAGGGGAAGGCGGCCCCACGTCTTGGATTCTTGAGGGCCGGATCGGCTCGTAATTTTTTCAGAAAGGCCAGGGGGAGCCGGCTTGGCTACCCGTGGTCATCTACTCCGACAGTAGTCCCCGAAGCTGATCGAGCTCCGAGGCTGACAAAGGGACGAGAAGCTTGGTCAGCTTCCTACCCTGAGGGGCCGGCTTCGCTTGCGCGCGCCGTCTTTGGAAAGCCCCGTTTCTCGTAGGCGGGAACGCGGGTCGGCCTGCGAGCTGACCGCGCGCCGTCCCGCGGGCCACGTGGCAAGGAGATCCTGCCAACGCACGCGCGCGACGGGACGCCGCCGTAGGCCCGGGCCCGCCACTCCTAGGCCTCGGTCTGAGCGTGGATCTTCTGCGGCCCACATTGACCGCTCGCCTTCCCGCGGCAGTTTTATCACGCCATCAGGGTGCAATAATCGCGGTACGTGGGGGAGTGGGCGCAGTTGATCCCCACGTTCCCCCACGCCGCGCCTCCTTGGCTCCGCCGCGCGGGTCTATAAGTAGGGGGAGGAGGGGGAGCGGCAGAGGCTCGCACGCTCTCCCTCGCTCCGTCCCTCCTTACACTCTTTCTTCTTCCTTCCGCTGCTGCAGCACCCATCGCCGCGCCGTTTCGCCGTCGAACCTCTCGGTTCCCTCGGTCCCGCCGTAGCGGGGTCGTGCGCGTCTCTGCTGTCGCTTCATCTTGCTCCCCGTCGCATCGCCCCCATGGCACTGTCAAGCTCGTGGGGCGGCTCCAACGTCCACGAGAATCACGTCGAGTTCCTCCGCCGGACGCGGCGCCTGCCGGGCGAGAACTTCGTGCGGGTTCGTCGGGCGCCGGAGAGGGAGATCTCGCCGGCGCCGGAGGAGGGCGAGCGGGTGATCATCCGCTCACACTGCCTGCGCAGCTTCGGCCTCCCGCCGAGCGGATTCCTTCGAGCTTTCCTCGAATTTTACCACCTCCAGCCGCATCACCTCACGCCCAACGCGGTGATGCTGCTGTCGGCCTTCGTCACCCTGTGCGAGGGCTTTCTTGGGGTTCTCCCCACTCTCGAGCTCTGGGGGAATTCTTCCAAAGCAAGCTCGGCACCGTCGTCGCGGGCGTGCCCGCCCCCTGCGGAGCCTTCATCGCCATGAGGCGGACGGGGGAGAACAATCCGTTCCCGCCCATCCCGCTGATCCAGTCGGTGAAGCTTTGGCAGAAGTCCTACTTCTACGTGAAGAACGTCGCCCAGCAAGGCGACTACGTCAACCTGCCGGCTTACGTAGCCGGCCCACCGGCTGGGAGGCAACCCTCATGGAGCTACTGGGCCAGGTCGTTGTCTCAGGCCGGGAATGTTGCCGTCTCCCGGCTCCGGGTGATGATCCAGTCGGAAGGCCTGACCGGAGCCGACTTGGTGGCCGCCTTCATGGAGCGCCGGGTACTTCCGCTCCAAGGCCGGCCACACATGATCTGCCAGATGAGGGGCCTCTTCGACCAGTGTCGGCTGAGCACCAGGGAGATGCCTCATGCGGAGGTGTCTTACATGTTGAACTACATCTCCAACTGCAAGCTCACCGAAGATTGGCGATACGGCAAGGGTCTGTAGTCCCGCGCCAACCCTCCGCCGACAGTAAGTTTTTCCTCTTTTCTTCCTTTGGTAGCCGGCCTTATGATAGCCGACCTCCGACTAGTTGGTTCGCCCTTGGCACTTGGCAGAACCCTCTTCTTCCGCCAACGACCGGGGCCACAGGGGTAAAGCGCCAGCTCCTCCTCGACCGCATGGTGGACGACGCCGACGATCCGGACCTGGGAGCGGCCGCCATGGAAGACGCCATCATGGGGGAAGGCGACGAGGCAGGAAGCGCGAGGCCCGGAGACGGCTTCGAGGACTGGCCGGACGATGACGAGGTCGAAGCCGTCCCGCACCGCCAGCCGGCGCCTGATCATCAAGGCGCGGGCTCATCCGCCGCGCCGGCTACCCGTGGCGGCGCGCAGAAGCGCCGGGCCGCGTCGACCTTCTTTGGCAGCCGGCCGAAGAAATCCAAGGCTTCCACGGCACCGACCAAGCGGGACGAGGCGGCCGCGAAGGCAGCCCGCTTCCGCAAGGCGGTGAAACAGCCGCAGGCGATCTCGGCGTAAGTTATCGAATGTCTTGTATATTTCATATATATTTTTTGTTGTCCTTTTCGATTGAAGCCCTTCTAACCCTTTCTTCGCTGGCCGGGCAGGGCACCGCTTTCCCTTGAGTGCGGTCCTGGCGGCTCCATAGTCGGGCCGACTGGAGGGTCCTCCTTCTCTCGTCGCGTGGACCCCCGCGCCGACCTTAGGGAGGCCACGGAGCGGAACGCACGTGAGGCGCTGGAGGAGCGGGAGGTGGCGGAGCGAAGGGCCGCCCATGCGGCGAAGGAGCAGGCCGATGCGGCAGCCAAGGCCCGGGCGGAGGCGGCAGCCGTGGAGACGGAGGCGGAGGCTTCGCACAACCAGCCTCCGCTGCTCGTCGTTCCCCTCCGCGCCGTGGCCCCCGACATCCCCGTGCCCCCGTCGGAGGAGGTCGACCAAGACCCGCCGGTGATGGAGAGGAGGGAGGTCCATGTGGCCTCTGTGGAAGGGATGCCGCAGACGGCGCTGACCGGAGCGGGCCATAGCGGCTAATCCGCTGCAGCGCCAGAGCAGCCGGCCGGGGGTGAGCCGGAAGCAGGAGCCGGCCTCGAGGTGCAGCCGGCAACACGCCGGCGTGCAGGGGGAGGCACCGCCGTGCCGGAGCCGCACCGAGTTACGGGCGCCAGCCAGACGGCGGAGGCCCTGGAGGCGGCCAGCACCAGCACGTTCGAGTGGACTCCCAGCGGGGGGATGGGCGAGCTGAACGTGGCGGCCCAGGAGGTTCGGAACCGGCTTCAAGCCCAAGCCGCCTCGCTGCAGCAATACACCCAAGAGTTCCTTGCGACGCGGGCCGTCATCCGGGTGAGTCTTCTGGCCTTGGTTGTTTTGTTCTCCTGATTTCTTCCGTGGGGGCGCGTCAGCGCACCCACTGGGTGTAGTCCCCGAGTTCTGAGTCGGCTGCTGCGCAGGCGGTTCAGAACTTACTAGGTCCTGACAACCATTTTATACTCGCCTCCTATCTGTTCTTCCAGGAGTATCATAACCTCCGCGCTGCTGCCTTCAACTCCCAGGCTCAGGAGCTGGGCCGGAGAACCGAAGACCCGATCAGCAGCTGGAGTGCGTACTTGGTTTCGTTCATCTCCTGTGGGGGCGCGTTAGCGCACCCACTGGGTGTAGTCCCCGAGATTCGGGCCGACTGCTGAGCAGTCGGGTCGGATCTTCCCTGACGACTTCTTCCTTATTGGTTTTTCTTTTGTCTTTCGTGCTTGCAGGAGCCAATGCCGACTTGAGGGGCAGCTCAGCGAGGTGCAGGCCGCCCTTCACGCCATGGAAACCGAGTACGACGCCTTGGTCCTGGAGCGTGACCGCCTAGCCAAGAAGTTGGCTGACCAGGAGGAGAGCCACAAGGCGGCCCTAAAGAAGGCACAGGATAACAAAGACGCCCTGAAGGCCGAGTTCGAGACTGAAGCGATGGGCTGGGCTGAGACCAAGCAAGCGCTGAACGAAAGCTTCGGCCGTATTGAGGATTTGATCGACGGTAAGCCGCCTTCCTCGCTCCTTGCTTGCCCCTTGCCGCCTGATTTTTGTTCTGACTTGTGCTGCTTTTTGTTCTCTGTGCAGACTACTTTCCCGGCTACTCCGTCTTCGCCACCCAAACCATCGAGGCC
Source organism: Triticum urartu (assembly GCF_003073215.2). Classification (NCBI taxonomy): domain Eukaryota; kingdom Viridiplantae; phylum Streptophyta; class Magnoliopsida; order Poales; family Poaceae; genus Triticum; species Triticum urartu. The sequence continues at coordinate 493,898,880 of NC_053024.1, forward strand.
CATCGCGAAGCGCGCCGTCAGGCGGGGGCCGACATCGCGCTGGACGCGAGCCGGACGCCTGAGGAGCAACTCTTGGCGGTCCAAGCGTAGCTGCAGCCGGCTCATCGTATGCTCCGCCGCCTCCAGCACGCCGGAGCGCAGGTGTTGGCCGCCCTCTGGCCAGGCGAGACGATTCCCCGCACCCCGAGCCAGACTGCCGACTGGCTGGAGGTTGCGGTTGGCCGCTTCGAGGCCTGGAAAGCAGCGGCAGCCCAGCTTGGAGCTGGGCGGGCGCTGGAGTTCGTCCGTGCTTGGTATCCAGGGCTGAACCTGGACCAGCTGCGCACCTGGCGGCTGGAGGCCAACGAGGAGATAGAGGAGGTGTGGCCGGCTATCGCTCAGCGCGCATCGACGATCGCCGAGTGCACTGACATCAGCGTCTTCGCTCCTGAAATAAATGACGACGGCGTTGCCCAGGTGGAGGAGTGGTTCAGGCTAGACCCGGCAGCAGGTGAGGACTCGGCAGAGGAGATCGCCTCTAGCGATGAAGGCTAAGACGACGAAGGAGAGGAAGGCGAAGACGTCGAGCCGGCCGGTGAAGCAGCCAGCCAGCCTCAGCCTGACCGTGCCTCCAGCAACGAGGCGCGTGCAAGCGCGCCTTCAGCGGGAGGCGGTGATCATGCCGAGGTTCGCCAGCCGGCCACTCCTCCAGCCGACACTGCCGTCTCCGCCGACCTGCCTGACTCGCCAGTCGCTCCCCTGGCTTAGTCTGTTGTCCTTGCTTTTCCTTCTTGTTACCCTTTGAACAATTTTTATTAAACTTGCGCAGTTCCACCCACTGGGGGTGTATTCGAATTATGTTGAATCCTGGCCTTGCGAAGGTCTTTTGTGTAAATATGATTGTGTGCATGTTTGGTTTCCATTCACGTATGCTTTTTATCCTTAGGCTGTTTCCTTTGCCGCCTTCCCCTTTTGGGGAGGCAAGTACTCGAGCTTTCTTAGATTGAAGTGAAGTGAATGGAAGCCGGCCGGCCGGCTACTCTGGTAGTCGGTCGGTGGTAGGAGACAAACTGGCTTTTGTTATATTAGTCCGTTAGTCCCTAGCCATTTTTCGTGCGGACATCCTTTCCTGCCTTTAACTCTTGCCAGCCGGACAGCCGGTTCTTCGAACTGCGACTTTTGGCAAGAGAAAGCTTGGGTGCCGGCACACTACTTGTCTGACCGCGGGTATGACTTCTAATATAACTCTAGGCGGCCAGTCCCCGAGCCGACTAGTCGAACCCGGTGCCAGACGAAAAAAAGTGAATGTAATGACAAAGTCATAAGCATAGTGTTCTTCATTTATAGATAGAAGATGGCTGTCCCCGAGCTCTCCTCGGGGGGCCTATTGTCTCATACTTAGTACAAAAGTTAGCGTGATACATACTGCATTTCAACTGTAAAATCTTCGGAGGAGGTTGGCGTTCAATGGTCATTCCGACTCCTTGCCAGAATCGTCTCTCTTGCGTGCCTTCGGCTTCTGTGCGTCGATTAGGTAGTAGGAGTCGTTGCCTAAAGCTCTGCTGATGACGAAGGGGCCTTCCCAAGGGGCCGAGAGCTTGTGCTGGCCGGCTGTTCGCTGGATCAGCCGGAGCACAAGATCGCCCTCTTGGAAGGATCTTGGCCTGACCTTCCGACTGTGGTAGCGGCGCAAGCCCTGCTGGTAGATGGCAGATCGGCTGAGGGCTAACAGCCGTCCTTCTTCCAGCAGGTCGACGCCGTCTTCTCGTGCTTCCTTGGCCTCCGCCTCCGTGTACATGGTTACCCGAGGCGAGTCGAACTCGATGTCAGTTGGGATGACCGCCTCGGCACCATACACGAGGAAAAAAGGAGTGAAGCTGGTTGACTTGTTTGGGGTTGTGCGCAGACTCCAGAGGACGACCGGCAGCTCATCGAGCCAACAGTCGGCCGAACGCTCCAGTGCTACGACCAGTCGGGGCTTGATGCCGGAAAGGATGAGGCCGTTGGCTCGTTCGACCTGGCCGTTTGACTGTGGGTGGGCAACGGACGCTAGGTCCAACCGGATGCCCTGCGTTGCACAGAAACGTGCCAAGGCTCCCTTGGCGAAATTCGTGCCATTATCGGTGATGATGCTGTGTGGCACGCCGTACCGAGTTGTTATATCTGCGATGAATGTGACGGCATTCGGCCCATTCAGCTTCTTAATCGGTTTTGCCTCAATCCACTTGGTGAATTTGTCCACAGCGACTAGCAGATGCGTCATGCCGCCGTGTGCCGTCTTGAACGGGCCCACCATGTCCAGTCCCCAAATGGCGAAGGGCCAAGTGAGGGGAATGGTCTTGAGTGCCGAAGCCGGCATGTGTTGCTTAGAGCTGAAGAATTGGCACCCCTTGCAGTGTTTAACTAACTCCTTGGCGTCATCCAAAGCAGTCGGCCAAAAGAAACCATGGCGGAAAGCTTTGGCGACGAGTGATCTTGAGGCCGCATGATGGCCGCATTCTCCTTGGTGGATGTCTCTGAGGATTGCAATGCCCTTCTCTTGCTCGACACATCGCTGGAGGACTCTAGTGACACTGCACTTGACGAGTTCTCTGTTGACGATTGTGTATGCCCCAGCTCGACGTTGGACTTGTCTTGCCTCTGTTTCATCAGCCGATAGATCTTGGTTCACTAGGAAGTTGAGGATGGGCTGTGCCCATGATGGGGCTGCGACTTCTTCTATTGCCAACACTGCTACTGCGACCAGGGCGGGCGGGCTGGGTGGTGAAATGCTGGAGTCTGCCATCGCCTGTTGTGTTGGCGTGGTTCCCGGGCCGACTACCGCAGTCCTCGAGCCGGGTGTAGCAGTCCCCGGGTCGGGCGTAACTACGGAAGTCCCCGAGCCGCCTGCTGACGTCCCTGGGCCGACTATCGAAGTCCCCAGATCACCCGCCTGGTTCTTCGAGCCGGACCCGGCTGCATCGGGGTCAGGCGGCACAAAGATGGAATCGGATTCTGGAGACGGCTTGATAGACGGTTTGAGGAGGCGCTGTAGAGAGACGCCGGTTGGTATTGCTTGCCAAGTGGAGCCTATTCGAGCCAGGGCATCAGCTGGCTCGTTGTCGGCTCGCGGTATGTGGAGGAACTCGCATCCTTCAAAATACCCACTGATTTGCTGAACAAGGAAGCGGTAGCTTGCCATATTTGCGTCCTTGGCTTCCCAGTCGCCGGATGATTGCTGGACCACCAAGTCCGAGTCGCCATAACATAGGATCCGGCGAATGCCGAGTTCTTTGGCAAGCCGGAGCCCGTGCATGAGCGCCTCGTACTCGGCCATGTTGTTGGAGGCGGCAAAGTGAATTTGCAGCGTGTATCTGAGCTTGTCGCCTTTGGGAGAGGTGAGGACGACGCCGGCTCCCAAGCCGGTGCGCATCTTGGACCCATCGAAGTGCATGCGCCAATGAGTGGAGTCGGGAGCCGGCGGTAGGTACTGGGTTTTGGCCCAGTCGACGAGGAAGTCGGCCAATGCTTGGGACTTGATGGCGGTGCGAAGTTGGTAGAAGATAGTGTAGGGGGCCAGCTCGATGGCCCATTTCGCCACCCAGCCGAATGCATCCCGGCTGCCTATGATCTCGGCCAGCGGGGCAGTGCATACGACCATGATGGGATGCTCTTGGAAATAGGGCTTCAGCTTCTTGGCGACGAAGTACACGCCATAGCACATCTTCTGGTAGTGCGGGTAGTTCTGCTTCGAGGCAGACAGCACCTCGCTCAAATAGTACACTGGCCTCTGGACCGGCTGGGCTCGGCCCTCTTCTGGGCGCTGGACTACAACGACGGTGCTGACCACCCGGCTGGTTGCAGCGATGTAGAGGAGCATGGGCTCTTTCTCAGTCGGCGCCGCCAGGACAGGCGGCGTGGCCAGCATCTTCTTCAGCTCGTGAAAAGCTTGGTCAGCCTGGTCATTCCACTCGAAGTGAGTGGTCTTCTTCATGAGGCGGTAGAGGGGGAGGGCTTTCTCTCCGAGCCGGCTAATGAAGCGGTTCAGGGAGGCCAAGCATCCGGTGAACTTCTGGATGTCTCGAAGTTTGGTGGGAATCGCCATTCTCTCAATGGCCTTGATCTTTACCGGTTGCATTCGATGCCGCGTTCGGAGACCAGGAAGCCTAGGAGTTGGCCGGCTGGCACTCCAAACACGCATTTCTCGGGGTTGAGCTTGATTTGGAATCGGCGCAGGTTCTCAAATGTTTCCTTGAGGTCTTCCAGCAGAGTACCGCGCTTCTCCGTCTTCACCACAATGTCGTCTACGTAGACGTGGGCATTTCTGCCGAGCTGCTTGAGGAGGCACTTCTGCATGCAACACTGAAAAGTGGCACCGGCATTTCTTAAGCCGAATGTCATAGTCAGGTAGCTAAAGGCTCCGAATGGCATGATGAAGGCGGTCTTCAGGCGGTCTGCTGGATCTAACTTTATTTGGTGGTACCCTGAGTAAGCATCCAAGAAACTCAACAGCTCGCATCTGGCCGTGGAGTCTATCACTTGATCAATCCTCGGCAAGGCGAAGGGATCTTGGGGGCAGGCCTTGTTGAGGATTGTGTAGTCTATGCACATGCGCCACTTGTTGTTCTTCTTTAGCACGAGGACCGGGTTGGCGAGCCACTCTAGAAAGAAAACTTCCATAATGAAGCCGGCTGCCAGAAGCCGGGCTATCTCTTCTCCTACAATTTTTTTTGTCCTCCGACAACCGGTGGAGGGGTTGTTTGACTGGTTTTGCGTCTTCTCGGACGTGTAGCTTGTGCTCGGGGAATTCCTTCGGAACACCCGGCATGTCCTTGGGGGACCATGCGAAGATGTCCCGATTCTCACGGAGGAAATCGGTGAGCTCGCCTTCCTATTTGTTGTTTAGGTTTGCCCCGATGACGGCAAACCTCTCTGGGTGCTCGGGGTCGAGAGGTATCTTCTTCGTCTCCTTGGCCGGCTGGAAAGACCCTTGGGCATCATACTCCTTGGGGTCGGGGGACAAGGCCGACTGCTTGCCGGCCATGGCCACCACTCGGTCCAATATCTTCTTTTCTTCGGCAATCACAAGGGACTCGGCCAGCCGGCTGCTGGCTGCTGCGCACTCGGAGGACTTTTTGTAATCGCCGGCTATGGTGATGACGCCCTTGGTGCTTGGCATCTTCATCTTGAGGTAAGCATAGTGGGGAACTGCCATGAACCTGGCCAAGGCAGGTCGGCCAAGCAACGCATGGTAGGGGCTCTCCAGGTCCGCCACTTCAAACCAGATCGCTTCCCGGCGGAAATGATCCTTGTCCCCAAAGAGCACATCAATCTTGATCTTGCCAATGGAGGCACAGGACAGGCCGGGTACAATGCCATGGAACACAGTCCGAGTCGGCATGAGTTGCTTCGTCTTGACGTTCAGCTTCTCCAGGGTGTCACAGTACAGGATGTTGATGTTGCTCCCGCCGTCTATCAGCACGCGAGAGAAACGGGCGGCGCGTCTATCCGTTGCAAGGGTGGCATCCAAAACCAACGCATAAGAGCCGGGAGATGGCATCACCTCCGGGTGGTCGGCCCGGCTCCAGCCGATAGGTTTTTCTGACCAGTGCATGTGCTCGGCGGGGGTGGCAGCGACCATGCTGACTTCCTGGTGCTCTCGGCGTTTGCTGCGGCGGTCTTCGAGCTGGCTCGTAAAGATGACGTAGGTGGCCTGCTCGTCGGGGAACTCATCGTGCACGGCTCCGACTGCAGGCCAAGCGGTCGGCAACCGCAGAGCCGGAGGTGGCGGACCAGCAGGCGGAGGCGGCGCGAGCCCTTCGCCCTTGGAGATTCGAGTGAGCCAATGGCACTTCCGGGTTGTGTGGTTGGACGGCTTCGCGCCGCTGTGGAACTTGCATGGGGCGTCGAGAGTTTGCTCGTAGGAGAAGGCCGGCTGCCAAGCCGGCTTGCCGCCCCTCTGCTTCTTGGGTGAGGGCCGCCCCTCGGGCGGCTCGTCTTCGACGGTGGCCACCTGCCGACTGGTGGAAGGCGGCACTGGGCCCTTGCGCTTGTGGTCGTTCAGGTGTGGGCGTCGGCCGGAGTCCCCAGCCGGCGTCTTGGGCGCCGGGTTGAGTACTTTCCCGGACGCATCTACCCGGAGTTCGGTCTTCATCGAGGAGTCGGCGGTGGCGTATTTGTCCGCTATGACCAGAAGCTCGTCGAGGGTAGTCGGCTCGTTGCGGAGGAGCTTGTGCTTGAGGAGGGTGCCTTCTCGGCATCCGGCAGTGAAGTATTATATGGCTTGCACCTCGTGTACCTCTTCACAAGAGTTGCGGAGCTCGGCCCAGCGCATAAGGTAGTCACGGGTGGACTCGGCGGCGCCTTGCACACACAAGGAGAGCTGTCTGGGCTTGGGAGCCCGCTTGTAGGTGCTGGTGAAGTTGCGGACGAAGGCTTCTGTGAAGTCTAGCCAGCTGTTGATGCTGTATGGATTGAGGCTGTTGAGCCAAGTCCGCGCCATGCCTTGCAGCATGAGGGGCACATACTTCACGACAACGCGCCTGTTGCCGTTTGCTATGCTAACCGCCGTGGAGTAGTCGATCAACCAATCTTCCGGCTTCACGGAGCCGTTGTACTTGGGCGTGTCTCTTGGGAGAGAGAACCCTTTGGGGAAAGGCTCGTCCCGGATGCGGGGGCCGAAACAAGGCGGGCCGACATCGTCTTCTTCTTCCAACGCCAGGGATCGTGCTAGGCGGTCGATCCGATGGCGGGCGTCGTTCTCGCCGACTCCCTCGCGGCGACCTAGCCGGCCGCTGAGAGTCGGATGCGCAACAGGCGGTGGGGTGGGATATCTCTCCCCACGGGGCCGAGGTGGGGGCGGGCTGCCTCACCACTCCACGGCCCGGGGATGGCCTTCTGCGTCTCGCTCGATGGAGATTTGGGTTCGGCTTCGGCTGGCAGCCGGCTATTTCTCGCGCCGCGCGCGGGCTTTGCCCGCGATCGGTGTCCGGGACGTCGCGCCGTGATCTCGGCGCGGAGGGAGGCTTTCTGCGCGGGCGTCGGCTTCGTGCCGCTGCGCGGCCGCATCAATTAGCTGCTGGATGCGTCTGGTCATGTGGGGGAGTTCTTCGGCCCCCAATCCGTCTAGCTCGTCTACGGCCGCCTGGGCGGCACACAGGTTCTCGAGTGGAGTGGCATAGACAGGACGGTCGACTCGCAGCGTGTCGGCGAGGACAGCGCCGCACTGTCTGACAATGCCGGCCCGGCTTGGTCCGCCTGGGAGCGGCGTGCCAAAGGCGGCGCGATCAGCTTCGCGCTGGTGGGCCTCAGTGAGGCCTCTCATGGAGGCCAGCCTCCGGCCCTCCGCGAGGAGGGCGAGGCGACGAGCCTCCAGTGCTTCGTCGTCGGCATCAGCCGGGAGGGGGATGGACAAATCATGGACCGCCGCATGCGGGGCGTCGTGGGTGCTTTCGTCGGGAGCATCGCCGTGGCCGATGACCATCACCTCGGTGGTGACAGCGTCGCAGCCATCGGCCCGGGGAAGCGGGTCGTTGTAGATCGTGATGTCGGTGGGGAAAGTGTCGAGTAAGGCCGTGACGAAGTCGACAGGCATCGGATCGGTGGAACCAACCGACTCCAAGTCCACGGCGGGCTCACCGGAGACGTGAAGCTGGCCGAGCAGGTTGACGAGGTGGTCGGTGCCCGCGTCAGAGGCGAGCTCGTCGGAGATGAAGGTCTTGTCGAGGAGACCGGCGAAGCTGCTCGCCGCGCAGATGTTGGCGACGCCTTGCAGCGCGTCGTGGCAAACACCATCGGGCATGCCGGGCTGGCTACGCTCGCTGGGGAGGAAGAGGGTTCCCGTCCAGAACAGGTCTCCGGACGACGGTGCACCTGGCCCCACGGTGGGCGCCAAATGTCGGGTGGTAGGTGCGACATATGCCAACGGGTGGCTTATCATTGTGGGAGCCAGTAAGACATCACCGGTGCCTGGAAACGAGATGAGGCGAAGACATGCACGCCGGCGAATCTTACCCAGCTTCGGGGCTCTCCGTGGAGATAACACCCCTACTGCTGCTCTGCGGGGTCTCCGCATGATCACTAGATGAACAAGTAGCTACACGATGCTCCTTGAGCTGTTTGGTGAGAGGAGGAAGAAGAGCACGGCTCGCTCTCTTCTCCTCCCTATGTGGTGTCTAAAACTAGCAGGGATCAACCCTTTGCATGGGTGTCCCGGGGGGTTTATATAGGCCTACCCCCCAGGGGTACAATGGTAATCCGGCTGGGTGTGGGGCCCAGCCATCTGTGTCTACGCTCGCCGGCTTCTGCGCCGGCTGCTGGGGCCCGCCGGCTGGTGGGTCCTCCGGCTGCCGGCTCCTTGGTCGACAGCCAGGCCCCACTGTCCAGGGCCTAGTCGGGGGCTGGTTACTGTTGCTCAATCCTGGTGACGAGGGCTTCGTCGAGGTGGGAGTGGCTACAGTGCCGCTGTCCGGCGGGTGATCATTGTAGCCTCACCGCATCTTGTCTCCTTAATGGGGCGTCTCCTTCGAGGGAGGTGGCATGCCGGCTATGGAGAGCCGGCTTTGTCTTGGGCCGACTGGAGGAGGCGCGGCCGCCTTCGGGTGTCTCTCTACCCGAAGGGGCCCACCTCCCGTGGGCCGTACTGGCGGTCCATCGTGGATGACATCAGGGTCAACGTGGCAACAGTGCCGCGCCGGATGGGCCATGGCCACTCGTACGGCGCACTGTGCCACTCGTGCTCCGGGATTCGGGGGTGGCAGGCTTCACTGTACCCACGCCCTATCACATCGCCGTTATGTGGATGCAGACTTCTCGCGGCCGGCTTCTCGGAGCCGGCCCTCCCGCGGCTTTCTTCATGAGGGCTGGAGTCGGGCCGCCTTCCGATAGCCGGCCTGGGAGACAGCCAGCAAGGGGAAGGCGGCCCCATGTCTTGGATTCTTGAGGGCCGGATCGGCTCGTAATTTTTTCAGAAAGGCCAGGGGGGGCTGGCTTGGCTACCCATGGTCATCTACTCCGACATCAAGATGCCAAGACCTCGGGGGATCATCACAGTCAATGGAAACACACAGCGCTCTCTCCGCACGGAGGAGCACACTGCAGCCCTCGCAGCAGAAGCGCAAAGCAGCCTCTTAAGGCAATCCACCAGTTCGGCGATTCAAGACCCGGACACCTTCAAGCACGCTCGGAGTAATCGGCAGCAAGACCTCCTGGCACATTCCGAGCTCGGATAGCAATGCGGCCCCCACCCAGTACCAGCCAAACGGCAAAACCCGTGCCCCGCGTACATAATTAGCATTGAAAATACCATGGGCACAGGTGGGGAGGGGGGCACGACTACGGCACACCCCAAGACGCGGCTCAGCCGCACTAGGGGCTTCCCGCCTTATTATTTTTTCTCTCTTTCAGGACTTTACTCTCTGGAAACCCCGTCTGGCAGTATGTTTGCCGGACACACGATACAACAACCAAGGAGGCAGAAAGCTACGTCGCATCATGGAATTCCCAGGTGGTCTCCGATAACGATTGAAATACCTGCTTTCAAAACCATTCCTCAGCTTGCCCTTGGAGGGGACATGTCAAATAGTCCTACTTTTTGCTTATCGCACTAATTGTATCATTCTGCTTCGACGCACCTTTTTGAATAAACAATGCATAGCACTAGACTATTACCGCATTCTCTATTCTCTCTTTTTTATACATATATATGTTCATTCATGACATTCGGCACCCGTACACTTTGGTACGGCCAATATGCCAGGGGCTTAAGCGTACCCCATAATACGGCATGAGAAGTCCGAACACTTTGACAGTGCGGCACCCCGAACTTATAGCATTATATGCATCAGCTCCGAATCATGTCTTGGGTCAATAGTTGGGTTTGCCCGGCTCCCATGTTTTGGTACCTTACATTCCGCTATATCGGCTAAGGTAGCACTGAGAGAACTACTGCGATTGTGCCCCGGTTCAGCTGGTCTAAGCACCTCAGTAGAGAAAGCTAAAACTGACTGTCATGATAAGGCGAGAGACTGGTCGCTGTTCGAGAGGTTTCGAGTCCCTAAAGACTTATGCCGCTTAGAGCGAGGAGTCGGCTTTGTCCGGCTTAAGGCGTGTATAGCGCCCCGAATTTGGCCTTCCGAATACTAGGGGCTTTGCCAAAATTTAAAATTATAGAATTCTATGGCTAAGTGAGAGTGATAAAGCATTATAGTCCGATTGCCTTGTTCGTTGTGCTGAGCACCCCCCTTGAAGGACCCAAAAATGGGAACAAGAGTCCTCAGGTTTATCCCGAACACCCCAGCACTCGTGGCATGGGGGAAGAAGCCGACGACTAGCCATCTCTCAGATTTGATAAATAGCCGAACAGAAGGTGATATTTTAAATTCAAACAAGCGTTGCATAGCGCATATGAACAAGTTTTCATAATACAGGATCACACAAGCAAGTTCATTCAAATATTACATCTTTCGCACACTCGTCCACTACAAGACGGGCACCCTTCAGGACACCCTCACAATACATCTCGGGGTGGCGATGCTCCTTGCCCTGCGGCGGCCCCTCCTTCACCAGCTTCTCGGCGTCCATCTTGGCCCAGTGCACCTTTGCACGGGCAAAAGCCCGGCGTGCACCTTCGATGTAGATTGACCGCTTGATGACTTCCAGCCGTGGGCAGGCATCCACAAGCCGCCTCACCAGGCCAAAGTAGCTGTTGGGAAGGGAGTCGCCAGGCCACATCTGGACTATAAAGCCCTTCATGGCCTGTTCGGCCGCCTTGTGCAGCTCGACTAGTTGCTTCAGCTGGTCGCTCACAGGCATCGGGTGTTCGGTCCCAGTATACTGAGACCAGAACAACTTCTCCGTCGAGCTTCCCTCCTCGGCCTGGTAATACTCCACGGCATCCGACATGCTATGGGGCAAATCTGCGAATGCTCCTGGAGAGCTCCGGACTCGGGTAAGTAACAAGTAATTTACTTGCGCATTCTTGCTTTGCATATTGAATGCCTTACCCGCCGCTATCTTCCTCATTGCCTCAATCTCCTGGAGGGCTTTTTGGGCTTCGGCCTTGGCATTCTTTGCGTTCTCGAGGGCCGTGGCAAGCTCAGAATCTCGCGGCTTCGAGTCAAGCTCCAAAGCCTCGTGCTTCGTCACGAGAGCCTGGAGCTCTTGCTGCACCTCGCCCACCCGTGCCTCTTGCTTTTCCCGCTTGGTGCGCTCCTGGGCCGCTTTGTTTTCGGCCTCGGACAGCGCTTGCTTCAGGGTCGCCACTTCGGTCGTGGCCCCTGGCAAATTCATGATGATCCTGTCATTTCGCAATCGCATCTTTTTTGTATGTATATATATCTATAGACAAGGTATTACTTACCTTTGTTCTCCTCGAGCTGCCTCTTGGCAAGGTCGAGCTCTTTCTCGGACCCTTCGAGGTCCTGCTTCAGTGCGGCGACCTCCGCAGTCAGTGCGGCAGAGGTCAGCAGCGAAGCCTACATACGCATATAGACATACTTATATTAGACTCATGCAGATATTATTTGATCCTCTATTCGGCTTTTCTTTGTGAACACCAAACAGAGCATCAGGGGCTACTGTCTATGCGGTAATATTTTTCCTATATTTTAAATACTTACCTCAAAGCCTGTTAGATGGCTGGCACAGGCTTCAGTCAGTCCGCTCTTGGCGGACTGAACCTTCTTGATCACCGCACTCATAATAGTGCGGTGCTCTTCGTCGATGGAAGCACCGCGAAGCGCTCCCAGCAGGTTGTCCGGTGCCTCTAGATGGACAGAAGTCACCGGCACGGGCGTCTTACCCCTTTTGGAAGGGGGCCGCCTGCCCGAGCCCGGAACCACTGGAGGTTCCGATGCGGTGTTCGGCTGAGAGCCGAACTTGGAGCCCCCGGGAGCCTTGTTCCCTTTGCTCCTGGAGTCCGAAAGGTCGCCTTGAGGCGCCTTCGGGACTGTCTCCCCCCGGCTCGGTGCCCCTTGAGACAATACCTTGACATTGTCCGTAGGGCAAGGGGAGGAGGCGGTCGGAAGTGGATCGCTATCCATATCCGACGAGTCCTAGGAACCGTCCGACAAGGATACGTCGATACGGGCTTGGGGTGGTCTGCATAATCATATTCAGCGTTAGGAGAAGCAGTGCAACAAAGGTATGCTATGAGTTACTCTGGCATCCGAATACTTACGACTTCGCCAGGGGCTTGGCCCTGAGCAGCCGCTCATCTTCGCCTTCGGCGGCGGTGGTGGAGCAGTCCGGAAGAAGAGTCCTTCCCTTGTTGGACCCTTCGGCCTCCCCGGTTGGGGCCGCCTTCCTTTTCTTGTCTCCCCCGGCTGGAGGGGGAGCATCTTCATCTTCCTCCTCGTTTTCATGGGAGGAGTGCGTCGCGGAGTTATCGGACGATGAGTTCGATACCACCTGACGCCGGGAACTCTTTCGGGTTCCCTTGGCCTTCTTCTTGGTCTTCTCCGGCACCTCATAAGGAGTCGGAGTCAGCACCTCCGTCAGGAGAGCGTCCGCAGTGTCTTCGGGCAGAGGGGCCGGACAGTCAATCTGCTTCGATGCCTCCACCCAGTCCTGTCAAAGGCATGGGAGCTCAGACCCCGCACATGGTTAAGCTATGGGAAATAAATATCCTACCAGATGTATAGAACTTACCAGATTCGCAGGGTGCTTCGCGCTTAGCCCGCGGTCCTCAGTAAGAGAGGGAGGGACCTCGGCGCCCTTGAACAACACCCTCAGACGTCCTTATGCGTCGTGTCGAAGAGCTTGTGTAGAGTCTGGTGTTGGGCCGCGTCGAACTCCCATAAGTTGAAATCCTATTGTTGACATGGGAGGATCCGGCGGAAGAGCATGACCTGGACTATGTTGACAAGCTTAAGTTTCTTGCTTATCATGTTCCAGATACACTTCTGGAGTCCGTCCAGCTCCACCGACGAACCCCAGGACAGGCCCTTCTCCTTCCAGGAAGTGAGCCACGTGGGAATTCCGGATCGAAACTCGGGGGCCGCCACCCAGTTGGTGTCGCGTGGCTCGGTGATGTAGAACCACCCTGATTGCCACCCCTTTATGGTCTCCACGAAGGAGCCCTCGAGCCATGCAACGTTGGGCATTTTGCCCACCATGGCTCCGCCGCATTCCGCATGTTGGCCGCCTACAACCTTCGGCTTGACATTGAAGGTCTTCAGCCATAGGCCGAAGTGGGGCCGGATGCGGAGGAAAGCCTCGCACACGACGATGAACGCCGAGATGTTGAGGATGAAATTCGGGGCTAGTTCATGAAAGTCCAGCCCGTAGTAGAACATGAGGCCGCGGATGAATGGATTGAGGGGAAACCCCAATCCGCGGACGAAATGCGGGAGGAAAACCACCCTTTTGTGAGGTTCCGGGGTAGGGATGACCAGCCCCGCGGCTGGCAGCCGGTGCGCGATATCCGTGGCTAAGTATCTGGATCCACGTAACTTTTTGATGTGCCCCTCCGTGACGGAGGAGGCCATCCACTTGCCTCCCGCTTCGGACATGTTTGGAGAGAGTTGAGGAGGAGGATGCAGACTTGGGCGCTGGAGCTCGAGTGCGCGAGAATGGATGAGCAAGGAGGAAGAAGGCGTGGGTAGAAAAAGGTGAGATCTTATACCTTTATAAGGGCGGACTAAACTATGTGCCCCCCACTAGCCTGGTAAAACTCGCTTATCCCCCAAGCGCCGTAATTGATGGCGCGGTTGGGTTACCCATGTCCGTATTGATGAGAATACCGTAATAAGGTGAACACGATCTCTGCTTTGACAAGACGTGTCAAGAAACCACCTCACGTTATGTGTGGGGGCTGGTTAAAGAAAAACGTTTCAAATAATTACCGGGCCGTTGCGTGATGTCATGTTGCCAAAACATGTCAGCAGATTAGATTTGTGGTAATATTATTCTCCCTACGGTGGTATGTGGAACTTATTTTGCAGGGTCGGACACTATCCTTGTATTCAAATTCTTCCGTGGTGTATTCGGAGGAGGAACCCGCCTTGCAATGCTGAAGACAACACTGCGCGCCGGACTCATCGTCATTGAAGCCTGGTTCAGGGGCTACTGAGGGACTCCTGGATTTGGGGGTCTCGGGACAGCCAGACTGTATCCTTTGGCCGGACTATTGGACTATGAAGATACGAGATTGAAGACTTCGTCCCGTGTCCGGATGGGACTCTACTTGGCGTGGAAGGCAAGCAGGCAATACGGATATGTATATCTCCTCCTTTGTAACCGACCTTGGGTAACCCTAGCCCTCTCCGGTGTCTATATAAACCGGAGGGTTTTAGTCCGTAGGACAACATACAATCATACCATAGGCTAGCTTCTAGGGTTTAGCCTCTCCGATCTCATGGTAGATCAACTCTTGTACTACTCATATTATCAAGAATAAATCAAGCAGGACATAGGGTTTTACCTCCATCAAGAGGGCCCGAACCTGGGTAAAACATCATGTCCCCTGCCTCCTGTTACCATCCGCCTTAGACGCACAGTTCGGGACCCCCTACCCGAGATCCGCCGTTTTTGACACCGACACAAACCTTTGATCATCGGATCATTTTGTGCAGTTTCACCAAAATCGAGATGAGCATCCCTGTGGCAAAGAAATTGAAGAAGCGTGATTAGAATAATATTACTGGGACTAGTTGATGAGACAGATAAACTCATCACAAATATAGTACGTAGAAGCCAGTAGAGGTCTCTGCGAGGCAAAGAAGTAGAGAAATATCCACAAGGAGTGATGTGGGCAGATGGAGCAGTGGTGCAAGCCGACTGTAAAGGAAGTTGTACCTGAGGGATGTTGGGACGTAGCTCAACCTAGAGGAGGGTGGCGGGAGGAGGCAACTACCCATGTCGCGGCAGTGAGCAAGGAACGAAGGCAACCTCATCGGCTTTGTGAGAGAGAACGGCAGGGACCCCTGATCGGGACGTGCCGATAGTGGGTTTTCGCCATCGATGATGGTGACCACATCTACACTAAGCATCCACCCCTTCCCCCGGCGGACGTGATCCGCCGGGATGTTAGAGATGTGGCCACAGTCGTTTTGTGCGAGAGAGTGTGAAGAGAGCAACCCCAGCAAGCAACCGTGTAGGCTCGTCCTGGCTATGTATATAGTGGAGCGGTTTCCTTTTCTCTCCATATGAACCTATTTATATTGCGTACGTGCCACTGAAGAAAAAAAAATATTTATAAATGATGTGGCACCGTTCATGCGTGGTTCCCGACCCTCAGTTATTTATAAGTGAGTAACTACTACTAGATGCGTCAAATTATCACGTGGGTTGCATCATCTTACAGAAATGAGCTCCACCGTGTCACGTGTGTGGTTGGGGAAGACGCAAAAGACGCAAAGAGTGCTACTAGTACACTACGTGCGTGGGTGTGTGCACCTCTTCTCTTCGAGCATGGTTATTAAAAGTATAGCCCACTATTGTACTACCATGCGGTTATTATATATGGGCATAGAGTATAGGCAGTAATAATAATTAATAAGCCGTGAAATCACGAGGCCCACCTTTCTCTATGTTTGACCGAGGAAGTAGCCATCATTTCACTCCTCGTTGAATATCCATCCGTTGCTACCTCCGCGAATAAATAAAAATCCTCTTCTACCTCCATAGCATGGTTAATAATATAGCCATGTCAATCAAGACGTAGAAATATCATTCACTGATACAATAGGGCTAGATCTAAGGCTGGTGATTTTTTTTACTTTGTCTCTTTCTCTTTTTGTCTCATTTACTCATTTTACATAGGAGCACGTGTAGAGGATGGCTATTCCTTTCGATGGGACTTCTTCACGGGGTTTAAGACTAAGCAGCTCCAAATTATGCCCGCTACGCACCACTCTGAATCGTGCCATCTATGATAGGGAGTAGTCCCATTGCAACAATGAGGTCCACTAGGTCTAGCACGTCCTGTAAGAAGAGACTGTCACACAAAACATACATCTTGTTGCCTTCTTCCTCATACAGTACGTACCACTGGTATGTACTACTACTACTACTACTGCTACTCGTTCTCCTATAAACCTTGCGCTTGGCATCTCCAAAATATTAACCTTGCGATTGGCTCTTCGCCTCTTTAGGAAGTCGAGCAATAATGGTACTGCAATATATATTGTTCTAGCTATATAAGACCGAATGAATTGCTACATGTCCACCACGTGGGCAAGGGTCGAGGGGTGAGAGAGAGTACACTACATACGGAGCAACATGAGTGAATCTACACTCTAAAATACGTCTATATACATCAGTGTTTGGAGTATGTACTAGTAGTTCATATTGAAATCTACTAAAGGACATATATTCCAAACAATATGATAATCTCTCTAACCAAGGTAGGGACGAGGAGTAAACGGAGGGAGTAGTAAAATTTCCCGTCGTCCTGTGAGCCACCGCGCGCGTGGGCGAGGGAGCGGGCGTAAGGCGTAGTAAGCAAGCTTCACCACGTCCTGCGAGCCACCACGCCCATGGGCGGGGGAGACGGCGTACTAAGCAAGCTTCTCCTCATTCTGCGAGTTGACGGGACACATCAAAAGTAATACGCACAAAGCATCTCGAGTGTATAGAGAATTGCCTCTAAGGTAGGCCCCACATGGTTTGCCTCTTTTTTAACATAACGCGTCAAGTCGCAATTTGTTTGTTCACCCGTGGTAGGCGATCCTCCATCAAGTGGACAACCAGTACATGTGTCAAATTACCACATGGGCTGCCTTTTCGTACAGAAATGAGCTCCACCGTGTACCCACGCATGTGTGGTTGCGAAAGATACGGGAGTACGTGCGTCGTGCATGCACCTCTTCTCTTCATGCATGTCCCCCACCTATGTGGGTGTGTGTGAGAGAGATACAAACCAAGATTGATGGCATGTAACGCCCGGATAATTAGACTACAATAAATCCCTGCTAATGATGCCACGTCACCTCGATTACTGTTGATAATCTCGGGTTAGTTAAAAAACCGATTCAAATTCAAAATTAAATTGAAGGCAAACAACAAAAGTTTTCAAACTTTAAAACTAAAATGTTCGAGTTGTGTCGGATAATTCAAAGGTAATTGTGGTGAAGAAACCCCACTTTTATAAAGTGTTTATAAAACTCTAAACTGAACAAAACAGTAACAAAACCAATTATTTAAAAGCTTTTAAAATATTAATCAATCACAAACTATTCTATTTTAGGTGCCATGTTAATTGTGGTGGTGGCATATTTGTTAATACTAATTTAGGTACAACTAATGTATTTTATAAAACTAAGATATTTAAAATATAAAATTAAAACAGAATAAGAGAAAAACAAAAAAAGGAAAGATAGAAGGAAAAACCCCTGCTGGGCCATGGCCAAGCTGGACACCGCGCCAACCAGGCCGGCCCAGCCGCGCCCCACCCAACTCTCCATTTCCCCCACCCCAGTCAAACCCTAACCCGTAACCCCCCAATCGCCCCCCACTATGCTCTCCTCAGATTGGATCGGGGCTTTGCCTCGTCGCCCCTGACGCCGCCCGTCGCCGCCCCGTCTACGACCGTCGCTCTGACTCGCCGGGCCACCTCGCCGCTCGTCGAACGCCTCCCCGCTGCACCCCGATGACCACGCCTCGCCGCCCGGCGTTGCACGACGTCATCTTCCCCACGCCCGTCGCCGGATCGCCAAGCGTCGCGCCTCCTCATCACCACCTCGCCGGACAGCCGCGCCAGAACGTCGTCCCCGTCCTCCTCCCCATGCACTACTGCACCGTGCCCTACAACCTAGGTGAGGCCCCAGCCTCGTCCTCTCCCCGCACGCGCACCGCCCGCACTCGCGCGAGGCCTCGCCCCGCTCGCCGCTTGCCCTGCCTGCCGTTACCACTGCCGGCCCCCGCCCAAGGCCGTGGACATCTCCGCCCGCACCCGCCTATGGCCTCGCAGCTGCCGCTGCTGGCTGCACCTCTGCTCCTCTCCCCTACCCGCCTCTGCTCCCCGCGCCGACATGTCGCGCCCGGCCCTCGCCCCGCAACCACCGCTCCCCGGTGTCGCCAGCCATGTGCTTGCCCCGCTGCGTCCCGCCCGCGGCCACGCCTGCAACTGCTGCTGCTTTCGCACGCCCGCGTTGCCACTTGCCCCGCGACCGCGCCGGCCGCGCCCAGCGCATGCCCTGTCGTGCCCTCGCTCGCGCCCAACCGCTGCCCCGCTCGCCGCCCACGCTGACCATCCCCTCCCGGCGCCGTGCTGCGCTACTGCGCGCCATGCTGCTGCTGCTCATCGCAGCCGCCTTGCTCCGCCGCCTCCTCTGCACCCGCGCAGCCTCTCCACTCGCTGCGTCCACTGCTGCCGGCCAGCGCCCGCGCCCCCTCCTCTTTGAGAACGTAAAAAAACAAATAAAAAATAAAAGAAAATTAATTAATTAAGATTAATAATAATAATGAAATTTAATCAATAAATCAATTAAGATAATTAATCATGTTAATTAATCTAATTAACCCTCTTAATTAACCTTAATTATCTAATTAGACAAACAGAATATGACAGTGGGACCCACCTGTCAGCTTGACTGGTCAATGGTCAAAGCTGATCGCTGACATCACCCTGACATCATGCTGATGTCATAATAGCATTTTATAATTTAATTAATTCTTATAATTCTAAAAGTGATTTAAATCTTTAAAAATTAATGTAAAATAATCCGTAACCCAGATGAAAGTACTTTGTACATGAAAGTTGCTCAGAACGACGAGACGAATCCGAATACGCGGTCCGTTCGTCCGCCACACATCCCTAGCATAGCGAACGCTCTTTTTCCTGGAAAGAAGGCATGGGCGTTAATATGCCTTTGAAAATAATATCTTGCAATAAAGAAGGCGCGCCTTACCGCTGCGTCGGTGTCTCAATCCGGGCTGCGGATCTTTTCAGCCTGCCTGGCCTCGTGGCCCCTTGTTGCCTAGTTGCCACAGGCTCGGCCTTCTGCCCCGAGGACCTCCCCTGCAAAACACGGCTGTTATACGGCAATCAAAAAAGCGCAAGGACGAATCCCTTTTTAAGTGTTGGGACTTCGGTCTCAGTCACCTGTGAGGCTGGAACTAGCCCAGGGTAATCGGCCGTAATGGCCACCAAGGCATTGTCATTACTCCATTGGTAAAATACCCCGTCGATCAGCTCCACAGATATGTCCGGATCCTCCTGGGAGGCCGGGTCAAGGGACCGTCTAGGGTCCTCGGGTTGTGGAGGAGGGTTGTTTATCTCCTTTACTGCCTGGCGCAGCTCCTGTGATGAAATTGCTAGAATGAATACTTAACTACGGGAATACGAAATGGATGGGCGATAAAAAGTCTCCGCTTACCCAGCTCGGAGGATTGTACATAGAAAATCCGTCCTGCGGGTTGACACGAAGGAATTCCTCCTCTTCTCCCTTGTACAAAGTGGATAAGATCTTTATTAGATCTGCAGCCGATCCCGGCCCTTTGCAGCTGTGGCGGGTGGCGTCATCCTCCCCGTTGAAATCCCACACGGGGTGGCCTCTATACTGAAGCGGCTGCACCCCCCGCATGATGCGTGTGGCCATGACCTCGATCATGGTCAATTCGGATCGAGCTAAAAAACTTATCCGGCTCATCAGGTAAAGAATGTCCCTGTCATCTTCCTCCAGGGAGCTCCGTGGATGCCAGCTCCGGCGCTTCTTCAAAGGGGCGTTGTCAAACTCCGGAAGGCCGATCCGAATATGATCCGGGAGGGGGACGTCTTCTATATAAAACCATTCTGAAGGCCAGTCTTCGGACGTCTTCTTCGGGGTCCCGGACAGGTATCCGGTCCTGGCAATATGCCACACTTCGGCTCCATCCACTTGATATATTGATCCCTTCTGAGAACGGGTCACAAGGCAGAACAGCTTCTTCCACAGAGTGAAATGAGCCTCACAGCCCAAAAACAACTCGCAAAGGGCTACGAATCCCGCGATATGCAGCAGGGAGGCAGGCGTAAGGTTGTGCAACTGGAGGCCGTAGAACTCCAGGCGCCCCCAGAGAAACGGATGAATTGGGAATCTGAGCCCTCTTACCAAATAAGGGACAAGGCATACCCGCTCTCCCTTGGAGGGATTGGGAAGGCTCTCTGCTTGCTCTCCGCCATTATAGTTGGCAAGCCCGGCTCGAACCGGGACCAGGTACGCTGGGGGAAGAAATCCCTTGGTCTGAAGCATCACTAATTTGCTGTGCGGGACGGAACATCTCTCCCAATCTCCAGGCTTGGAGATAGGGGCGCGAGAGGAGGAGTTGCGTCGACCGGCCATGATGGAATGGATCTCTGTCGGGTGCGCTCCGATGAAGGCTCGCCGAGGGAGGATGGTGTGATTCGGATCTGAATCCTCATCTTTTTAAATAGGCGGCTCATTTGCGCAGCTAGGGGGTAAATGCGAAAACACCCTGACTCTTCATATTTCGCTCGATACATGGAAAGCGGCCATTATTGGGCGTGGAAGCCAAGGAGTGCAACATTCACAAGAAACCGGACACTATTTCGACAGGTACACAGAATTTGAAGAGGAACCCGCCTTGCAATGCCCAAGACAGTACTGCGCGCCGGACTCATCGTCATTGAAGCCTGGTTCGGGGGCTACTGAGGGAGTCCTGGATTAGGGGGTCTCCGGACAGCCGGACTATCTCCATCGGCCGTACTGTTAGACTATGAAGATACAAGATTGAAGACTTCGTCTCGTGTCCGGATGGGACTCTACTTGGCGTGGAAGGCAAGCTAGGCAATACGGATATGAATATCTCCTCCTTTGTAACCGACCCTGTGTAACCCTAACCCTCTCCGGTGTCTATATAAACCGAAGGGTTTTAGTCCGTAGGACAACAATCACGACATACAATCATACCATAGGCTAGTGTCTAGGGTTTAGCCTCTCTGATCTCGTGGTAGATCTACTCTTGTACTACTCATATCATCAATATTAATCAAGCAGGACGTAGGGTTTTACCTCCATCAAGAGGGCCCGAACCTGGGTAAAACTTCGTGTCCCCTGCCTCCTGTTACCATCCGGCCTAGACGCAATGTTCGGGACCCCCTACCCGAGATCTGCCAGTTTTGACACCAACATTGGTGCTTTCATTGAGAGTTCCGCTATGCCGTCGCCACCAGGAAGGATGTCTCGTCTCGTCTTTAAAGACGACACTATCATTGAGGGAGCTTTGGCTATCGGCCAAACTATCCGGCTAGGTGGTTTTCTTACGACCGCCTGTTCGGCCGCTGCGCCGACGATGACTTCTCGGGTCATCGAAAGAAATCTTCACGTCAACTCGGAACTCGCCGAGTAGTTAGATCCAATGGAGCTCTCTTCCCTGAACGAGCTCTTGGATCACATCGCCGCCCTGGGAGTCGCTACAGACTAGGATCAAATTGGGCCTAAACCCGATCTGAGAGAGATTAACTCTCCCCAGGTCACCCATCACGTTGCAGTGGTGGAGGAACAATGCGGCAACCCTTCATCTATCTTAAGGACTAGCTATGTCCGGATTCCCGATCCCTCCAAGCCGGATACCCTCGGAGGGGAGGACGTCACTCAAGGCCTGAACCTAGAATCAGGCACCGGGCTAGATTTATCGGAAAACATCCAAGAATCCAAACTTTCGAGTTCGGAAACTCCTTGTCCCCTGAGACTCAGATCGGGTGAGCATTCGGATTCAATTCCACCCACCCACCCAAACATATGCGATCTATCCCAAATTAGGCAAGAGCCCGAAGAAACAATACACCATTACTGGGCCAGATTCCTCCTAGTCATGAACATGATAAAGGACTGCCACGAGGAAGACGCAATTTCATTCTTTTGCAATAATTGCACGGACAAGGGAATCCTCAATGCCATAAGTCGCCGCGAAATTACACGCTTTGCCGACTTGGTGTCCATAGTACGAAAGTACTGTGCGATGGAAAGCGCCTGGAAAACCGAAATAAAATTTTGGGATAATCCGGCCCTAAATACAAACCCAGTCCGAAATAAAAGGGTGCATTATCACAATACACCTGGGTTAACTACCAAAAAGCAAAAGCCCTTTACGGGGCAAGGAATCGTACTGGAGGGATGGCTCAACGGACCCTGCAAAATTCATAGTACAACGGATGCAATACCAACGCACAGCCTTAAAGCATGTTGGATACTCCGGCAGGTGGCCAAAAGTGGTGAGGATCTACTCCTCCCAAAAACCACAGAGCACCATCACGCGGACAACAATACGGTGTTAACGGTCTTTGAGACCTTCACATCAAATAATAGACGCAAGCGAACACTCCGCAGCACGGCCGAAATCTGCCACATAGCAGAAATAAATCCTTGGAGTGACACGGCTATTACCTTCAATGCCAGTGACGAACCCAAATTCCGAACAGCCCGAGCACCAGTCACACTGGTCCTCAGTCCAATCGTGGACGGCTTTCGACTCACCAAGGTACTCATGGACGGCGGCAGCGGATTAAACCTCATCTATGAGGAAACTCTTCAAAAGATGGAAATAGACTGGAGCCGTATTGAGCACAGTAGCACAACCTTTAGAGGAATCATCCTCAGTCAGGAAGCACGATGTGCTGGGAAAATCACACTAGATGTGGTATTCGGCACGCCAGATAATTACAGGTCTGAAGAAATTACATTCCAAGTGGCCCCGTTCAGCAGCGGATACCACGCTCTACTAGGGCGGGAGGCGTTTACAATCCTCCAAGCCATACCCCATTACGGGTACATGAAGCTCAAAATGCCCGGGCCCAACGGAATCATCACTCTTGCTAGTGATCCGGACATAGCACTCCGCGCCGAAAATAAGACAGCCGCACTGGCCCTCGAGGCACTGTCCATAGCCCTAGCGGCCGAGGAACTAACTGCGCCGTGCTCCATGGTGAACAGGGACGATGTGATACTCGATAAAAGACCCAAGTCCACCTCCTTTAAACCGGCGGACGAAATAGTCAAATTCCAAGTCCATCCAACAGACCCTACAAAAACAGCTTCCATCGGGGCACAATTAAACCCTGATGTCGACGCCGCACTGCGAGAGTTCCTACGCGAGAACTGGGACATTTTCGCCTGGCACCCTTCAGACATGCCAGGAATCCCACGCAGGCTGGCTGAGCACAGCCTAAATATCCTAAAAGGATTCAAGCCAGTCAAGCAGGCTCTTCGATGTTTCTCCGAGCCTAAGAGACAAGCCATGGGAGAGGAACTAGCCAAGCTATTGGAGGCCGGATTCATCAGAGACATAAAACATCCGGACTGGCTAGCAAACCTGGTGATGGTACCAAAGAAGGACAAATCTTGGCACTTGTGCGTCGATTTTAAGGACCTTAACAAGGCCTGCCTAAAGGATCCCTTCCCCCTCCCCCGTATCGATCAAATCATCAATGCTACCGCAGGACACAATTCATTGTGTTTCCTCGACCCACACTCCGGCTACCATCAAATTAAAATGGCGGAGCCAGACCAAGCCGCAACGGCATTCATCACACCATACGGCCCATTTTGCTTCAACACAATGCCCTTCGGGCTCAAAAACGCCGGCGCAACATATCAGCGCATGATTCAGACATGTCTGGCAAACCAGATCGGCAAAATAGTGGAGGCATACGTGGACGACGTGGTCGTTAAAACCAAGCATGTCGAAACTCTGGTAGACGACTTGAGGCTCACATTCGACAACCTCCGAACATATGACATCAAGCTCAATCCGGAAAAATGCGTTTTCGGCGTACCAGCCGAAAAGCTCCTGGGATTCATTGTCTCCAGTAGAGGTATTGAAGCTAATCCGGCCAAAATCCGAGCATTGTCACAGTTGGCTACCCCAACAGACCTCAAACAAATACAAAAATTGACTGGATGCGTGGCGGCTCTAAGCCGCTTTATCTCCCGCTTGGGAGAAAAGGCATTGCCCCTTTATCGCCTCCTCCGGTGCACCGAACACTTCGAGTGGACGGATGCCGCCTCGGCCGGACTCAACGAAATAAAAGCCATATTGGCAACAAACCCAGTCCTGGCGGTGTCAAACATTGGCGAACCAATGCTATTATACATTGCGGCAACTCATCAAGTAGTAAGCGTAGTGCTCATCATTGAGCGAGAAGCGGACAGACACAAATTCCCCCTTCAAAAGCCGGTTTACTATGTGTCTGCTGTCCTCACTCCATGCAAATCACGGTACCCGCATTATCAAAAGATAGCGTACGCGGTATTTATGGCATCCCGGAAGCTGCGACACTACTTTCAAGAGTGTTCGATAACGGTAGCCTCGGTAGTACCGCTTAACGATATTATAAACAACCGCGACGTGATGGGCCGGATTACCAAATGGGCCATTGAGCTCCTCCCGTTCGACATAACTTACAAGCCACGGCGAGCTATCAAGTCGCAAGTTTTGGCTGACTTCGTCGCTGAGTGGACGGAAGCCGAACTCCCTAAAGAGTACGGCACATATTCAAACTGGATCATGCACTTCGACGGCTCCAAAATGTTGGCTGGTCTGGGGGCTGGCATCGTTTTGACGTCCCCAACAGGAGATACCATCTAATACGTACTACAGATAATGTATACGGACTCCAACAACGCGGCCGAATATGAGGCCCTTCTACATGGTTTCCGGATGGCAGTATCTATGGGCATTCAACGCCTAGAGGTGCGCGGGGATTCGAACCTCGCGATATCCCAAATAAATGGAGACTTCGATGCCAAGGATCCGAAAATGGCAGCTTATCACAATGTCGTCCTAAAAATGTCAGCTCGGTTCGAGGGGCTCAAATTTCACCATGTGGCTCGGGAAAATAATCAGGCGGCGGATATCCTCGCCCGCATCGGCGCAAAACGCGACGTGGTCCATCCCAACATATTTCTGGAACGGCTCTTCAAGCCATCCGTAGCATGGGAAGGGGACACCGGTAACAACAGTCCGGACCCGGCCAAAATACCCGATACCGAACTGTCTGACACAATCGGAGGCCCCGCCACCGAAATAACACAATCAGCCCACGAAATAATGGCCATTATTGCCTCGTGGACAGAACCATTCCTGGCCTACCTAACTAGACAGGAACTTCCGGAGGACCAAAATGAGGCACGCTGGATAGTGCGGCGATCCAAGGCCTACAGGGTCCATGAGGGAGAATTGTACAAAAAAGCGCTACTGGAGTCCTTCAAAGGTGCATCTCCGAAGAGGAAGGGCGGAACCTTTTGGTAGAAATTCATGCCGGACTCGATGGTCATCACGCCGCAGCCCGGGCTCTTGTAAGCAAGGCCTTCCATACAGGATTTTATTGGCCAACGGCCCGGGCAAATGCACAGGACTTGGTCCAACGTTGCGCCGGTTGCCAGCTCTTTGCAAATCAAAGCCACATGCCACCCACCGCCCTCCAGACAATCCCCATTACATGGCCCTTCGCGGTGTGGGGGCTTGACATGGTTGGACCCCTTAAAGGGGGAACCCATAAGAAAAAATACTTACTGGTCATGGTGGATAAATTCACCAAATGGATAGAGGCTAAACCTGTGAAAACAGCTGAATCCGGACCGGTGATAGATTTCATATCCGGGGTTGTACACCGTTACGGCGTCCCCCATAGCATCATCACTGATAACGGCACGAACTTCACGGCCGACGAGGTAAAACTCTGGTGTAGCAAAATGGGCATCAAGCTCGATTATGCTTCAGTCTATCACCCACAAACCAACGGTCAAGTCGAACGAGCAAATGGTCTTATAATGAGCGGCATTAAACCCAGATTAGTGCGCTCCTTAACGGAGTCTAACACGCACTGGGTAGAGGAGCTCGACTCCGTACTCTGGGGGCTGCAGACCATGCCGAATCATAGTACCGGATATACACCGTTTTTTATGGTGTACGGCGCAGAGGCAGTCCTGCCCTGTGACATAATTCCTGACTCACCTCGAGTGCGCATCTACGAAGAAAGAGAAGCCGAGCTCGATCGGCAGGACAGTCTGGACACCTTGGAGGAAGAGCGCGACGTATCCAAAGCCCGTTCCGCATTTTACCAGCAACAGGCTCGCAGATACAAAAGCAGAGAAGTACGGGCCAAAACTTATAATGTTGGCGAACTAGTTCTACAGCTGTCGGATAAGAAAAAGAACAAGCTCGAGCCCAAATGGGAAGGTCCCTTCATTATCGACCAAGTTCTGACCGGTGGAGCGTACCGACTACGGGATGCATCGACTAGTCGACTCGAGCTGAACCCATGGAACACAGCAAGGCTCCGAAGATTCTGCGCCTAGCACCGGACTTTATGTTAGTCCCCTCCCTTTGTCCATTTTCAGCATATGCATCACCTTTCTTGTTTCCCTTTCTTTCTTTTATTTCTCTAGGCCTTCAAGGGTCACCTTGTGCCTCACTCATACATCACAGATGCGCTAGCCGCACTCTTCATACCTGGGGGCTTCTTTCACAGAAGCTTAAATTATTTACCTGGGCCTCACGCCCAACACATGTGTTATACTTCCGCATGTACCTTTTTTCACCATTATATGCATCGATATGACTTAAGTTTTGGCCAAGCTGGGTTGCCTGGCTCTTGTATTTATGCCCTACATTCCCGTTAATTCAGCTAGGGCATAAGGGGAGCACCTCTACGATTGTTACCGCCGGGTCAGCCGGATGTGTACCTCAGACTGGGTGAAGCCGAAAGCTAGCGCTCTTAAGAGAATATTCGGTCGGTGAACAAAATATGACTTTTATTTATTATCCATATCTGCCCCAGATGTTTTTTCTATGCTTCTTGTCGCAGTTCGGACAAGCACTTTAGGGCATGCCTACCCAGGGAAAGGAACCCTTAACGAAACTATTCTCCCTGGAAGATGTTTCTTACTACCCATGTAATATAACATAACTAGTTGGGCACTTGTCTTATAAAGCACTAATGACCGCTACGCCTGGTCTCCACGCATGCCCCGGTTCTTACATAACCGAGAGGGTATTCGGATACACTCCGGACTGTCGGGTCCCGAGGTTGAAGCGAAAAGGTCCGCCACGACAAATGATCTACAATCGGGCTAGAAGGCATCATACATGTCACTTTAAAATTACATAGTCAATTTGACTGGTTGAATTACTCTTCAATGCCATCCAATAGGCTGTCTAGTCTATAGTCCTGTTGGGAATATTTTGCGGCCAATTCTACTTGGTCGTACACTAAACTCACAAGGATCTCCTTGCCATCAGGCCCCACAGTTCTGACTTCGGCCATGTGGTTCGGGTCAGCCTTCGTGTACCGTGTCTTCACCATTGCCCAGGCTTCCCTGGCGCCCTGATGGCAGGCCGATATCTTCCATAATCGGAAGCGCCGCCGTGCTCCCTTCAGCTTTTCTGTAAGCTCTCCAAGGCCTTCGGGTATGGAGACGGACGGCCACAAGGCCTGGGCGACGCCTTGCATCACCCGCCGAACTCGTTCATGGAACTGTGCGAGCTCGGGAAGAAGATCACCCGTGGAACCAGGCATCTCCTCGGCAGGACGACCTGTTAGCATACCTACAGACATAACTCTGTCAGCCAGCTTCCTCGCTGAACTCTTTTTCAAATTCGTTCAAGCACTTACTAAATATGCCGCGTCGAAGCCGCCGATTATCCTTAATAGAATCCGACAGTTGGGCACGAACATCTTTTAGTTCCACGCCCAGCTTGGTGTTGGCATCTTGGAGATCATTCTTCTCCTGCCTCACCCTCGTAAGCACGCTCTCACCAGCCTTCAGCTGGCGTATGAGTTGTTGCTTATCTGGATTTACTCCAGCGTCATCTGCAATTTTATCGTCAGATCTGCATATACGCCGCATTCTAATATGATACTTATCATTCGAAGGATATGTTACCAGAGGGGGTCTCTTTGGGCTCCCCTGCTGCGGCCAGTATGGCCTGAAGTTGGGCTTTGCACTCTTCCAGCTCCTGGGACAGTTGAGTACACTTTTCTGTAAGAACGTGCATAACAAATGCTCCTTAAAGCAGTTATCCTAACTGTTTCAAGTCTCAGGGGATACTGATATATATAATAATCAAATTTTATCACCCGTATGTCTTTTACATACTGCTCTGTGGCTCTGGCTAGACCATTTTGAGCAGCACGGAGGTGCGCGTCTCCCGAGCTGAAGGCATTCAATGCCTCTTGGGAGAAACAAGCGTCACGAAGAATAGTCCGGCGACGCATGTGGTTCATGGCACTTTCCACCTCGGAATGGGTGGCGGACAGTTTATCCGCATCCTCTGTCGGAGGAGCACCCAGTGCACGCCTTGTATTCATTCCCGCCTCTGAATCCGGCCTTGGAGCCTGGCTTGTGGAGGCCCGATTGGTAGCCTCTCCGGGTATAGTCCGGCGAGCGCTCTTTTTCCTGGAAAGAAGGCATGGGCGTTAATATGCCTTTTAAAATAATATCTTGCAATAAAGACGACGCGCCGTACCGCTGCGCCGGTGTCTCAATCTGGGTTGCGGATCTTTTCAGCCTGCCTGGCCTCGCGGCCCCTTGTTGGCTAGTTGCCACAGGCTCGGCCTTCTGCCCCGAGGACCTCCCCTACAAAACACGGCTGTTATACGACAATCAAAAAATTGCAAGGACGAATCCCTTTTTAAGTGCTGGGACTTCGGTCTCAGTCACCTGTGAGGCTGGAACTAGCCCGGGGTAATTGGCCGTAATGGCCACCAAGGCGTTGTCATTACTCCATTGGTAAAATACCCCGTCGATCAGCTCCACAGATATGTCTGGATCCTCCTGGGAGGCCGGGTCAAGGGACCGTCCAGGGTCCTCGGGTTGTGGAGGAGGGTTGTTTATCTCCTTTACTGCCTGGCGCAGCTCCTGCGATGAAATTGCTAGAATGAATACTTAACTATGGGAATATGAAATGCATGGGCGATAAAAAGTCTCCGCTTACCCAGCTCGGAGGATTGTACATAGAAAATCTGCCCTGCGGGTTGACACGAAGGAATTCCTCCTCTTCTCCCTTGTACAAAGTGGATAAGATCTTTATTAGATCGACAGCCGATCCCGGCCCTTTGCAGCCGTGGCGGGTGGCGTCATCCTCCCCGTTGAAATCCCACATGGGGTGGCCTCTATACTGAAGCGGCTGCACCCCCCCGCATGATGCATGTGGCCATGACCTCGATCATGGTCAATCCGGATCGAGCTAAAAGACTTATCCAGCTCATTAGGTAAAGAATGTTCCTGTCATCTTCCTCCAGGGAGCTCCGTGGACGCCAGCTCCGGCGCTTCTTCAAAGGGGCGTTGTCGAACTCCGGAAGGCCGATCCGAATAGGATCCGGGAGGGGGACGTCTTCTATATAAAACCATTCTGAAGGCCAATCTTCGGACGTCTTCTTCGGGGTCCCGGACAGGTATCCGGTCCCGGCAATATGCCACACTTCGGCTCCGCCCACTTGATATATTGATCCCTTCTGAGAACGGGGCACAAGGCGGAACAGCTTCTTCCACAGAGCGAAATGAGCCTCACAGCCCAAAAACAACTCGCAAAGGGCTACGAATCCTGCGATATGCAGCAGGGAGGCAGGCGTAAGGTTGTGCAACTGGAGGCCGTAGAACTCCAGGAGCCCCCGGAGAAACAGATGAATTGGGAATCCGAGCCCTCTTACCAAATAAGGGACAAGGCATACCCGCTCTCCTTTGGAGGGATTGGGAAGGCTCTCTGCTTGCTCTCCGCCATTATAGGTGGCAAGCCCGGCTGGAACCGGGACCAGGTATGCTGGGGGAAGAAATCCCTTGGTCTGAAGCATCACTAATTGGCTGTGCGGGACGGAACATCTCTCCCAATCTCCAGGCCTGGATATAGGGGCGCGAGAGGAGGAGCTGCGTCGACCGGCCATGATGGAATGGATCTCTGTTGGGTGCGCTCCAATGAGCTCGCCGAGGGAGGATGGTGTGATTTGTATCTGAATCCTCGTCTTTTTAAATAGGCGGCTCATTTGCGCAGCTAGGGGGTAAATGCGAAAACACCCTGACTCTTCATATTTCGCTCGACACGTGGAAAGCGGCCATTATTGGGCGTGGAAGCCAAGGAGTGCAACATTCACAAGAAACCGGACACTATTTCGACAGGTACACAGAATTTGAAGAGGAACCCGCCTTGCAATGCCAAAGACAGTACTGCGCGCCGGACTCATCGTTATTGAAGCCTGGTTCGAGGGCTAATAAGGGAGTCCTGGATTAGGGGGTCTCCGTACAGCCGGACTATCTCCATTGGCCGGACTGTTAGACTATGAAGATACAAGATTGAAGACTTTGTCTCGTGTCCGGATGGGACTCTACTTGGCGTGGAAGGCAAGCTAGGAAATACGAATATGAATATCTCCTCCTTTGTAACCGACCCTGTGTAACCCTAACCCTCTCCGGTGTCTATATAAACCGAAGGGTTTTAGTCCGTAGGAAAACAATCACGACATACAATCATACCAGAGGCTAGCGTCTAGGGTTTAGCCTCTCTGATCTCGTGGTAGATCTACTCTTGTACTACCCATATCATCAATATTAATCAAGCAGGACGTAGGGTTTTACCTCCATCAAGAGGGCCCGAACCTGGGTAAAACTTCGTGTCCCCTACCTCCTGTTACCATCCGGTCTAGACGCACAGTTCGGGACCCCCTACCCGAGATCCGCCGGTTTTGACACCGACAGGTGGTGACTAAAGTTGGGTCAGCTCGTAGAGTACCCGCAAGTGATTCCGATGTGGGGGCTGAAAGGACAGGTGGTTCCATCCTGGTAGTGGTGGGCCTGGGTTCCTGACGGCCCCCGACTGTTACTTTGTGGCGGAGCGACAGGGCAGGTTGAGACGACCTAGGAGAGAGGTGGGCCTGGCCCTGGTCGGCATTCGCAGATACATCAATTAACACGCTTAACGAGATCTTGGTATTTGATCTGAGTCTGGCCACTGGCCTATACGCACTAACCAACTACGCGGGAACAGTTATGGGCACTCGGCGTTGTGGTATCAACCGAAGCTTTAGTGACGTCAGCGACTGAGTGGCGCGTGCCGGATTGGATTGGAACGCCTACTCTTGTATTAGGGAGGCTAGGTCTGTTTCCGGATGCCCTCGCAACATGTAGGTGTGCAATGGGCGATGGGCCCAGACCCCTGCGCCATAGGATTTAGACCGGCGTGCTGACCTCTCTGTTGTTCCTAGGTAGGGCTGCGACATGTTGATCTTCCGAGGCCGGGCATGACCCAGGAAAGTGTGTCCGGACAAAGGGGATCGAGCGTGTTGGGAAATGTGGTGCACCCCCGCAGGGAGGTTTATCTATTCGAATAGTCATGTCCCTCGGTAAAAGGACAACCTGGAGTTGTACCTTGACCTTATGACAACTAGAATCAGATACTTAATAAAACACACCCTTTCAAGTGCCAGATACAACCGGTGATCGCTCTCTCACAGGGCGACGAGGGGAGGATCGCCAGGTAGGTTTATGCTATGCGATGATACTTGGTTAACTTACCATCTACTCTCTTCTACTGCTTCAAGATGGAGGCTGCCAGAAGCGTAGTCTTCGATAGGACTAGCTATCCCCCTCTTATTTCGGCATTCTGCAGTTCAGTCCACATATACTACCCCTTTTCATTGATACCAACGCATATCTAGTGTAGATCCTTGCTTGCGAGTACTTTGGATGAGTACTCACGGTTGCTTCGCTACTTCTTTTTCCCCTTTTCCCGGTTATTGCGATCATATGATGGATTCCAGGAGCTAGAGGATCCCGAGGATGATTCTACATGGAGTTCGGCTTCGAGGAGTAGTTAGGAGGTCCCAGGTAGGAGGCCTTGCCTTTTCGATCGTTATTACTTTTGTGCTAGCCTTCTTAAGGCAAACTTGTTTAACTTATGTCTGTACTCAGATATTGTTTCTTCCGCTGACTCTTGTGTCTTCGAGCATTTGTATTAGAGCCTTCGAGGCCCCTGGCTTGTAATATAAAGCTTGTATTATTTTATTTGTGTCTAGAGTTGTGTTGTGATATCTTCCCGTGAGTCCCTGATCTTGATCGTACACGTTTGCGTGTATGATTAGTGTACGGTCAAATCGGGGGCGTCACAAGTTGGTATCAGAGCCGACTGCCTGTAGGAATCCTCCTTCCACACTCCTTGGCCGAAGTTGAGTCTAGTCGATGAAATTTGTTTTACTAACATGGCTGTGAGTCCCATGGGCCCACGTCGCCATTGGGTGGTATTAGGATCTTTTATTCCTCGTCTATACTCTGGGATTCTGATTTCTCTCACTACAAGAAATATGTCAACTTATGACCTTCTGTTAGTGACCCTCGAAGAATTGGTCATAAATTTATGACCATTTTAGACCAATTGGTCAAAAGCTGTCTGGGGGGCTCTAAACCCTAAACCATAACGACCATTTTGGTCAGAAAGGTCATAATTTCATTAGAGGAAATGGTCATAAAGCAAACAGCGCTAGTCCGCTGCCTTATTTCTAGTTGTTAACGACCAATATAGATGGTCATAGCCTTGTAAATTGTGGTGGGTTGCTATGACTAGGCGCCACCTCATCAGTTTTGCCTATGTGTCATGTCCATGTGGCAGTTTTTGCCCTAGGTTGTGAAGCAACCTATAATTCTGTCATTCCCAAAATTCCCAAAAAAATCTCATAAATTCTTTGGGTCATATCTTCGTCAAATATGTAAAAACCTTCCTTGCCTAGTTCAAAAATAATTCAAAAATATTCACTTTCCTATTCTGTTCAGAACAACAGTTTGTGAAGGAAGTACCACTTTGGCATGTCCAAATAGTATCCATTTTCTACAGTGCTTTCCTATGCCCAAACCCTAAACAAATACCAGCCCAAATAACCATTCATTATTTTGAGCCGAGCTTCAACATTCATAGTTATGTCCAGTGTGGTAGTTTGCAAAGCAAGTACCACCTAGGCTCCTCCTTTTGAGCTGAAAATTTGTGAAGACGGTCTTCTTAGTAACTGATCATCCTCATTCAAAACTCACGCCCATTAGCCATGTACATTTCCCGTACCGCTAATCAAACACTTGGCTGCTAATTCATGTTTGAGCATCGATCGGTCTCCTCGTGAGAATCTTATGTTGTAATTTTCTTCCTAGCACCTACCTGGGGAGTGCCTAACCCACTAGACATGCCTATGCCGCCCAGAACACATGGCAATGCCAGGGTCACGCGGTGACCACGCGGCAGGCATGCGAGTTTACGCGCTCTAGAGTTGGGGCCCTCGGCCACCGCCCAAACCTCGGCGTATCGCCACCAAACCATGTATTCATGATTAAATGGGTACTTATGTACCTAGAAATGATTTTTGGAAAAAATAAATAGCAAACTATGGGACAGCTGCAGTTCAAATTTGACCCACTTCCAACTGAATCGGCGGAAATTTGTCTTTTTCACGAGAGGTGGATCAAAACTTTTTACACCCAACCATTTTGTCAATTGTGCATTAAATATGGCCTAGTATTTTAGAAAAATGATTTGGTCCAATTTTGCAACAATTATTTGGGAGGTCCTTCACAAAAAACCTCCTTTTGGGCACTCAAAAAATCGAAAATGGTTTTTTCGTCCAAAGAAAATGAAAACTTCCTTAGGCAACATTGTTTACCATTCCAATATGCACCCTTGTGCACAATATGAGATCATTTGAACAAACTATGCCATGAATGTGGCCATAAGATTGATCATTTGGCTTGAAAGCCATTGATCTACACACGTGATAGCTCGTTTCTGAGAACACTTTTTTAAAATAATTTCCGTATTACAAGTTTGTTATTTTTCTTGGGAACTTGGCCACATATAATGACACAATGCAAAGGTTTCCCAATTTTTTGAATTTTTTTGAATTTTTTATGCCCGTTTCAAAATGCGGTCAAAACGGCGGGAATGACCGTTCCTAGCTAGTGGTTGAATCTTGGAATTTTTTTGGTGTTTCTCTGATTAAATAGGTACTTATGTACCTAGAAATGATTTCTGTAAAAAATAAATAGCAAACTATGATGCAGCTGCAGTTCAAATTTGACCCGCTTCCTACTGAATCGGCAGAAATTTGTCTTTTTCGCGTGAGGTGGATCAAAGCTTTGTACACCCAACCATTTTGTCTATTGTGCATTAAATATGGCCTAGTATTTTAGAAAAATGATTTGGTCCAATTTTGCAACAATTATTTGGGAGGTCCTTCACAAAAAACCTCCTTTTGGGCACTCAAAAAATGGAAAATGGTTTTTTCGTCCAAAGAAAATGAAAACTTCCTTAGGCAACATTGTTTGCCATTCCAATATGCACCCTTGTGCACAATATGAGATCATTTGAACAAACTATGCCATGAATGTGGCCATAAGATTGATCATTTGGCTTGAAAGCCATTGATCTCCACACGTGATAGCTCGTTTCTGAGAACACTTTTTTAAAATAATTGTTGTATTACAAGTTTGTTATTTTTCCTGGGAACTTGGCCACATATAATGACACAATGCGAAGGTTTCCGAATTTTTTGAAATTTTTTGAATTTTTTATGCCCGTTTCAAAATGCGGTCAAAACAGCGGGAATGACCATTCCTAGCTAGTGGTTGAATCTTGGAATTTTATTGGTGTTTCTCTGATTAAATAGATACTTATGTATCTAGAAATGATTTTTGGAAAAAATAAAGAGCAAACTAGAAGGCAGCTACAGTTCAAATTTGACCCGCTTCCTGCTGAATCGACGGAAATTTGTCTTTTTCACGAGAGGTGGATCAAAGCTTCTCACACCCAACCATTTGGTCAATTGTGCATTAAATATGTCATAGTATTTTAGAAAATAAATTTGGTACAATTTTGCAATAAATATTTGGTAGGTCCTTCACAAAAAAGCTCATTTCGAACACTCAAAAAATGAAAAAATAATTTAAAAGAACTCATTTCTCATAACTCTTTAAAAGAATATTTATCTTATTTCAATTTATGATTATTCCTGAAAACAATATTCAAATTTGCTGACACAATAAAACGTTTTTTTTCAAATTTTCAGGTCATAATAAAATAGCTAACATGATTTAGCACATAATTTTAGTCGATTATGACCAATTTAAATGGTCAAAATATCATATCTGTATAGTTCGTTCTGATTGGTCCAGGGGCCTCTCACGCGGATCATGGGTAAATCACCGTCGGATCCCCTGGATCCAACGGCCCGCACCAAACATGGATGTGTCCCCGAAACCCTAGCTCTGTCCCGTGATCATTTTCCCTCCCCCCCCCCCCCCCCCGCCTCCTTTCTTTCCCTCGCTCTCTGCTCCTCCTCTCCCCTTCCAGATCCGGCGGAGCTCCTCTCGATCCCCTCCCCTTCCTCCCCACCAGCCGCCGCACCCATTCTCTCCCGATCCAATCCAAGCCCCCCCATCCACCGTCCCCTTCCTCCACCGTCGACGTTCGTGCTCAAGGCCTCCGCCTCACCCGCCCTCGCCATTGCCTCCTCGGCGGGGTTGCCCTTCTCGGCCTCCGCTTCCGCGGCGTCGAGGGCCGCGCCGTCGCGGCCAGGAGGGTCTCGCACCGCGGGGCCGCACCCGCGACCTGCTACCCCGTGCCCGCACCAACTCTGGCGTGGCTCCACCCGCCGCTCCCGCCCCGGCACTGGCGCCAAGGCCGTCCCCGCCCACCAGGTCTGGGATCCCGCCGTGGGGTTCGTCGTCAAGGTCCCTGCCGTCTCCGAGTTCTTCGTCAAGGTCCCCGCACATCCTCTCCTCACCCCTAGATCGTAATCGGTGCCTCCCTCTGCCGCCGGCCGCCATGTCGCCGTCTCTGTCGAGGTCAGCTCCCCTCCCTCCCCCTCTCTCCTCTCTTTCTCGTTGCGCGGCGCAGGTGGAGGTTGCTGAATTGACCTTGTTTTTTCGCTTGGTTCCTTCCTGCTGCAGGGGCTCACCAAGTCGCTGGCCATGACCGTGCTCTCCGAGGTCAGCGACAAGACCTTCTTCACCGCCGCGGTACCCCACCCCACCTCACCTCCTCTCGCTCATGTTCCGCTGCTGTACAAGAGACGCCGGACTGCTGTCGTCCTCCGCTCCTACTTGGCTGCTGAGGTACTGTCGAATCTCGTCCATGAATCTCTCTCCCCGCTTCGGCCCTCCCCCTTGACAAATTTCCTCACAATTCATTCTACAGTACATGTGTTCGTTCGTTCTTCCTGCTCCAGGCATCCGGTAGCCGTCCTCCTCCTCTTCTCCACGCCATCCATGGCCACAACAAAGGTAACACTCCAATCTGGTTCGTGTGTATTCTGCTATTGTGCAGCCTGTTTGTGGGGTTGTCAGCAAGCCATGGTGTAGATTAGGACGGCCAGG
The DNA here is from genome assembly GCF_003073215.2 of Triticum urartu. Taxonomy (NCBI): domain Eukaryota; kingdom Viridiplantae; phylum Streptophyta; class Magnoliopsida; order Poales; family Poaceae; genus Triticum; species Triticum urartu. Next base: position 493,935,122 of record NC_053024.1, read on the forward strand.
AGCTTGGCGGCCGCACCATCAGCGTCAGCCAGGCCAATCAACACCCCCGCCGCTGGAGGGCATGAACAGCAACTAGGAGGTCGGCCGCCGGCCATTAAATCCACCAGCTTATCAACTTATCGTCTCTGTTTAAGTTATCAAGTCTCGTGTGGCAGTTTAAGTTATCAGTCTCGTGTGGTGGTTTAGTTTATGGTCGTGAGATGAGATGGAACCTACCGAATGTCTATCTATCTGTGTTGCGTATCGTTCGCTTATGCCTGTTGAACATGCACTAGTATCGTTTAACCAACTGCAGTGGTGAAATGTAGTAGTATCGTTTAATCATTTCGCCGATTTCGCGTGAATGATCTCCATCCTTTATCCCATACTCGGTGTGCGTGGTGGAATACTGATGCTCTCAACGCGCTCTGTTGAGGATGTGGTTTACCTGAATTGAGAAAAATACTAGCTGGTTTGTGTGTTGTGCTTCCGAGATAAGAAGCAGCTATATAATGTTGTGTGATGCTCTATCGCTGAGCTACCTGTCAAGTTCATTTGTGACTTGAAGGGACGAGGTGTTCTGACTGACTTATCAGGGAACAGCGTAATTGCTATACATTTCTGAATGTAGCGGGTGGTATCCTTGGACTGGATGCTTTGTTTTCTCTGAACCTTTCCAAGTTGGAACAGTGGTTGGGTCTTTGTTTTCTATGAACCTTTGCACCTTGGAAGTCTTATTTTATTTTGTTTTGTTGAGAAGTGAACCTTTGCAAGTTGGACAGTGGTTGGGTCTTTGTTTTCTCTGAACCTTTGCAAGTCTCTTTTCACTTCGGGGCCGTGTCTTCCTCCGTTTGTATGTTCCCAAGTGTATCTCTCACCCAAATAAAATCAGAGAAAAGATAAAACCAAGGGAAGAACATAATGATGGGCTGTTACCAGCACCTCCACCTGGGAAATATACAAACATAATGCTTCCCAAGTATACAAACTGCACATCCTACTTAGGACAGGACTCATATTTAGCCATGCTTTAGTCACTGTGCCCTTAGTTCTTTTTTTGTAGGGAGCTATGCTTATCATCAGAAACTCTTGGTGATGATGTTATTCCTCTTTTGGTTCATGTGTTGCAATTATATACCACATAATTCTACACCATGTGGTGGACATAAGTATCTTAGTGACTTCATTTGAGTGTGCATGTCTGTTAATTCTAAGCTTCTGTTGCTGTGAAAATGTACCTCACTGACCGTCTGTCTATTTATTGTGTACTTCTTGCATGAGGAGGTGACTAGTGATGCGGCGCACGAAGAAGAAGTAGGGGAAGGGGGTCTCCTGCTTGAGGAGGCGGAGGAGTAGGGGCGTGCCCAGCTGGCAGCCCTGTCCTGCTTGTGGGGGAGGGGCAGGAGGGGTCTGCTCCTCTGCTTCCATTGCGATCGCGGCAGGTAGCTCCTCCATCTCCGTCCCCCTCTTCCTGTGCTCACTACTTCTCCTGCTAAGTTGACGAATATGTGATGCACTTGTCCCAAGGAATTTTAGAGGGATCTGTATGAACAAGTCATGTTTTTATTTTATTTTATTTAGGTTGTTAGTTACCAAACAGATAGAGAAGATGAGCTCATGCTTGGATTTTTTTCTGGCAGCACATGATTTGTATGTATGCAATCATCATCTTGCGTGTGCGAGTTGGTTCTTTGCTTGGGCATCGCGTCGATGACCAAGTGTTAGTGCCGATTTGTTGTGGTGGTGCTCATCTGGCCATTGATTTCTTGTTGATAATTTGTCTACTCCACTTGTTTATTTTTACTGAAACCTTTGTTTGCATGTTTCTAAAATACAGAGAAGAACACCCTGTGTTCTGGTAAAATATTTTTTGGCTATGATATGAAATTCCATGATGTGTGTGTTGTTTCAGTTTCTGTAGCTACAACAAAGTCCCAGTTTACTCTGTACTTGTTGTTGATGATTGCTAGCTAAATATACAACGGCGGTGTCCAGGAGGAGAGTAGCGGGCTGGAGTAGCCGCCGCTGGTTTTCTTACTGGTTTTTTTAAATGCCACAACTTACTATGCCGCTACCTAGTAAAAACCAACTTACTATGCCGCTACCTAGTAAAATTATTTCTGTGTTTGATGCATGGCCTATCTTACTTCGTGCTTATACATTCTGTTCTGTACCTAACTTATATTGGAAGATGACTATTCTGTAAGATGGATCTAACCATCATTAAGTGCACAAGTTTTCAGGATAATTCACAACTGCATTAAAAAATTCTAGTGGGAGTTATACATGTTTTCTCATGATAGATTGATCAGGACTGAAACATGATTTTGCATCCCGTTTTCCATCGACAAATATACAAGTTATACAAGTTATATCAGTAAGTTATTGTATGTGTTAGAGAAATTAGTGTTGATTTATTTGTTGTTCTTTTTTTTCTTTCTAATTTTTGCATGAGAGCAAACTGGTGTAGCTAGCTGAACTATGCATCCATGAATCAGGAAGTAGCATATTCAGTTTTGCTAATAGAAAATAAATGTATTAAAAACTTTAAAAACTGCATAATAAGTGCTTGTTCATGTTTGGTTTTCTCTAAACTTTGTTTGTATGATTGAGGGCAAATTTACTTGGTTCTTTTCTCTAAACTGTGCTTGGAACATTCGTTTTTATGATCTAAAATTGCCTTCCTGTGATGATGTAGGTGCCCAGTTTGTGCTCGCTACCGAAGGAGCTCCATGTTGAAGAAGATTGAAGACACTTGTAGAGCTACAGGGTTAACACCAGGGCACCGTATCACCTGTAGAGCTTGTAGAGCTTGTATGAGCTTATTATGTGTAGAGATTGTAAAGTATATGTTATTTGTACAATAGGAGCTCTGTACTGAATCTGGCTGATAATATTTGGAGTATTATGTGTGTGTTTTGTTTGTGCCAATTTAAATACTGGTTATTTATTTACTGTTAAATTGAAATATGAAGAATATGAACTTGCTAGCTGGGACCCACGTACCTGAACCTGACATCTGGGACCCATTTGACTAGTGGAACTTTTTTATATTGCAAAAAAACTAAAACTTTCTAGCGGAAAAGGCCACGGCCCAAAAATGAGAAGGCTTAATTGTTGGGCTTGACCCATCTACCTAGCGAAAATTAATATGAGAAAAAAACACAAATAGGTCGAATTGTTGGGCTAGGCCCATGTAGAAAATCGAATTGGACCGGGCTGAATCTTGTGCCACGTCAGATTACCACGCTGGATGCCTACATGGCCTGGGAGGTTGCTAGTGACCAAAACGCCATAGTAGACGTATTTTGGTCATAAACGTCTTCGACCATTCCAGAAGAAAGGTCGCTATAGTCAGTTTATGACGGCCAGATTTTGACCTTATGTTTTTGGTCACAAAAAGGTCACAAATGGAAATTTGTGACCATTGAGTGACCAATAGTGGTGGCCACAAGTTGACATATTTCTTGTAGTGTCTTCTTTACGGGTGAAATGATTTTTACTAACTCTAACATTAGGATCTCGTGATCACATCCACCCAGAGAGCCCCTTGTTACAGATGATCGCTTGCTATACCAAAGGATTCCGAAGATACTCTCTGTTGTTCTCTTGAGACTTTGTGCCCATTGCTTTTGCCATCCCCTACCACCGAAATATCCCTATTGGATAAATACCTACACCTGTCATCCTTACCTTTATTCCCAGTTAGTCTTGTAATTAAAAGATACCCCGAAATTCTCTCTATTGTTCCGAAAATACTTTGTGCCCACTGCCCTTGCAGTTCTTTGCAACCTGAATACCCCTACGAATAATTTCTCGCACTTATCAAGTATCCGCTCATCCCTAGTGAATACATGTATTTCACAAAAGTCTTCGAAATACCATTCGATCTCCGAAAATCCCCAACAACCTATTGCTCTTGAAATTCTTGCTTGCTTGCATTGTGATTAACCTCATCAGTCCGGTAATCTTATTGGCATCCTTAGTCATTATTAGTTTGAGTCTTTTGACTCAATATGTTGTAAATGTCGCAATCCTTATTCAGACCCTTCATTTTGTCCTTCCGGCTCAGACATCATTTTAAACATGAGCTGGATCTCGACCTCAAATTGCCATCGATTGTACCCCTAAGGCTATTCAACTTATCCATCCCTAATCAGAGCATTGCTTCTGATCCCTTGTATTGGAATTCATAATTCCTTTGAATTTGAGCTTTGAGTTAGTCAGTTGTTTCTATAATTTGATCTCCTTGCATTCTTTCTTCCTCTGGTTGAGTACCGATGCTCACATCGGGTCCCTTCTGGACCACCAGACCCTTTGTCGGATTTTATCCAACAACATCCTTCATATTCAATAAGCTTGTGAGCCTTTCCTTGGATACATAATGCCTTTGGTAAATTGTATCCTCTTCTCTCTCAAGCATGCTCTACTATCAAGCTTGTGTTATTTACTCCGAAGTTTGTGGTATATGTTTCTACGATGCCCCCGATGGGTTGAACCTATGCCTTCCTTAAATCTGAGTGAACCCGAAAGATTTCACGGGTCATAATTATCTAGTATTGCCCAGGTAAAACTTTCGACAACTAATGTCATTTTCGAAAAGCGAGAGGTGAATGGAAGGTTATACATTGAAGAAGTGGGAGTCGACCTTGAACTTTGTGTTCATGCCCATGGACACGATGTATATCCTATCATGGAAGCTTCTTGTAATAATAACTATTCCCTTGATATAATATCATTTGGTATCTGTGAATGAGCCTTTGCAATCGTGGTTCCGACCATGATTTTTCTCCTTTGATTCCATTTCTCAAACAAGATGAAGTACTTGTCTTCTGCAGATCATTTAACGTGTCCACCCTCTACTCTGCTCTACCGTTGAGTATTACACTTTGGTATCTCGAGAATATCATGGAACTACATAACTTCTTATGGGTTCTTCATCAATTATTATTTCTCACCAATTCCAATTTTCCTGGGTTCTGGGTTATCGTCAACCGAGAACACAGAATTGTGAATCGAGTTCGCACTCCAATTCTATAACTCTAAGTAATTTTCGTTGCTTACAAGTTTAATAATCCTTCAAGTCATCCCAAGCCTTATCGGCTATATCATTATCGTGCTACATTTTAACTATGCTACCTGGTCCTTCTTCCCGGAGCACAATTTTCAATGATGAGCTAAGCTTACGTCGATCTTCCTCATCACGTCATTTCTCCTTGAACAACGAACTTGGTTTGGAGTTTGTGTCATACCCTTGGTTACAATAACCTTTCGCTTCACCATTCATTTGACTCGATGTCATCACCGATCGATTACATCTTGAAATCTCTTGACAAATGTGTCATGATCATCATCAACATTCTGAGCTCTTCCAAGATAACTATTGAATTCTTGATGAGAAATACCACCCTTGCCCCTCGATGATCTGTGTTATCACTGACAACATTATTGCCCCCCCCCTCCGACACAAACTCGATCATGTTATGGAGCTCCTTGCTATCCATCTTATGTTATGTTCTACCTTGGAGTATTACCATCCCTTATGTCAAGAATGTTGTTAGAATTTCACCACCTCTTAAGAATTCTTGATACAGGTGATACTTCTTGCCATATCCATTCATCCCTTGGTCCCCGTGTTGTTTCTAACCAGAAAACCGACAATTGAACTATGATGCGGCTCTTCAAAAGTTCTAGCAACCCTATTGCTTTGAAGTTAATGGTCGATATTTCATTCTTAGACCATTGGTTATCAAATCACCATTCTAACATTGATCATGCTACCTCTGCCCATATTTTGGGTGCAACTTTCAACCAATGTTTAATTGTGTGTGTTTTCATCGAGCATACATCATTATATCATTTAATCCGACTAATGTTATCTCCTTGTTCACATAATTGTTGAAATCCATCTTGTCAAAAATCTCAATGAATTGACACTGAGTCCCTCGGCCACCTCCCCATCCTCTCCTTGGTTTAATGATGAACTCTTGTTTCGGAACTCGCTTCCATAGTTCATTTCCCGATAATCTTGCCATCTCATCAATTTGTGTTGCACCTTTTTCTTCTCAAGCATCCTGAGTCTGAGGTATCCTGACACCAATCAGATCTGAATCTCGGTCATATATGATGGTTGGAACATATTTCCAAAGAATTATAACATTGGTCTTTATATCACCCGGTAAGGTGATGTCATTCCTAGCACACCTGGTCGGAGGACCTATTGTTATCGTTTCCTTTTTAGCAAGGTTAGCCATTCTTCCATGAGGAAATTGTAAGACTTATTCTATAAGTTGTTCCTGGTGAATCCTTTGAGTATCCAAGGTCCGACCTTGCTTGAAGACCATGTCAATGCTATCTCGAAGCATGTCTGTGGTACTTTGATTTTCAATAAAAAAATTGTAGCACAATGCTAAATTTTTCTTATCAATTATCCAAACACCTTTGTATGGGTAATGTCATGAAATTTCTCCTCTCTTACCTAAAGGGTTTTCTATGTTTTATGCTGTCATAGATATCATGCTCTGTTTGTCCTTGGGAAGGATATACCCCTGAAATTTGTGTTTAAACACATTTTCCTTTCCATTGTTTTGTTTAATATGAAGATCACATTTTCCTTCACATTGTTTTGTTTAACCTTTATGGTGATCGATATGATCTAAGCAATAATATTCTTCTGCTTATGTAAACACCTTGGTGTACGACCGTGTCAGTAAGACCCTATTACTATTGTTGATGACATTCTAGTATCCACCAATGGACGACAACTTTGCATAATGGTCCACCTCATTCAATGAGCAGGAAAAGGGTTCTCTTCGTCCATCGCCCTTGGTACCGACATTGTTGCCAACATAACTGACAGGCTACCCTCTGACATGCCTTACATACATGATCATATAAGACGTCACCGCCCTTCCTACTTTTAACCCACATGGTGGGCCCATAACCCACAGTCCTGCAAGATCGAAACCTGACTCTCCTGTACACCCTGTTTGTCAGGACTCCGATTCCAAGTCACATCGATCTAGCAGGTAACACCTCATATCACTTTGCAGCCTCACGCACGGTATTCCCACGGGTGTCGCCTTACCATGGCCCGGGACCGTTTGCGCCTTTTGGCTCACGTATATGATAGTGTCGCTAGCATCCATATGACAGAGAACCCGGGCCGACATGACTAGTCGTGAACCCAAAGTGTCACTAACTTACAGGGACAGGCATACATGAATCAACATCGAGCATGTCGGTCAGCAGCGTGCGAATCCGGGCTGTAGCACTGGGCTAACAGGACTCCGGTGAACCGGGCTGTAGCAGGCTAGGCAGGACTCCGGATGTCACCACGTGACATTTCCCCGAAGGGACAGACACAGGAATGAAGTGAATCACATGCCGGCCAGTCAAGTGTTCCGGGGCAGTAGTGCTGGGCTAGCAGGACTCCGGTGAACTGGGCTGTAGCGGACTACTATGGCTCATGGAAGCACAAGACTACATTTTCCCATAAGAGGGCTACCAAGGATAAACAACTAGGTTGTCGGATCCCACACATACCAAGCATTTCAATCGTACACACAATATGCTCAATATGTGCAATACAACATGGCATCACAACAAGACTCTACGACTCAGAGTATTTATTCATTAGGCTCCGAGGAGCGAGATATTACAAACATGGGTCTCATGACATAACATACATAGCATACAAGCAACAAGCACATGCGGAAGCTTAACTTGTCTGAGTACAGACAACTACAAATGAAGAAGGCTCAGAAGCTTGACTATCTACAAGACCCTCCCAAGGTACAAGATCGTAGCTGAGGTATCAAGCTAAACGTCGAAGTCCACGTGGAACTACTAGCGAGACTGAAGTCTCTCTGCAAAACATAAATTAAGCAAACGTGAGTACAAATGTACCCAGCAAGACTTACATCAGAACTAACTACATATGCATCGGTATCAACAAAGGGGGTGGTGGAGTTTAACTGCAGCAAGCTAGCTTTGACTCGGTGGCTAACCTGAACTACGACTGCAAGTAACTCTTTTGAGGTGGCGCACACGAGTCCACAAATTCACCATACCAATACACCACTATGGATCCGCTCCCGTCTCCCTGCCATCCATAGCACTCACGCTTATCTTGTGAGTTTTAGAGTATCCACTTTCACTTGTCTATGAACTATCCAAGGGGTCCAAGTTTCCATATCCGAGGAATCCGGCTATTCGAATAGATAATGATAACCCTGCAGGGGTGTACTTCTTCACACACACTTTCGCCACTTATCGCCCTGTACACGTCATGTACCTCAGCAACCTTCAAGCGGAAGCTGGGCGAGGGAGTCGGCCATGACCTGACTAACCAACAAGTCTCTAGTCCAGGTTTATCGCCTATTCGGGTTCCATCCGCAAGTAGATCCGGCCGGGATGTCGCTCACGGCCCCAAACGATGTGTGCAGGGTTCCCAAGCCCACCATCCGGGTGCCACTTGGTACACCGTGCCACAGTGCCTAGTCTGTCCCAAGCCCACCTGTACCGGGTGCCACTTGGTAGACTACTAACACTACCTACAAACACCAGAAACTAGTTGCAACTCCTGGACAGAGATCGAGTTGATTAATAAGCCGAGAGGGGCCGAGTTACCGGAACCCAATGTGTGGTAGTAACTGTTCATGGATCACAAACACAGAACTCAGTTCCTGAGAACGGCTGCAATGAGACAACCCACCATGTACTCCTACATGGCCTCTCACCGCTACCTTTACCAAATCGTGTTCACACACTTAGCTCTCAATGGTAGGACATGTTCACCATGTTCCAATTCATTCCTGGTGAATCAGACCTGACTCAACTCTAAGAAGTAGCAGGCATGACAACAAGCATGAATGAGTAGGCACATCAGGGCTCAAACAATTCCTACTCATGCTAGTGGGTTTCATCTATTTACTGTGGCAATGACAAGTCATGCAGAGGAAAGGGGTTCAGCTACCGCAGCATGTAACAGTTGAAACATTGTTGTCCTAATGCAGTAAAAGAGAGCAGGAGTGAGAGACTGGGATTGTATCGGAATGACCAAGGGGTTTTTGCTTGCCTGGCACTTCTGAAGATATCATTGGGTCTTCATCAGTGTCAACGATCACAGCGTCGGTACAACATCTACTGAAGGGGGGGGGGGACAAATACCGGCAAACAAGGAAGAACACAATCAATGCAATGCACAATATGATGCATGATCATGACATTGCAATATGCTGTGATTTGAACTAATGCAACTAAAACCAGAAGGGTTTGAGCTAATTTGAACCAAGGGTTCAAATTCAAACTCAAGTTATGAATTTATAATGTGCCTTATCATGTTTTGATCTATACAGCATGGTTAAGTTGATTTGTCATGCATGAAACCAACATAAATGGATAGATTGGATTTTTCTGATAATTTTTCATATATAATTTATCTTATTTGGAGTTACGGTTGAATTTCTATGATTTTTCAAAGTTTGCAACATTTTCTGAAATAAATAAATCATTTAAGATTTATTTAAATTCCAGTAAGGGATTACTGCGTCAGCATGACGTCTGTTTGACACCAGCAGGTCAACTGAGCTGTTCTGGGTCAAAACTGACCAGTGGGTCCCACTGGTCAGTGACACGATGCTGGCCAGGGTCACTCACAGGTGGGCCCAGTCAACGTTAACTAAGTCAAAGTCAAGCTGACACGTGGGGCCATAGTTATTAGTTAAAACTAATCAGAAACTAAACTAGTGTTAATTAAGGGCGTGGGGCCCATATGTAAGTGGGTCAGTGGGTTAATTTGCGGCGTCATTAGCGTTTAGTGATGGTGCCACGTCAGAACCGCCGACGGTTAGACAACAGCGACGAACCAGAGCGGCGGTGGCTCGCCGGAGTGGCGCTAGGGGCAGCGGCGCGGTGCGCTGAGGGCACTGGGGAGGAGCTCTTGCTCGTCCACATCTAAAGGACCGGACGAGAGGCTGCGGGGTGGCTAGGAGCAGCGTCGGCGGCGAGCGAGGCGGTGGCCGGAGCTACGGCTCCACAGGCGCGAGGACTGCAGCGCGCTAGCGAGCGAGCTGATGGCCGTGTTGGGCTCCTGGGAGCTCCCTGAGCACGCCTGCGTGCTCGGGTTAGCCAGGCGGGGCTGCTATCGACGGTAATGACGGACGCAGCGCCGGCGAGCTTTGGTGACGGCGGGGAATGGCACTATGGCATGGGGGCGAGCAAATGGAGAGAGGGGGGATGTGGTGGAGCTCACAGCGCATCCGATGGCGTCGTCGGTGAGGTCGGGGATGGTCGGGTTGCTGCGAATCGACGAGGACGGCCGTTGGTGCAGAGGATGAAGACAGCGCCGATGGCGGCCATGTTGTGCTCCTCTGGTTGCTGTCGATGATGGGGACGCGTACGAGGTCGGCGCAGAGCTCCCGGGCATGGCAGCGCGACAAGGGGATGGTGATGGCCACGCGAGCGGCAGCGGTGGCCGGCGGGGCTCTCGGGTGGTCGCGGGGAGGAGGGGCTGGAGGGGGAGAGAGGCACCAGAGAGGTGGGGGAGTGAGGGAGAATGTGCTGGGCGTCTCCAGGCGCTCGAACGAGGGTGGGGGCGAAAGCAGGAGGTGGAGCTCGGTTGCGCGCGCGTCGACACGGCGTCGTCCTCCTGGCAGAAGCTAGGAGACGACTGGCAAGGTGTGTTGGCGGGCTGGGCCAACTGGGCCAGCTCCAGGTAAGAAAGGTTAGGTTTCTCTCTTTTTACTTTATGTTTTGTTTTGTTTTCTATTTAATCTCTTTTGCCACTGTTTTCAAATAGAACAAATCCAAAACCAGTGACAAAAATCCCATGAATATTTATATGTTGCATAGTGGAGTTATCCAAAAGAACATAAACTCATTCAGAGTTATTTGAAATTATATTCCATATGTTAAGAATATAAATCCAAATCCAAATAAAATATTGATTTAAAATTAGAGCCCAAATAATTCCTTAGAAATGTTCCAAAATTTTGGTTTGATTTATAACTCTTTCCAAAATTCTCAGAACTATTTCTAGTGTATTTTGGATTCGCTGATTACAATTTTAGGGTTCTTTGCCCCTTTATTAAAATGATTTCTGAGGCTTTCAGCTTTCCCCAATTCAACTTTCAGAAATTTAAACATGATGCAAGCAAGATGCAAACACTAGACAGCACCAGAAGCTAGGGATGTGACACTGTTGCCAAACTTATTCCTCGAACTTGACTTTGTATGTAATTCACGGGCCACCTGCCTAGTGATCTATTCTGTTATCAGAGGCAATATGTCGTTGCTCTGGACCCCTTTCACAGGCTGTTTCAGGCATCGAACAATTGCCTACCCACTCGAAACTTCTCATGGTACCTTCTTACCTTGCTCTCGGTATCTTCTTAAGTTTCAATTCGAGAGTTACCTTCCACCACCTTCCCCGATGTTATCTACCAGATTGTCAACCATGCAGAGGCCCGTTCTCCCGGAATAACCCCCCCCCCCTTATTCTTTGTAAGTACGATGGAGTTCCCGAAGAAAGGATGCTGACTTCATCATGATGACCTGAAGCATAGAAATGAAGACATCTACATAAGGGGTCACCTTCTTCGAGAAGAGCAAGCAAGACCGAGAAGATCCGTTAGAATATCGTAACCAGACCTTTCCCCTTACTCTACCTCTTAAATCTCGGGACGAGATTTCTTGTAGTGGAGGAGAATTGTGATGCCCGGATAATTAGACTACAGTAAATCCCTGCGAATGATGCCACATCACCTCGGTTACTGTTGATAATCTCGGGTTAGTTCAAAAACTGATTCAAATTCAAAATTAAATTAAAGGCAAACAACAAAAGTTTTCAAACTTTAAAATAAAATGTTCAAGTTGTGTCGGATAATGCAAAGGTAATTGTGGTGAAGAAACCCCACTTTTATAAAGTGTTTAAAACTCTAAAATGAACAAAACAGTAACAAAACCAATTATTTAAAAGCTTTTAAAATATTAATCAATCACAAACTATTCTATTTTAGGTGCCAAATTAATTGTGGTGGTGGCATATTTGTTAATACTAATTTAGGTACAACTAATGTATTTTACAAAACTAAGATATTTAAAATATAAAATTAAAGCAGAAAAAGAGAAAAACAAAAAAACAAAACAAAAAAAGGAAAGAAGGAAGGAAAAACCCCTGCTGGGCCATGGCCCAACTGGCCACCGGGCCAACCAGGCCGGCCCAGCCGCGCCCCACCCAACTCTCCATTTCCCCCACCCCAGTCAAACCCTAACCCGTAACCCCCCAATCGCCCCCCACTATGCTCTCCTCAGATTGGATCGGGGCTTTGCCTCGTCGCCCCTGACGCCGCCCGTCGCCGCCCCGTCTACGACCGTCGCTCTGACTCGCCGGGCCACCTCGCCGCTCGTCGAACGCCTCCCCGCTGCGCCCCGATGACCATGCCTCGCCACCCGGCGCTGCACGACGTCATCTTCCCCGCACCCGTCGCCGGATCGCCAAGCGCCGCGCCTCCTCATCACCACCTCACCGGACAGCCGCGCCGGAACGTCGTCCCCATCCTCCTCCCCACGTACTACTGCCCCGTGCCCTACAACCCCGGTGAGGCCCCCGGCCTCGTCCTCTTCCCGCACGCGCACCGCCCGCGCTCGCCCGAGGTCTCACCCCGCTCGCCGCTTGCCCTGCCTGTCGTTACCACTGTCGGCCCCGCCCAAGGTCGTGGCCGTCTCCGCCCGCGCCCGCCTCCGGCCTCCCATGGCCTCGCAGCTGCCGCTGCTGGCCGCACCTGTCCTCCTCTCCCCTACCCGCCTCTGCTCCCCGCGCCGACATGCCGCGCCCGGCCCTCACCCCACGACCACCGCTCCCCGGCATCGCCAGCCATGTGCTTGCCCCGATACCTCCCGCCCCCGGCCATGACTGCAACTGCTGCTGCTTTCGCACGCCCGCGTTGCCGCTTGCCCCACGACCGCGCCAGCCACGCCCAGCGCACGCCCTGCCGTGCCCTCGCTAGCGCTCAACCGTTGCCCCGCTCGCCGCCCGCGCTGACCATCCCGTCCCCGCACCGCGCTGCACTACTGTGCGCCATGCTGCTGCTGCTCGTCGCAGCCGCCTTGCTCCGCCGCCTCCCTGCACCCGCGTAGCCTCTCCACTCGCGGTGTCCACTGCTGCTGGCTAGCGCCCGCGCCCCCCTCTCTCTGCGAGCCCACGCCGGCGCCGCCCCTCGCCTTTTGCCGCTGCTCCACGCAGGCGCCGAACGCCCCTTGTGCACTCGTCCTTTCCGGCACCCGCCCATAGCCCGTTCGCCGGCACCCGTTAAAGCCATGGGCCAATGACACGAGGGCCCCACAACCAGAGAACGTAAAAAACAAATAAAAAATAAAATTAATTAATTAAGATTAATAATAATAATAATGAAATTTAATCAATTAATTAATCAATTAATTAATTAAGATAATTAATTAACTTAATTAATCATGTTGATTGATCTAATCAACCCTGTTAATTAACCTTAATTATCTCATTAGACAAATAGTCTATGACAGTGGGACCCACCTGTCAGCTTGACTGGTCAACGGTCAAAGCTGACCGCTGACATCACCCTGACATCATGCTGATGTCATAATAGCATTTCCTAATTTAATTAATTCTGATAATTCTAAAAGGTGATTTAAATCTTTAAAAATTAATATAAAATAATCTGTAACCCGGATGAAAATACTGTGTACATGAAAGTTGCTCAGAACGACAAGACGAATCCGAATATGCGGTCCGTTTGTCCGCCACACATCCCTAGCATAGCGAACACACAACTTTCTCCCTCCAATCCGTCTGTCCGAAAACACGAAACACCGGGAATACTTTCCCGGATGTTTCCCCCCTTCGTCGGTATCGCCTACTACTGCGTTAGGTCACCCTAGCAGCACGTATTGCCATGTTATACTTTGTGTTGCTTTGATTGCTCTATTATTTATTTGTGTTCCCCTTCCGTTACTTCTTTCCGGTAGACCTCGAGACCGCCTTTTTTTGACAGAAAGACTGTAAGGGAACCCCCTACAGTATAATTGGTGCAACAAACCCAAATTGCAAGTACCATGCCTTGAACCTGGGTGGGTGGGAAGGCATCAGCCCCTTCACACCTCTAGACCTCGAGACCGCCATTGTTACCCCCGTGATCGACTACATCGACGACGACCCCTCCTTCTTACCAGAGCAACCAGGCAAGCCCCCCTGATCACCAGATATCGCCTATTCTTCTCTCTACTACTTGCATTAGAGTAGTGTAGCATGTTACTGCTTTCCGTTAATCCTATCCTGATGCATAGCCTGTCTTTGCTACTACTGTTGTTACCTTTACCTGCAATCCTACATGCTAAGTATAGGTTGCTAGTACTTCATCAGTGGACCTACAATCTTGTCCGTCTGCTATGCTATACTATCGGGCCATGATCACGGGTATATACATACACACACACATACATACATACTATACAAGTGGTGACTAAAGTCGGGTCGGCTCGTAGAGTACCCGCAAGTGATTCCGATGTGGGGGCTAAAAGGACAGGTGGTTCCATCCCGGTAGTGGTGGGCCTGGGTTCCTGACGGCCCCCGACTGTTACTTTGTGGCAGAGCGACAGGGCAGGTTGAGACAACCTAGGAGATTGGTGGGCCTGGCCCTGGTCGGCATCTGCAGATACATCAATTAACACGCTTAACGAGATCTTGGTATTTGATCTGAGTCTGGCCACTGGCCTATACGCACTAACCAACTACGCGGGAATAGTTATGGGCACTCGACGTCGTGGTATCAGCCGAAGCCTTAGTGACGTTAGCGACTGACCGGCGCGCGCCGGATTGGACTGGAACGCCTCCTCTTGTATCAGGGAGGCTAGGTCTGTTTCCGGCCGCCCTCGCAACGTGTAGGTGTGCAATGGGCGATGGGCCCAGACCCCTGCGCCGTAGGATTTAGACCGGCGTGCTGACTTCTGTGTTGTGCCTAGGTAGGGCTGCGACGTGTTGATCTTCCGAGGCCGGGCATGACCCAGGAAAATGTGTCCGGACAAAGGGGATCGAGTGTGTTGGGAAATGTGGTGCACCCCTGCAGGGAAGTTTATCTATTCGAATAGTCGTGTCCCTCGGTAAAAGGACGACCCGGAGTTGTACCTTGACCTTATGACAACTAGAACCGGATACTTAATAAAACACACCCTTCCAAGTGCCAGATATAACCGGTGATCGCTCTCTCACAGGGCGACGAGGGGAGGATCGCCGGGTAGGTTTATGCTATGCGATGATTCTTGGTTAACTTACCATCTACTCTCTTCTACTGCTTCAAGATGGAGGCTGACAGAAGCGTAGTCTTCGATAGGACTAGCTATCCCCCTCTTATTTCGGCATTCTGCAGTTTGGTCCACATATACTACCCCTTTTCATTGATACCAATGCATATGTAGTGTAGATCCTTGCTTGCGAGTACTTTGGATGAGTACTCACGGTTGCTTCGCTACTTCTTTTTCCCCTTTTCCCGGTTATTGCGATCATATGATGGAGTCCAGGAGCTAGAGGATCCCGAGGATGATTCCACATGGAGTTCGGCTTCGAGGAGTAGTTAGGAGGTCCCAGGCAGGAGGCCTTGCCTTTTCGATCGTTGTTACTTTTGTGCTAGCCTTCTTAAGGCAAACTTGTTTAACTTATGTCCGTACTCGGATATTGTTGCTTCCGCTGACTCTTGTGTCTTCGAGCATTTGTATTCGAGCCTTCAAGGTCCCTGGCTTGTAATATAAAGCTTGTATTATTTTATTTGTGTCTAGAGTTGTGTTGTGATATCTTCCCGTGAGTCCCTGATCTTGATCGTACACGTTTGCGTGTATTATTAGTGTACCCTCAAATCGGGGGCGTCACATGGCATGTGCATTCGTGAGTGTTTTTTTGTTTGGGGGTGATTTCGTGAATGTATTTGTGGGAACATGTGTCGATGACATCTCAAACAAAAATTTGACACATGCAATGTGTGTGAAATAGAGGCCTATCGATATCATATATAGAGGGGGCGATCACTAGTGCAGAACCGGGCAATAGCACCGGTTTGTAAGGCCCTTTAGTGCCGATTCGGTAACCGGCACTAAAGTGTGGGCACTAAAGGCCCCCCCTTTAGTACCAGTTCAGCACGAACCGGTGCTAAAGGGCAACCACGTGGCACGAGCCAGCTCCGTGGGCGCGTAGGACATTAGTACCGGTTGGTAACACCAACCGGTACTAAATGTTTGGGTGTGTTTTGGTTTTATTTTTTATTTTTACTTTCATTTTGTGTTTTCAATTTAATTTAGTGATTGTTTTACATTATAATGAGTTGTTAAATCATTAGGTGAATGTACCGCGGATTAGTTTGACTGGATGCATGTGGATCCTAGCTAAGTCATCAAGTATATGTCATATCCATATTATATATACTTGATCACCCTAATTAAGTGATCGAGGTAATATGGATATGGCATATACTTGATCACTTAGCTAGAATCCATCTAGTTGAAACTAATCTGCGGTTTCTTTCATAAATGATATAATAACTCATCATCATCATATTAATATAAAAACTCTTGCATCATATATATCATCACCAACAACAGTTTTCATAGCTAGCTAAAAATCATCATATAATAGTCATCTCATTACCACTACTTAATCATCATATAGTCATCACCGCTATCTAATCACCACCAACACTAGCTTAAAGAAGAAACATTCACTTGTACCAGAAGCAAAGATATCATCGAGTTCAACATGGTAATGATATTATAAGCGTTCATAACACCACAAAAGCAAAATCACTCTTTGAGATTAAGTTCAGGACGAAGAACACGAACATGAGAGGACAAGTACTAAGAGCATGAACTAGCTAATTAATCACTCCTGCTGCTCTCTCTCAGGTAAAATAGCATAGAACATATATAGCTTTCCTGATTCATCATATTGGAGCATGCAGATGAACCTGTCTCCTAATTGTGGGTTGCGCTTCTGACTGTTGCCCCCTAGTACTTCTCTACGATCGTTCACAATTTTGCTCTAGTCTTTTACTATTAAGCATTCCTCGCTATTAGAAATCCTGAATGCACTAAAGTGCATTGTAGGATATCTTGTCCGTAAGCTAACAATATTCATGGTACCTTTAGTCTCGATCCAATCAGGCACAACATTCATCGGGAGTCCCTGTTGAAGAACATCGTATAGTAACATACTTAGCAATGAAGTTTAGCTTAAAAAATAATGTATGCAAAAGATGCACTGAGGAGAAATAGTAGAAATCGTACCATCTTTCCTAAATATACGTGACCGTAGTTCAATACGAACACTATTGGTCGCACGTTTTGAGTACTAACATTTCTACGTGCAGGAAAAAAATTTGTCTTCACAGCATCAAGATCCTCAAGCCATGAAACATAATGACTTGTCTCCTCGCAGTTTAGTTCAGCCCCGGGACAATGGACGGTCCTGTCTACCAAGCGCCAGACATGTTTGCTTGATTGGAAATAAGCTGTCAATATAAATTGAGATCTATTAATCTCATATCGAAGACATAAATATGGTTGAGAAACTCACATAATGGTAGAATTGGAGGCGTCTGCACATCGACCCAGATGTCTCTATTACCTTCAATATCATCTTCCGGACGAATATCAAAGGTGATAACCATATTAGGCTCAAATGCATAAGCCTTGCGTAGTGCTTGCCAAGTTTTGCATTCAAAATAGGTGTATGTGTCTGCATTGTATAATTTGACGTTGAAGTTATAACCATGCTTGGTCTTCAAGTAAACTCTTTTTACCTCCATAGTTTCGTTAGGACTGAAACCTATCTTATCCAAGACAAAAATTCTTGCATGGCAGGGGATACGCTAGTAGAATAGTGAAAAATTAAAATTAAAAGTTGAAGCAAATGAAGCATAAGTCATGCTTAATTACGAAAAAAGACTTGTCATTGTGACTTACTGTATCCACTTCGAAGTTCTCATCCAGCTTGATGCTGAAGCATCTATCATCAACTAGAAAATTTCTGCCGCACAGGCCGCGCTGGTCTTCGCAGTATTCGCACATAATGAAATCGTGCTCGTCGTCAGACGACATTCCTATGTTCATAGGTGAAACATTAAACACTTATTAGTTCTATTAATTCAACTAATTCTGTTAATTCAACTAGTTCAACTAATTAATTCAACTAATTCAACTAAGCACTTACGAAAAATATACCTAAATAAAGTAGCTCAACTAATTCAACTAACTAGTTCAACTAATTAATTCAACTAAACTAGTTCTATTAATTTTCTTATTGAAAATAAGGTAGCTAGTTCTATATAATAAAATGTTAATTAGATAATCAAATCTCATATAACTAAATTAAATATATATCTAACATATAATTTATATCTAATTCATCTAACATTTGACATTAATATCTAACATATGTTCATATATAGGTGAAACATATGTTCTTACTAAAATAAAGTACGTAGTTCTATATAGTAATATTTTGATTAGATCATCAAATCTCATATACCTAAATTTTCTTACAAAAAATAACTAGTTCTATTAATTCAACTAAGAATTTACTAAAAATAAACTAGTTCTATTAATTTTCTTACTAAAATATATAAAGTAGCTATATATAGTATAATTTTAATTAGATCATCAAATCTTCATATACCTAAATTTTCTTACTAAAAATAAACTAGTACTAATTAAACTAGCTAGTTCAACTAAGCATTTACATAATCTCATATACCTAAATTTTCTTACTAAAAATAAACTTGTTCTATTAATTTTCATACTAAAAATAAAGCTAGTTATATTAATTCAACTAGTTCGAATCTCATATATATACCTAATTAATATCTAGCTAATTCATCTAAAATTAACATTAATATTTAACATCTTTTCCATATAAGTTGATCTAACATTCTTATCTACGTAATTTATCTAACATTAATCTAAACAACAGAAAACAGAAAATAAGTAAAAACAATGTGTGTGTGTGTGTGTCTGTCTGTACGTGTGTGTGTGTGTACGAGCGGGAGGCGGCGACGCAAAACGACGATGCGACGGGGACGGTGCGACGACGAGCGGCGGGCCGGGGGCGACGGTGCGAACGAGACGACGAGTAGTACGGGGCGGCAGTGACGGGCGGCGGGGGCGACGGCGCTGACGGCGACGACGGGTGGCGGGGGCGACTGTGGTGACGGCGACGACGGGCGGCGGGGGCGGCGAGGGCGGCGCACGATGAGCGCGACGCGCGACGATGCGATGTCGCGCGAAGAAATTGGAGAAGAAGTGGTGGTCGATGAAACTGATTTTTCGTAAGTGCCATATATATAGGAGGGGTCTTTAGTACCGGTTGGAGCCACCAACCGGTACTAAAGGCCAATTTTCGCCAGGCCAAGGGGCGGGAAACGGCCCCTTTAGTATCCGGTTCGTGCCACGAACCGGTACTAAAGGCCCAATCATTAGTACCGGTTGGAGCCAACCGGTACTAATGGGTGGTGCGCTGCCACCGGCGGTGCACAATGTTTAGTCCCACCTCGCCGAGCGAAGGGCAGTTGCACTGGTTTATAAACCCAGCCGCGGCTGCTCCTTCGAACTTCTCTATATAGAAGGCTTCTGGGCCTAACTAGGGCGCGCTGCCCTCTGAGTCTGCTGACCCTTCTGGGCCTACATTTGCACACCGTAGGTCTGGCAAGCCCACTGGGCAGCGCCCCAACAAATTTTTTATATAGTTTTTTATTTTCTGCATTATTTATTTTCTTCTATTTATTTTTGAGTAATTTTTATATAGTTTTTTTCTTTTCTGCATTATTTATTTTCTTCTATTTATTTTTGAGTAATTTTTTATATAGTTTTTTTCTTTTCTGCATTCTTTATTTTCTTCTATTTATTTTTGAGTAATTTTTTATATAGTTTTTTCTTTTCTGCTTTATTTATTTTCTTCTATTTATTTCTGAGTAGTTTTTTTTTCTGTATTTAGTTTCTTTGTGACTCTCTCTACTCTTTCGCACATGCTATGCGGGTGAAATGATAATACCATTGTAAGTTTCAACATTTTCAGAATTCATTTTGTAGTGATTTTCAATTTCACGGTCATTTAGCTCTCTAAACAATTAGGTAAATGACTGAAAAACAACAAATGATGTCAGAACATGTTGGAAATTGATGATGTCGCTTTGAATGCTGCATACTGAACACAAAAGAAGTCCGGAGTTCAAATAAGTTTAAAAAACATTGAAGTGCCCGTGTAACAGATGAGTTCTCGTCCAAAACCCTGATACTCCGAAAGAGATTGTCCAGTTTGTACACGAAGTGCGTCCAGTTTTTGCCATGACCCTCTCTACTCTTTCGCACATGCTATGCGGGTGAAATGATGCTGCCGTGCCAAGTTTCAACATTTTCACAGTTCATTTTTTAGTGATTTACAATTTCACAGGCATTTAGCTCTCTAAACAATTCGGTAAATGACTGAAAAACAACAAATGATGTCAGAACATGTTGGAAATTGATGACGTCGCTTTGAATGTTGCATACTGAACACAAAAGAAGTCCGGAGTTCAAATAATTTTAAAAAACATTGAAGTGCCCGTGTAACAGATGAGTTCTTGTCCGAAACCCTGATACTCCGAAAGAGATTGTCCAGCTTGTACACGAAGTGCGTCCAGTTTTTGCCGTGACCCTCTCTACTCTTTTGCACATGCTATGCGGGTGAAATGATGATACCATGCCAAGTTTCAACATTTTCATAGTTCATTTTGTAGTGATTTTAAATTTCGCGGTCATTTAGCTCTCTAAACAATTCGGTAAATGACTGAAAAACAACAAATGATGTCAGAACATGTTGGAAATTGATGACGTCGCTTTGAATGCTGCATACTGAACACAAAAGAAGTCCAGAGTTCAAATAAGTTTAGAAAACATTGAAGTGCCCGTGTAACAGATGAGTTCTCGTTCGAAATCCTGATACTCCGAAAGAGATTGTCCAGTTTGTACACGAAGTGCGTCCAGTTTTTGCCGTGACCCTCTCTACTCTTTCGCACATGCTATGCGGGTGAAATGATGATACCATGCCAAGTTTCAACATTTTCACAGTTCATTTTGTAGTGATTTTCAATTTCACGGTCATTTAGCTCTCTAAACAATTAGGTAAATGACTGAAAAACAACAAATGATGTCAGAACATGTTGGAAATTGATGATCTCGCTATGAATGCTGCATACTGAACACAAAAGAAGTCCGGAGTTCAAATAATTTGAAAAAACATTGAAGTGCGCGTGTAACAGATGAGTTCTCTTCCGAAACCCTGATACTCCGAAAGAGATTGTCCAGTTTGTACACGAAGTGCGTCCAGTTTTTGCCGTGACCCTCTCTACTCTTTCGCGCATGCTATACAGGTGAAATGATGATACCATGCCAAGTTTCAACATTTTCACAGTTCATTTTGTAGTGATTTTCAATTTCACGGTCATTTAGCTCTCTAAACAATTAGGTACATGACTGAAAAACAACAAATGATGTCAGAACATGTTGGAAATTGATGACGTCGCTTTGAATGCTGCATACTGAACACAAAAGAAGTCCGGAGTTCAAATAAGTTTAAAAAACATTGAAGTGCCCGTGTAACAGATGAGTTCTCGTCCGAAACCCTGATACTCCGAAAGAGATTGTCCAGTTTGTACACGAAGTGCGTCCAGTTTTTGCCGTGACCCTCTCTAGTCTTTCGCACATGCTATGCAGGTGAAATGATGATACCATGCTAAATTTCAACATTTTCACAGTTCATTTTGTAGTGATTTTCAATTTCACGGTCATTTAGCTCTTTAAACAATTCGGTAAATGACTGAAAAACAGCAAATGATGTCAGAACATGTTGGAAATTGATGACGTTGCTTTGAATGCTGCATACTGAACACAAGAAGTCCGGAGTTCAAATAAGTTATTAAAAATAGAAAAGAGGTGCAATGCTGGTTAATTTGCTTCAAGCCTTTCGGAATAGTGTAGACTGCACTGCACATAGCTCAGTGCAATCTATGCTATTCCGAAAGGCTTGAAGCTAATCAACGTGCAGGTGAGCATTGCGCCTCTTCGTCATTGTCTCTGCACTCACGGCTTATAAACCGCTCATACTGCCTCTCTCTTGGCGAGGTGGGACTAAAAATCAGCTTACTAAGAAGCTCTAGTACCGGTTCATGCCATGAATCCGTACTAAAGGTCTTCGTGGGGGCCCCAACCTGACCACAGCCACACTGGCCTCATTAGTACCGGTTCGTGGCATGAACCGGTACTAAAGGTTGCCCACGAACTAGTACTAATGATGCCCGCCCGCCTAGCCGTTGGAACCGGCACTAATGGTCACATTAGTGCTGGCTCAAATTCAAACCGGCACTAATGTGCTTCACATTTGACCCTTTTCTACTAGTGGATCCACGAGAAGAGAGGGAGGGGTCATAGATATCGATAGAGTTGAAGAAAGGATCAAGTGGGTGGGTGCGAGATCGATGAAGAGAGCCATCGAAATTGTGTGTGCGCAAGTCAAAGATATAGGGTGACTGACCTACCGGAACATCAGAGGGTTCAGGGCAAGTTTGTGTGTGATAGGGAGACATGACTAGAGCACTCGATGTATCGATGTGTGTGGGGGGAGGAGGGGGAGGTAGAGGCCTAACTAGATAGGTAGAACGACTCGTATATGTGTTGAGAAGGAGAGACCCAGCTATGTCTTGAGGGAGATCAGTCAACATCCATACATAACTGAAGGACGGGAAATAGGTTGGGACAGAGAGAGAGAGAGAGGAGAGAGAGAGGGAGGGAGAGGGGTAGAGTGTTGGATGAATGATCGAGTTGCTTCTCGAAGATGGTGGGAGAGGCCTACTAGACAAACTGAGGGTAGAACTGCAATATTATTAATAAAAGTGGGGATGTGTTTCTGTGTGTGCCTGTGCGTGATAGATGTGTCAGGACGCATGCATGGATGATGAAGGGGAACTATGTGTTTGGTAAGCAAACCTAACTAGATCGGTAGATCAATTGTTGTTTGTCAGAGGAAGGGAGATACATAACTAATGAGGTAGATCGATCGACGCTTGGGGGAAAACGAGTTATAAGGACCTAGCTAGCTATATGTATAGCGGGAGATCGGTCGGTGTACATCCATTTGTTAGAGGCAAATAAGGCCCAGCGAGACGGATATACAGAGAGAATGGAGCTAGGAGGTGGTGTGAGAGGCCGAGCTACTAGCTAGATAGGGGGAGGAGTGTGCGATTGTGAGATCGATGAAAAGAGGGGCGAGAGTTTACACGTGTGTGGGACAGTTTGAGAGACACGAGGCATGGACACAAAAAGGAGGACATGGAAGGTGCATGTGTATGTTGTAGGCAGACATCGCTGGAGAGGTTTATCGATCGGTGTGTGTCGGAAAGGAGTTGTGGAGACTGTGGGAGAACGACCTAAAGAAAAAAAAATGAATGTGTGCGACGGATAGAATGCTGGGGGAGGGGGACGACGAGGAGGGTGTGTGCATGCATGAGAGAAAGTTAGTGCTAGCTACAAAGGTTAGAGGATTGTGTGGGTGTAAGAGACTAACAAAGATGATAATTTGATATGAAAGTGGATTCATATATTTGAATAGGATATCATAGTGTTATAAACATATGCATGCATGAATATAGCGGTAATACGCGTGCTGTGGTTTTGCACATGTTATACCATAACGTGATAATGCATGGCGTTTGCAACTCACGGCTAAATGTCGAACAATCTAAACCATACTATACATCAAACAATCTCACATTTTGTTTGAATTTGTGATAATGTGTGGCGTTTGTAGCTTACAACTAAGTATCGAACAATCTAAACAGTACTATATATCGAACAATCTCACATTTTATTTGAATTTGTTGTAATGTGTGGCATTTGCAACTCACATCTAAATACTTGTAGGAGTAGGGGCGGGGCACCGTACATTATGTGATAAACACATTATACACATGATACATGGTTTAGATTATGAAGATCTAGAGAGAGCTTGAAATGTACTGTGATTTGAAGTCAACATAAAGTGGATTCAAAAAGTCGAGTTCGAGTTCATATAGTACACATACACGAATGATGGTTTAAGTTGGTAACAATCAGGCTTGTAGATTCTTATTCAAATAGAGAAACGTATTGAAACTTAGTTCAAATTGCATCGGTAGTATAGACATTTGGAATGCACTAAAATGTTGGTATGAGTAGGTTACATGCATTATACAGCCAGCAAAAAAATTTAATTGGACATAACATAGTTCATATCTAACTCGACAATAATCATGTGGTGTGCTGTGAAGATAATACACAAATGATGGTTTAACTTGACAATAATGATGATTGTAGATCTTATTAAAATAGAGAAGTGAATTCAAATGGTTTGACTTCACAACAATCATTATTGCAGATCTCATTCAAATAGAGAAATGAATTCAAATTTAGTTCACATTGAAGTGGTAGTATATACGTTTGGAATGCACTAAAACATTCATTTGAGTAGGGGGTTGCATGCATTATACACGTAGCGAAATATTTTAATTGAACATAACATGAATTCAAAGTTCTGAATGGCAGTTGTAGTGTGAATTGATTTGGTACAGTACACAGGACTAGACTCTCTTGTGTGGTGCGAATTGATTTCTTTTTGTTTTTTCGTCGCCGGAAATTTCAACCCGTGCCTTGTTACCTCAAAATATTTAAGATATATCTGTCTCGTTGTGCTCTGAAAACTCCCTCCATCTCAACCCGTGCCTTGCTACCCCAAAATTACAACGCGCGCGAAAACTCCCACCTCCTGTGAAATCCCGACACGCGAAATGCCCGTGATACCCCTGAACTGAAAGAACCATCTAGCACAAATCAGTGGGGGTACTTTTGTAACTTATCCCACATTTCGGACAAGCACATCCCTAAGCCATGGTTCCCCACTCCCATCCCATCAGCCCACCCATCCGAACACCAAGCACAACCCACGAAGCCCCACACCCACCTCCATCTGCCACCTATCCGGAGCCTCTTCCCCGACGATGTCGTCCACAGCAACACCTCGACGTCCCTCATCCACCGTACTGGATGAGGATCCGTCATCGATCTTGTCATCCCGCCGGTTCAGCCACCCCATCCTCCACCCCCAAGGAGCTGCCCCGATGTTCCCCTCGTCTTTCGTGCCACCTCCATTCCCACACCACCGTCTTCACCTGCACCACCGGAAGAGCAACATCATCACCATTTCCTTGGATGAACTGAGGCCTAATTGGCGCCACCAAAGAGGTTGTACACTAATCGCCGCATTTTCTTCTTGATTCGATCTCACGGTGCTGCCGGTGCTCGGTCCTGAGCCAACATGGCGCGGCTCCATCCACGGCGGCGTCGCCGGCCACTTCCTCCACAGCGTCGCTCCCTCGGCGGTGACGTCCACATCAGTAGGAGCTGCTGCTACTTTAGCTCTCTCTCGCTCTGCTGCTCTGCTCTTGCTCTCGGTCCCCTGCCCGGTCTGCTCTTGCTATTGCTCTTGCTCTTGCTCTTGCTCTTGCTCGCGCTGCTGCTCTTTCTTGTGATGCTGCTCTAATTTGGCTACACTTCAGCCGACTGAATCAACTTTTGGGTTAGTCGATTTTCAGGGGGTGGGGGCTCGCCGGAGTGAAGGAAGAACCAGCCGTAGCGGGGAGGGGGCTCGCCAGAGAGGTACCCCACTATCTATCTTAGGGTTCAGGGTGGGGCGATGGTTGCCGATGGTGGTGGGACGGTGGCGTGGGGATTGCTAGAGAAAAAGCTCGGCATGGGGGGCCTAGAGGGATGGCCGGGGTGGCGGCGGACCGGCGGTGGGGAGTGGTTTTGGGGCGGGCGGGGCGGCGGGAGCGGCGGTTTGGCCGGTGGTGTCAGTCGACTAATGCTGCTACACGACCAGCTGCCCCGGCTCTCGCACGTGCTGCTGCTTCTACATTTCTGCTACTAGTGCGTTCAGTTTTGACAGTAAAATTCAGTTTCGACAGCAAAATTCAGTTTCAAAGGAAAATTTAGTTTCGACAGTTAAGTTCAGTTTCGACAGTAAATTCAGTTTCGATGGTTAAGTTCAGAGATGAGCGGCTGATGTATTTTGCATCTAGCACTTTGTGGTTATGTATTTTACGTCATCTATTGGAGGTGCTATTAGAATTCCACTCAGGTTAACGTTGTCTCTCTTGTACTGCTTTAGCCTCAGCGTCGTACAACTCACCGGAGCTGCTCCAATGACGAAACCCTCCATCATAGCGAAGCAGTACCCCGGGCTCCATCTCTAGATGCCTAACATCTTCTTCCCCTCCTCTGACAGCCAAGTCAGCCGGAGCATCCTCACCGACCAACCCAATCATGCTGAGATTGACATGGCTTCGCCAAAGAGGTTGTACACTTGTTGCATGTCTTTTTTACTCTACATGTTATATATATTGTCCACTGAACACACGTAGTAATGTGAAATACAATTATTTTATCCTACTATATGACAAGCAGCAAGGTACCAGGCAACTTAGCTATCCGTGATGGACTCTCTTGAACTCCATCATTATTTATCTCTGCGCCTTTCAGCTATGCATTTGTCGATGGGCTTGGGAGTTGAGCTAGTAGGGCAGTGGCCTGTGTCCAAAGTAGTAGAACTAGCACAAAAACATTTTTTGAGTGTATGCTTTTCCTTGCTCAAGCCTGCCTACTAGAATTGCCAGTACTTGAAAGGAAAAGTGAAGGAAAAACATAGGAATTGGAAAGTTTCCTATGGTACTACTATTCATGCATTTGGTTCAAAGGAATGGAGCAAAGAAAAACTGTAGGATTTATTCCTTTAGTGTCTCCTTGCAAGAAAAACCGTAGGAATTTTAATATCCACTTGTCCTCCTTTTCAAATTCCTATTCATGAAGCACAAGACTAAGAGATAGTAGCATAACAGTATTATAACCGTACATTTTCTTGTGGTTTGACTTAATCTCACCATGCTTCTTTGCATCCTGTGATCTTCCAATTCTTGCGAACCAAACACCCAGATTGGCAGAAATCCTGTGTTTTAAAATTCTCTGTTTTGCACGTGCATTTCTATCCTATTACTGTGTATTTCCTATCCCTGCATTGTTAGAATCCTCCAATTCAAACGAGCCCTTACAGAATTACTTCTCTTATAGATAGTTGTCAAAGAAAACCTTGTGTGGTTTGTCCCGCTCCTCTTGCACCGTCGTCCACCCCAGCTCAGCTGCTCCAACGATAGAAGGGTCCAGCATAGTAGGGATCCGGCCTCTAGACTGTCTTTCACCACCTCAGATCTTCTTCCCCACCGCGGGAAGCCATGACAACTACGTTACCATCATCAACCGAGCAGATGACCTCGAGGACTACACGGGTCCGCAAGAGAGGTCGCACTCTTTCGTGTCTGCTTACGTTATGCATCGCTTAATATTACATGCTACTTTATCATCATGTTCACCGATTAGACTCTGAGTCAGCTCCAAACTAATGGTCAAACTTGAGTTTTTAAATGGTTGTGGGGTACATATCGGGGCCGCAATCAATAGCATATATCTACTATATAGATAATCTCTGGTGTCTACTATGAGTTTCATGTTGGGTGTGAAACAAACAGTAAAGAAGCCATTATCTGTATTTTTAACTGAAGCCATTATCTGTATGCTATCATTGGTTTTGGGTCTATCCACAGGTTGCTACCATCACTCTGGATTTATGCATGCACTCCTTACATAATCTCACTATGTTTTATTCCTATGCATGTCAGTTATTGTACACAATGGAACTAAACATGTAGAGCAAAAGAGACGAGCCTTGCATGGCAATAAAATTTCATGCCGACGTCGCTCCATGGTAGGCACAAAGGCAGCCCCCCTCCACCCATTTCGGATTGTAATCAAGGGGAAGATATCTGTTCTGAGGGGGATTCAGAAGAAGAAGACCACTCCTATTTACCCCCTGAGGTCTCGGCTCTAACTTGGCATGCTGATGTTGGTTATATCATGCATATGGTGCCTTGCATTGCTTACCTTATACATCGAATATGTCATCTTCTTAGTTTAGACATGCTTTGTGTGAATGCCATTTGTTTAGTTTATTCATCGTTTATGTGAATTATGCAACGCCATCTTGTTTAGCCAGGCATCATATATGTGAATTTTGCAATGCCATCCTGCTTAGCCAGTCATCTTATATGTGAATTATATTAGGCCATCCTTTTTTGTTACGTATTACATTTGTCAACAATGTTAGTACATTCAACTACTCTTCGTGTGCATCAGCCATTTGACACGGTGATGGAAAATTCTGGAGTGAAAACAAGGTCTTTAGAGCAGACTATGCTATTTGATGAAGCGCATATCTCACTGGTTACAGATAGCTCCTCGGGGGAGGATTCAGAGACAGATGACCAGTCCTATTCCCCCACTGAGGTGTATGCTCTAACTTGGCAAGGTTATGTTTCTCATATCATGCATATGGTGTCTTGCATTGCTATGTCAGTTGATTAGTTTAGACATGCTTTGTGTGCATGCCACCTGTTTAGTGTCTAATTACCATATATGTGAATTATGCATTGCCATCTTGTTGCAAGTCATTATATATCTGAATTATGCAATGATATCTTGTTGCAAAGGCATTATATATGTGAATTATGCAATGCCATGCTGTTTAGCCAATCATCATGTATGTGAATTATATCATGCTATCATTTTTTTGTATTACGTGTTCCATTTGTCGGCAACGTTTGTATATTCAACTACTCTTCATGTGCATCAGCCAGTTGAAGCAGTGATGGAACTATTTGGAGTGAAAACATGGTATTCAGAGCAGACAATGCTACCTGCTGAAGCAAACATCTTGCCGGTTACAAAGAGCTCCTCAAAGGAGGATTCAGAGACTGATGATCAGTCCTATTTCCTCCCTAAGGTCTATGCTCAAACTTGGCAGGGTTATATTACCCATGTCATGCATGTTGTCTTGCATTGCTTAGTTTTTACATCATATATGGATTTCCATCTGCTTACTTGCTTACTATATAAATCATATATTTGAATTATATCATGCCATCATGTTTACACTGAATTATGGCATGGCAACCCATTTAATAAAGACATCATATAGTTATATCATCTCATCATGTTTAGTGTTTACAGTCATCATATTTTGAATTATGTCATTATATCTGCGAATTATATCATGCTATCATGTTTCCATAGGCGACATGTATGTGAATTATGGCATGCCAACCTATTTAATAAACACATTATATAGTTATATCATGTCATCCTGTTTACATAGTCATCATATTTTGAACTATGTCTTTCCATCTTTTTTAGTTAGCCATCATAATGTAAAATTTTGTTATGCTATCCTATTTAGTTAGCCATCATATATGTGAAATCGTGTCATGCTATCCTGTTTGGTTAGACAACATAAATTTGAATTATTTCATGCCCTCTTTTATTCCCCACTATCCATTGCACATGTCTATCATACAATGTGTGTACATTCAATTACTTTTCTTGTTTATCAGCCATTTGAATTGGAGAGGGTGATGGCAGTATCTAAGGGAGTAACAACACGGTCTTCAGAAAAGATAGTGCTACCAGTTGATGTAGATAGAACCATGGTTGTACTTGCCCAAGAACCAGCCCCACCACACATAACCGAAACTCTCGCAGATTGTACCCTTACCCAGTTGGACAGAGAACCGGCTACACCCCTTATAACCCCAACCCTAGTAGATAGTAACCCAATTCCAGTTGACACAGCACCATCTCCACCACAGAGCACCCAAACACGAGCAGTTAGTAAGGGAACTGCAGTGCCCAAAGCACGAAGACCACCACTCTGAATCCCAACTCAACGCTTAAAGGAGAAGAAGAATTGTTCTCAGGTCAGGTTTTGTAGCTATGGTTCATACTCCTTAATTTTCTCTTGCATCACTGTATTTACTCATACCAACTATTTTCAAATTTGAAGGATGGAATTGAAACTCCAATGGCGCAGGTATGTTTTAAACCTGTTTCTTTAATTGGTTTGCTGTTGTAACTTGCTCTATGTTGATTTCAGTTTCAATTGAATACACAGTTATGTTCTCATGTCATGCACATTACAAGTGCTGTTATTGCTCTATATTTTCCCACACTTATATTCTGTCTATTCTTCTTTGTCTTGAACAAATATTATTTGAATTGTGTCTCTATCTTGATTTGGCAACAAAAACTAGAATGATATAAAACATAAAGTGACCATGGTACATAGATATATATTTGTTTCATGCTATTATCCTGTCCACTTTAACACTGAACCGATTTACCAAAATGAGTTTCATATACAACATGGTAAACCTGTGATGTGTCTGCTTGTTTCTGTTTTAGAATGCGGACAAAATATTGGAGAACAGTACCCCATTATGCAATGGTAAAGGAAGTAATGCAGATAAGGTTCAAGATAGTGAGACATCCCTGTCGGTCTCCAAGAAAGCTGATAAATACTATCTTGACGATAGTGAAAGAACCCAAAAGTCTTGTCTTGATGTAGTGTTCGAGTTATTGGCCACTACTACTGGCACAAGCTCTTCGAACTCGCTGCCTGAATCAATTCGTCTTCTTGAGTCTCAACTTCAAGTTGAAAGACATCGATCAGATGTGCTACGATAGGAAGCTGAAGGACTGAGGAAGTCCCTGCAGAATTCAAATGCATACTTTCTAGTGCAACAGCAAAAGCTAGAGGATTTAAGCGCCAAACAAGAGAAAGTTAATAAGCTTGCTAAGCATCTTGCTAGCATTATGGGTACCCAGGATATTGTTTCTTGAGCTCTTCTGAAGTGGTTTCAGTTTTGGACTTGTTTTGCTACGGCGTTTATTTGCACTGGTTGCCAACTTTGACAACCAGTGTATATCATATGCGGCTTTGTTCCCTATATTTGCACTGGTGGCGAACTTTGATGCCCAGTGGATGTAATATGTGTAATAGCCGTGATAGCCTAGCGCAAGTTTCTTGCTTATTTATTTCCTTGTTGTCTTGTTTATTTGTTTGCTTGTAGTCAGTGCAGTTCTTTTTCCGCGGTTTGCTAGTGGCCGCAATAACCTATTTTTTAAAACTAGGCCACAATAACCATGGGCTACATATTTACTGTAGTTACCATGGGCCTCCTATGGGTCGTGGAAATAATTTCCTTCTAAGGGCCGTAGAAACAATGGGCCCTCTACGGGCCGTAGCATCAATGGGCCTTCTACGGGCCGTATGATCGATCGGCAAACATGGGCCAATAACAGACCGTGTTATGGGCCGTAAACGGGCTAGATTTGGAATCATCCGTTCATGGGCCAACCATAACGGGCCATCGTTAATCGGCCGTATTTTATGACACTATGAAAACAGCCCAACGGATTAACAGGCCGATTGTAACCATGGGCTGAATTTGGCCCACAAGTAGAAAAGGCCAGTAACGGGCCGTAAGTAACCAAATGCTTGAAATAAGCCCAAGAATAAATGGGCCCTAAGAAGGCCGAAGATAACACAGGTTGGAAACGGCCCAATGGAATAATGGGCCGTTAATGGGTATAAAGCGATACACTATTCATTGCGGGCCAGATTCACCACAGGCCGTTAATGGGCCAAGAGTTACAAATGGCCTGGTATGGGCTGAAAGACATCATGGGCCATACATGGGCCGGAAGTTACAACGGGCTGGAATCATATTGGACGTCCCAGATGAAGCTATTGGGCTTAATTCCGATAGGCCATAACGGGCTATGAGTTAGCGGGTCGTAAATGGGCTATATATGAACAGGCCGTTAACAGGCTTTCCGTGGGCCGGCTTGTTACCTTTTTACCAAGTCAAACGGGCCGGCCTTTTCACCGGAATGGGCCTCTGTTGGGCCGTGCCACATGTCGACCTGTCATAGGCGCCTCCTATCCAATGAATGGATGACATCTGTCCCAACGTTGAGCCAACACGTGTTTCCTCTGGCCAATGACTTACACGTGGAAAATCCTCATTGGTCCGGGATATTAACGGGTTATCGGATCCAAAACCAGACCTGGTAGCTTAACGGCGAACCGTTACGGTGGATGCCATGTGTCGGTCACCCTTGAGAAAGCACTTCTATGATGCGCGATTTATCGTCATGGAAGTGCACACTTCCGTGATGATAATTCTGGTAATGTCATGGAACACTTCTACGACATCACAGGTATTACTATCTTGATTCTGTCATAAAATCGTCATGAATGTACATGCATGACAAAAAACGTGACCTACTGTGACAAACACGTATCATCCGGAAGTGTATTTTTTTGTAGTGCTACCTGCGTTACATCCTCCGCGAGGAGAACGGGCCAGAGCAGGTCGGGGAGCAAGAGCCTCATCGGCCGGTGCAAGCACCATGGCCCATCGGCAGTGATATTGGCGTGACAGTCCTTGGGAGCACAATCAACATATCGCAGAGGAGGTGTGATGAGCAGTTTGCCATCCACCGTACAAAAGATCCAGGGCTGCTCGGCGGCATGATCAACGACCCACCCGAAGAGCCGCCATCACCAGTGCTCATCGAGAGCCTGATGCCCCGCAAGGAATGGGCATAGGACCTCTGTGATTCTGTCAAGACAAAGGCAGCCTGCAGCTTCATCATTGCCCGCGGCGGCCGTGTCAACCTCGATCCCGATGATGTGGTGGCCAAGCTCGAGTTTTAAGTCAAGAAAAGAAAGGAAAGGGCATCCTTGGCGGAGTTGACGTCCTCGACGAAGTAGAACATCGCCAACGTGATATCTTAAGGATGCAGGTGATGGACGGAATTTGCTACCAGGCCAGAGACATGGAAATGGAGCGGTTCCGCGGAGTTGTCATGCGCGCGATTGCACGCTGTCAAGCTCTTCTGAAAGAGGCCCAGCAGCGCCAAGAGCCTCCCAGCGCCAGCAGCTCCATAGGCGGAGGCGGGTCAGGACACTTGGAGTGAACGGCCGCAAGGGTGCCATGCTGATCATGGAGTCCGAGAAGACCATCATCGGAAGGCCGCAAGCTCAGCCTTTTAGCTTATATTTTATTATAATTGTATGCATATGTAGGTCGTGAGTGTTCTGAGCCTTGCCGCATGTGGAATTTTAAATTATCCTGAATATGTAAGACAATTATTAAGAATTATTAACCATTGCCATTGTAAATTTGCCTCAACGGCGAGCAGAGTGCACGCAGGGATGCCAGAGCGAAGCGCACCGCGGCCGCCTCAACGGCGAGCAACCATGTGGTCAACCTTCTGCCATCAATAAATTTTGACCTTGTTTCTCGTCACATTGCAGATTACAACGCAATAAGTAATTGCAAATCTGTTCACATCTATCAAACTAATATGTGTTCACACTTAGCACCGGGCTTGTAACATCCCAAATTTTCAATTTGGAATGTTATACACTAGATCATATGCATATCATATTTTCTTGCATTTTGGTTGATCCTAGAAATTTCACGCAACTCAAGGACCCTCGGAGAGAGTTGGAGATTTCGTTATTTTCATATTTGAGAGTTCTCTCGAATTTTGAAAATAGGATCATTTGATTTATTTATTTTATCTTCAATAATTTTTCCGGTGTCAAAATATATGAGAGAGGGAATAATATGACTTTCCCAAATTTAGGAAAAATGAAGATATAATAAATAGATCAATTTTTGTTTGCCGGTGTTTATTTGCATTTTATTTGGATAGGGAAAAATGCGCGTTTTCAAAAATTGCATTTTAGGTCCGGAGAAAAGTTCATTTTGTTCGGCTCATTTTTAGGAGTCGGGGAAAATTTACTTTAGATTTTTCGGAGTTAGTTTAGATCCCTTTTTTGTTTTTTTTCTGCGCGAGGAAACTATTTAAAAAAAAATTGAGCAGCGCCTTGGGCCAAAGGCCCAAGCCAAGCCACCTACCGCCGTGCTCCCAGGCGCCAGGCGCCGAGCCAGGAGCCGGTCGGCCGCCGCCTCCTCTTGCTAGGACCGAATCCTTTTAGGATTCTAGGGCGCCCCCTTGTCCCCTTTTCCTTATTTCGTTTTCTTTAGTCCTACTCCATTTATTTTCTAGATCTTTCCTATTCCTATTCCAATTCCTTGTCCTCTACCCCAAGTAAACCCCTCCCCTCCCCAATATAAATACCCAAGCACCCCCCCTCTAAACACATCAAATCAAAGCTCTCCTCCACACCGCACCCCACACCCCGCGCCGCATCACACCGCTCCCTGCGTCACCGCCGCCGCGCCGCCTCACCCGTGCCGCCGCCGCACCTTGCCGCCGCCACCCCACACCCGCGCCGCCGCCCCACACCCGCGCCGCCGCCGCACCTTGCCCACGCCGCCGCCCTACGCCGACGCCGCCGGAGCCCCTCACCGGAGACCTCGCCAAGGATGCCCCGCGCTACATCTATTCTTTTCCTCGGATCGTTTTCTTCTAATCGTTCCGATTCTTTTCTTCTCTAAACCGTTCCGGTTTTCTAGATCGGTTTTTCGTTCGGTTTTTCTTCTCCGAAACCCTAGATCGGATTCGTTTTCTTCTCCGATTTAGTTGCCTTTGGACCGTTCGCCGGACCGTTCGTCCTAATGAACGTGATCACCGGATTCTTCTAGGTTAACGACGTCCGTTCGTTTAACCGTTCTTCTTTTTCTTTTCGTCGGATTTATTCCGCGATCGCGATCTCAGATCCGATCTTCTTCCTTGTCTATCTTTTCGCTCGTTTATCGGAATCAGGTGATTCAAGCGCCTGGAGTTTCGTCTCGAAACCGCCGTGCCGTCTAATCAACTTGAACAAGCTTTTGCTACAGTAAAGTTTTGACCTAGATTCAACTTGCTAGAACCGAGTTGTTTTCTTCCGCCGTTTGTTTTTTCGTTCTTTCTTGCAACCGGAGTTCTTAAGTTGAACTACCTGGTTCGTTCTCTTGTTCGAGTTTTACCTGTGCATTAGATGAGTACTTATTGTATGCTTGTTGTTTGTCTGCGATAGATTACCCGGATTGCGCCGCTTGTTACTTCGAAACCCTAGGACTCGCGGATCATCAGCAAGGCAAGTAACACTTTGATCATACCTTTTCTACAACCCAGTTTTATTGCATTAGATCAATCCTCGCACATTGCATGATTAGGATCTAATTAAATTGTGGGATGGGAAGTAGATGAGGTAGTACCTATTACCTGTATTATTATGAAACCTTTGGGAGTTACTTCTACGTTTGCTTATTATGCCATGCTATGCTAGTAGACGTGGATTGGGTGAGTGATATCCATGACAGATGTGAGTTGATAATTTTAATGGTTTATCTAAGGTGGCAACTTAAACACACATCTGGGTGGATTGAGGCACCTGATGTCTATCAGGACTTGCCTGTTTTTTTTCGGACCGCCACCCAGGCTCAAAGGGATCATAAGATCTTTCATGCTAGAAACTTCCGTGTGCAGCCACATGCTACTATGGGCTCTAGCATAGTTGACTAAGTTGTGCGAACTCTTACGGGGTGGACTAGCAGATGTAGGGGATGTAGGTGTACCGGTCTACCCCACATGTAAGGTGCTAGTGCTTCTGAAAGACTATGTCTCGGTCATCCGTTTCTCAAACACCATGTAGTGCGAGAAAACAAACGGAGGCGATCGAGTCATGTGGGGAAAAGTGCGCAACCTCTGCAGAGTAACAAACTAATCATGATTAGCCGTGTCCCCGGTTATGGACAACTTGAGTATCTAGTACTTGAATATCATTGTGAATCTCAACATGTTACCTCTAATTAATGTTATTGGGTTTTAATTACTTTTAATTGGGATTGAGAATGCTGTCAACCATTCTCAATGTTTCACAACCACCATGATAGTAAATAAAATTTATTCCTTTGCAGTAGGGAAAAACTGGCTTTACGCAAAACTGTAACCATAGAGCTTTCCACCAGCCATATATGCATGTAGTATAGCTGTTTCATTCCATTACTCTCTATGTGTTACTTTGCCAGCATATTCCATGTGCTGACCCGTTTTCGGGCTGCAACGTTAATGTTGCAGACTTTTCAGACGACGATTGAGGTGCGTTTAGGTCGTGGTTCTATACTCAGTGATGCCGCTGGAGTTGATGGACCCATTTATCTTCCGAGTCTTCCGCTGTTATCGATATTATATGGCCTTCTGCCATATTTATTGTAATAAGTTCTTTTTGAGCCATCGATGTAATAAGTGTGTGATTGAAACTCTGCTATAAAACCTCGATGTACTGTGTGGTGTCAACATTACTGATCCAGGGATGACACCGTAGCACAGTAGACGTGATCCATTCGGGTCAGGTCGCTACAGGGCTATAAAAATTACCGACTCGAAAATTACTTCAAAGTTCCTCTTCTCATCACCCACAAAACTGGTCTTTCCTGTCAAGTCGTTCTGCCATGACCGGTAGGAGGAGTTTAGGGTGGACATATAATCGTGCAGCAAAGACCAAGGACGCGGAAGCACTAGAGAGGTCCCGCCGCGAAGCCGCAGCCGCAACAGAGATGTCCCTGGGCGCCGCGGAGCCCTCGAATGAGCTCTCACGAGCACGCGAGGGCTCTCACAAGCGCATGCCGCGTCGACCATTGCAACGAGCCGGCGTTCCTGAAGTCCTTCGCTGGTGACGACGACATTCTCGCTGGCGTCAGTACGCAGCAAGAGCTGGTCGACGGCTTGATGAAGCTGCTCAAGATCAACGATGCCTCGGTTGACAAGGCGACCGGCCTCGTCGAGCAACTCATGGGTGACAATGCGAAGCTCCTCAAGTTGCTCGCCGAGAAGGAGGAGGAGGCCGCCGGCTGGAAGATGCTGCATGAGCAGAGCAGTGCCTCGGAGATGACGCTGAAAGCGGTCGTCGAGGAACTGATGGGTGGCTTGAGGAAGCTCCGGATCGAGCACGGGTAGGAGGTGGAGGAATCTGTGGCTGCTTTCACGCAAAGTCGTGAGGAATAGAAGAAGGAGCTGGAGGATTTCATCGCCCAGCGATCCATCGACGAGTAGAGACAATAGCGACCCAGATCGTTGTCTACAATTTCCTTCTTCTCTTGCCCCCGTGTCTTTCGGGCTTTGCTGCATGTGGCATTTTAAATTATCCGGAATATGTAAGACAATTATTATCTGCGCCATTGTAAATTTGTCGTTGTATTATCCGTTGCCATTTTATTTGTAGTCGTATTATCCATTGCCCTATGTGGCAATTTAAATTAGGGCGGAATACGAGTTGAAAACACGAACAAAGCAAATATTGCCATGGGATCACAAGCAAACACCCTCCGTCCAGGTGCTTTAATTAACCCATTAATGGAGAAGTTGTGAGTGAGGCGGGCGGCGGCTAGTGCATGGAGGTCAAAGAGCTCGCTTCCCGGTGAGCATGGGTGGCCTTGCTGCTCGCACGTGTCTCGTCGAGCCTGTGAGGTGGACAGGATGCATCCGTCCCATCGAGCCTACGCGGCAGACTACTCGCACGCGTCCCATCGAGCCTGCACGACGGACTTCTCACGCTCGTCCCGTCTAATCAAACAGCTGCACGCACGCCACCGAGTACGGTTAAACTTCGACATGGTTAATATAATACAACCGTTTGCGATATTAACGTGTCAACTTTTTGTTTCAAAAAGGACTTCGTTGGCTACTAATGTGTGCGCCTCTTCTCAAACTAGACTGTTTTTTTACCATGGCATATATGTGCCATGTCATGAAACCATGCCAAGTTTCATGTTTTTTGGGTGAGTTTTTTATTTACTGGGATTTAAAAACGAGACTCTCAATGTTTTAGGACGATGGTAAGTTTGTAATTCATTCCCATTCCTTAAATGAGACCTAAACATGCACCCAATGACACATGTATGATTTCCCACCCATTTTGCCTCACTGGAGCAAGTGCTTGTAGTTCAAATTTGAATTATGGATGCTACCTCTTGAGCATTGCGTTGGTTTCCCCGAAGAGGAAGGGAT
The DNA here is from genome assembly GCF_003073215.2 of Triticum urartu. Taxonomy (NCBI): domain Eukaryota; kingdom Viridiplantae; phylum Streptophyta; class Magnoliopsida; order Poales; family Poaceae; genus Triticum; species Triticum urartu. Next base: position 493,973,093 of record NC_053024.1, read on the forward strand.
GATGCAGCAAAGTAGCGTAAGTATTTCCCTCTGTTTTTGAGAACCAAGGTATCAATCCAGTAGGAGGCTATGCGCGAGTCCCTCGTACCTTCACAAAACAAATAAATCCTTGCAACCAACGCGAATAGGGGCTGTCAATCCCTACACGGCCACTCACGAGAGTGAGATCTAATAGATATGATAAGATAATATTTTTGGTATTTTTGTGATAAAGATGCAAAGTAAAATGAAGGCAAAGTAAAAAAGCAAAGGAAATAACTAAGTAGTAGGAGATTAATATGATAAAGATAGACCCGGGGGCCATAGGTTTCACTAGTGGCTTCTCTCGAGAGCATAAGTACTCTATGGTGGGTGAACAAATTACTGTTCAGCAATTGACAGAATTGAGCATAATTATGAGAATATCTAGGCATGATCATGTATATAGGCATCACGTCCGAGACAAGTAGACCGACTCCTGCCTGCATCTACTACTATTACTCCACTCATCGACCGCTATCTAGCATGCATCTAGAGTATTAAGTTAAAAACAGAGTAATGCCTTAAGCAAGATGACATGATGTTGAGGGATAAACTCATGCAATATGATGAAAACCCCATCTTGTTATCCTCGATGGCAACAATACAATACGTGCCTTGCTGCCCCTACTGTCACTGGGAAAGGACACCGCAAGATTGAACCCAAAGCTAAGCACTTCTCCCATTGCAAGAAAGATCAATCTAATAGGCCAAACCAAACTGATAATTCAAAGAGACTTGCAAAGATAACCAATCATACATAAAATAATTCAGAGAAGATTCAAATATTATTCATAGATAGACTTGATCATAAACCCACAATTCATCGGTCTCAACAAACACACCACAAAGAGAAGATTACATCGAATAGTTCTCCACAAGAGAGGGGGAGAACATTGTATTGAGATCCAAAAAGAGAGAAGAAGCCATCTAGCTAATAACTATGGACCCGTAGGTCTGAGGTGAACTACTCACACTTCATCGGAGGGGCTATGATATTGATGTAGAAGCCCTCCGTGATCGATGCCCCCTTTGGCGGAGCTCAGGAACAGGCCCCAAGATGGGATCTCGTGGATACAGAAAGTTGCGGCGGTGGAATTAGGTTTTTGGCTCCGTATCTGATCGTTTGGGGGTACGTAGGTATATATAGGAGGAAGGAGTACGTTGGTGGAGCAACAGGGGGCCCACGAGGGTGGAGGGCGCGCCTAGGGGGGTAGGCGCGCCCCCTACCTCGTGGCCTCCTCTTTTGTGTCTTGACGTAGGGTCCAAGTCTCCTAGTTCTTGTTTGTTGAGAAAATCACGTTCCCGAAGGTTTCATTCCGTTTGGACTCCGTTTGATATTCATTTTCTTCGAAACACTAAAACAGGCAAAAAACAGCAATTCTGGGCTGGGCCTCCGGTTAATAGGTTAGTCCCAAAATAATATAAAAGTGGATAATAAAGCCCAATAATGTCCAAAACAGTAGATAATATAGCATGGAGCAATCAAAAATTATAGATACGTTGGAGACGTATCAATGGACTACATTAAATGCATAGAAAACTTAGTAATTAGTAATATATATACAATGGGTTTCAAATTTCAGCCTGACACTCCTGTTATTCTATGTTTCCTGTGGAAAACAAACTTCAAGGCGAGAAGAGGCAGCGATTATCATTTCGCCCACGAGAGGGGAATGTTTCCCTACCGGAACCACGAGGGTTGCGACAGCTCCGGTTTGTAAAAGGCTTGTAATATAGTTTCACCCAAATTGGACAATTATATGTACCATGTAGTGACACTACAACACCCACGATGCGGCTATATCTCCCACGTGTCGGAGCACGACTTAGAGGCATAACCACATAGTAGGCATGTCGCAAGAGGGGTAATCTTTGCACATCCCATGTACTGAATCAGAAAGGGATAAAGAGTTGGCTTACAATCGCCACTTCACACAATACATAAATATAGCATTACATCATCCAGAATACAATCAAGGTCTGACTACGGAACCAAAATAAAGAAAGACCACCCCAAATGCTAGATCCCCGATCACCCCGACTGGGCTCCACTACTGATCAACTGGAACGAAACAACACAACGAACACGATCTTCATCGGGCTCTCACTTGAGCTTGGTTGCGTCACCTGCACTGGTATCATCGGTACATGCAACTGTTTGGAAGTATCCGTGAGCCACGAGGACTCAGCAATCTCACACCCTCGCGATCAAGACTATTTAAGCTTAAGGGTAGGAAAAGGTAGTGAGGTGGAGCTGCAGCAAGCACTAGCATATATGGTGGCTAACTTACGCAAATGAGAGCGAGAAGAGAAGCAAACCACGGTCGTAAACTAGAAGTGATCCTGAAACTACTTACGTTCAAGCATAACACAAGAACCGTGTTCACTTCTCGGACTCCACCGAAAAGAGACCATCACGGCTACACACGCGGTTGATTCATTTTAATTAAGTTAAGTGTCAGGTTTTCTACAACCGGATATTAACAAGTTCCCATCTGCCCATAACTGCGGGCATGGCTTTAGAAAGTTCAATACCCTGCAGGGGTGTCCCAACTTAGCCCATCACAAGCTCTCACGGTCAACGAAGGATATTCCTTCTCCCAGGACGACCCGGCCAGACTCGGAATCCCGGTTACAAGACATTTCGACAATGGTAAAACAAGACCAGCAAAGCCGCCCGGATGTGCCGATAAATCCCGATAGGAGTTGCACATATCTCGTTCCCAGGGCACACCGGATGAGCCAGACGTCGGGTTGGCATAGACCCTGGTTGCCCAGGGGGCGCCGGACATCGCTCAGGTTGGACCAACACTTAGAGAAGCACTGGGTTTAAAATAAAGATGACCCTTTGAGTCTGCAGAACCCAAGGGAAAAAGGCTTAGGTGGCAAATGGTAAAACCAAGGTTGGGCCTTGCTGGAGGAGTTTTATTCAAAGCGAACTGTCAAGGGGTTCCCATAACACCCAACCGTTTAAGGAACGCAAAATCAAGGAACATAACACCGGTATGACGGAAATTAGGGCGGCAAGAGTGGAACAAAACACTAGGCATAAGGCCGAGCCTTCCACCCTTTACCAAGTATATAGGTGCATTAAAGTAAACAAGATATAATAATGATATCCCAACAATAACCATGTTCCAACAAGGAACAAACTCCATCTTCACCTGCAACTAACAACGCTATAAGAGGGGTTGAGCAAAGTGGTAACATAGCCAAACAACGGTTTGCTAGGACGAGGTGGGTTATAGGCTTGACATGGAAATATGGGAGGCGTGATATAGCAAGTGGTAGGTATCGCAGCATAGAAATAGAGCGAGCAACTAGCAAGCAAAGATAGAAGTGATTTCGAGGGTATGGTCATCTTGCCTGCAAAGTACTCAGAGTTGACGAAAGCTTGATCCTTGTAAGCGTACTCAATGGGTTCCTCGATCACGAACTCGTCTCCCATCTCTACCCAAAGCAGGAACACAAGCAAAGGAAAACAACAATCAACCATGGTGCAATGCGCAAGCAACATGATGCAAAACATGGCATGATATGCGGGATGTGATATGCAATGCATATGCATGCTCCGGAAGGAAAAGATTGAACCAGGCCTCAACTTGGCAAACCAAGAGTGCTGCTAGAAATATGAGTTGATTTCGGTCGAAATCAATATAAAGATCACCGGAATCGGATGCACGGTTTGCAAATGGAAAGCAAAACAAGAATGGCACAATTCTGCGATTAACAGCACGATGCCATCTAGAATGCAACAAGAAACTAAGCTAGTACACTCCAACATAGCAACAAAGCACATGGCAGTGATCTACTCAAGATGCTTGACAAAAGATGAACACTGAGCTACGGCTAAATCACACAAGAGAAAGTTCAAACAAGCATGGCAAAAGTGCAAAAGATATCAGCTTCACAGACTTAGTGGAAATACTAACATGTCAGGAATTAACATCAGGAAGCAATGTTTAGAGCAAGATAACAACATGCTACAGGGACAGGACATAGCAATACAAGGAATGGCATGAATCTACTCAGAGCATAGAACAAAAGTCCCTTACTGACTATAAGCCAAAAATGATCAGAAGATATGATGGCACCCATGTAAACATAGCAAGTTTTGTTAACAGATTCAGACTTAGCAGAAAACTAAGCATGGAAAAATAGAGTTTTGAAGGCCTCTTTGCGAGCTCGATTCACTCATCACAAGGCAAGAGCAAGTTCATAGCATGCATGGATCAACTACAACAACCATGGCAAACTTGATTAACATGTAAACAATCTGCCAGGAACATTTTATAGCAAAAGTAGAGCAAGATTAAGACATGCTAGGGCACTCCATAATTGCAAACAGGGGCATGGATGGATAGAGCACAACCATATGTCCAAATCATCCTTACTGAAGCAACTTAAATAAAGCATGGATCTCACTGTAGCAACATGAATACATGGCATAAAAATAACAGCAGAGCAATGACTTAGTAAAATCCTGAGATCCTGAAATCAGCAATATTACGAGAGATACTTTGCATGCTTGTGCTAGTCACCAAAAAGATCACAAAAATACATGGAATACACCCCTGTAAAGATGGTATGGCATAGCCCAAAACTCATGTAGAGCTCATGCCCATATGCAGCACACAATAAATGTAGCAAAAATGACAAATGCTCATACTCTGCTAAGAATCAGCACCTAACATTTTATAGCACTCTTGCATCCATGATTTGGGCATCAATATGGACTCAAACAAGCATGGCACAATGGAACAAAATGAAGAGCACATCATGATGAACATTTCGATATCTCACGCGCATGAAACCAAGCTACGGTCATGGAGTTATGATGAAAAGAACATGGCCTGAAAATATTAGGATTCCTGGGACTTTGTCATATTTCCAGAAAACAAAAAAAATGAGCGGGCGTGATATATCTAAACAACGCATCGAGCACGACATAGCGGGCAGGCCGGGGCTCACCTTGCAGGCCGAGGCCCAGGACGGAGGAAGCAGGCCGAGGTGGCCCGTTGGAATGCGGGGTTGGGCTAGCGGGAGGCCATGGCCCACGCGGGCGGCGCTCGTCCTCCTCCCGTGCTCCTCATGGGCAGGAGGCCATGGCGGTGGCACAGAAGACAAGGAAAGCCGGTGGCAGCAGAGTGGCCTCTCCGGCGACGATGGCGAGCGCGGAGGCCGGGAATGAATGCGGGGGAGGACGCAGAGGACGGATCCGGGCGTGGCCCCTCCGGATCCGGTCGGGAACAGCGGGAATGAGCGGGACGGTGAGCTTGAAGCTCCGACACCGGCGAGATCCTGCGGGAGAGAGGCAGTGAGCGAGAGACAAGAGAGGGAGGACAAGAAAGCGGGGGCGGCGCGGGCTCACCGGGACGGCAGCGGCGTGATGCGAGGCACGACGGGGCGGCGGAGGAGATCCCGGGCGGGGTCCGACGAGGCTCGCCTGAGTTCCACGGCGACGGCGGGGCGCGACGGGAAGAAAGCGCGTGGGCTGCGCGGCGGCGGAGCAGGCCCGGTTCGGCCCGCGAGCGGGCTCCGGCAGGCCCGGCGAAGTGGGGGAGGAGAGAGAGGGTGAGGTCGCAGCGCTTGAGTGGGTGAGGGCGGCGGCGGTGACGTGTCACCCCGGGATTGGCTGGAGCGAGGTGGAGGGCGGACATGTCCGGCGGCGGAGGAAGAAACGTCCGGCGGCGCGAGGAAAGATGGATCTAGGGTTTAGACCGCGAATTTGGAAGGGTTGCACATATATATATATATATGTAGGAGGAGTTTGGGGTGTCCAAATGGAGAGCGGTTTTCGGCCACGCGGTCGTGATCGAACGGCCGAGAGGATGGAGGGGGTTTGGATGGGTTTGTTGGCTGACTTGGAGGGGTGTTGGGCTGAAACACACACGAGGCCTTTACGGTTCCCCGGTTAATCGTTGGAGTATCAAACGGACTCCAAATGGCACGAAACTTGACAGGCGGTCTACCGGTGGTGTACCAAGGCCGCTTGGCAAATCTCGGTCCATTCTGAGAAAGTTTAACACCCGCTCATGAAAAGAGGCAAAAGGGACGCCGGATGACGTAGGAGTGTCGGATTGCAAAACGGACAACGGGGAAAATGCTCGGGTGCATGAGACGAACACGTATGCAAATGCGATGCACATGATGACATGGTATGAAATGCGTGACATGGACAAAATGCAAAAAGAAGACAAAACCCAACCACGAAGGGAATCTCACAACACATCTCTGGAAAAGGCAAGGGTCAGAGTTACAAATATGGAAAGTTGTATCCGGGGCGTTATAGACACCATGCCAAGTTTCATGATTTCCTAGTGAGTTTGGATTTACAGAGATTTAAAACCCAAGATTCGCAATGTTTGTGGCCAAGCCAGGACAGGGAGACAGTTGAATTCGTTCCCATTCGTTCCATGGGACCTAAACATGCACCCCAAGGAAACATGTACGTTTTTTCTAGCCATTTTGGTGCGTTGGAGCATGTATTTGTAGTTCGGATTTGAATTATGGACATTAAATTGCCTAGAAAACTCAATTAATGAATAAAAAAGGTCAAACGAACCTTGAATGATTTCAATGTTCAGCGTGAATCTCCCGTTGTTCCGTGTCGCATGTAGAAGAAAATACGAGGCTAGGAGAGGGAGTGATTATCGTTTGGCCCACAAGGGGACACGTTTCCCTATTGAAACCACAAGGGTTCTTGCGATAGGCTCCAGTTTGTAAGAGGTTTGTAATAAAGCTTGGCCCAAATTGGCAATGTTTTTACCAGGACATATATGTGCCATGACGTGACACCATGCCGCCTTTGATGACATTCTGGTGAGTTTTGGATTTATGGGGACTTAAAAACCGAGATTCGGAATGTTTGAGGACGAGCCAGGACACCGGTACGATTGTAATTCGTTCCCATTCCTGGCATAGGACCTAAACATGCACCCAAGGACACATGTATAATTTTTCTAGCCATTTGGGTGAACTGGAGCATGTATTTGTAGTTCATATTTGAATTATGGACATTAAATGCCTAGGAAACTCAATTAGTGTATATATAAAAAGGCCAAACGAACCCGGAATAAGTTTAAATTTCAGCACGGATATCATGTCATTCCATGTTGCCCGTGGAAGAAAATACAAGGCAAAAAGAGGCAGTGATTACATTTCGCCCACAAGGGGAACACGTTTCCCTATTGGAACCACGAGGCTTCTTTGAGAGAAGCTCCGGTTTTTGTAAGAGGTTTCTAATAAATCTTGGCCCACATTGGACAATGTTTTTACCACGACATATATGTGCCATGACATGACACCATGCCACCTTTGATGACTTTCTAGTGAGTTTAGGATTTACGGGGATTTAAAAACCGAGATTCCAAATGTTTGAGGATGAGCCAGGACGCGGGGGTTGTAATTCGTTCCCATTCCTGGCATGGGACCTAAACATGCACCCAAGGATACATGTATAAATTTTCTAGCCATTTTGGTGAACTGGAGCATGTATTTGAAGTTTAGATTTGAATTATGGACATTAAATGTCTAGGAAACTCAATTAGTGTATAAAAAGGCCAAACGAACCCTGAATAAGTTTAAATTTCAGCACGGACATCCTGTCGTTCCATGTTTCCCGTAGAAGAAAATACAAGGCGAAAAGAGGCAGTGATTATGTTTCGCCCACAAGGGGGACACGTTTCCCTATTGGAACCACGAGGCTTCTTTGAGAGATGCTCCAGTTTGTAAGAGGCTTGTAATAAAACTTGCGCCACAATGGACGAAAAAAATTCCTCGACATATAAGTGCCATGTCGTGACACCATGCCAGGTTTCACGATTTTTGGCTTAGTTTTGGATTTATGGGGATTTAAAAACCGGTGTTCTTCTCATGAAATGTTTTCAAATAGCACACAGTTCACTCACGAAAGCCAATATTCAATGAAAACTTCATGGAAACCATATTTTAAAGTTTCATAAAAATCTAAAAAAAATGTGGGATGTTAAGAAGGTGATGTTTTATTGCGACACAAAATTTCAAGTTGAAAAACATTACGAGATGTGAGCTATCAAAAACACAAATTCATCCCTGAATAGTGGCATTACTATTCGGCACTATTCAATGTTGATTTTGTCTTTTTCATAGCTCACATCTCGTAATGTTTTTCAACTTGAAATTTTGTGTGGCAATAAAACACCATACTCTTAACATCCCGCATTTTTTTCAAAAAAATTTGGAACTTCAAAACATCTTTTTCTCGTGGTTTTCACCGGTTTCCACCGGTTTCCACCAAATGTTGGTTTCCGTATGATATTCCTCCCTGCCGCGCGCGTGATCCGAGTCATGCGTTCTGATTGGCCAGAACCCAAACCCCGCGGATCATACGTGTGCACCGTTGGATGCTCCCAGATCGAACGGTAACCCTGAGCCCTTTCGACAGCACATGCAGTACATGGGTAAGCACTATGCGCATGCGTCGTGCTAGCTCACGCTTCCTTCTCTACTAGGTTTTCAAAACAGGCTACCGTTTCTCGCCACTCCTCTCATCGGTTTCCCGCCTCTTCTCATATCGTTTTCCCGCTACCAGTGCTCATTGAAGGTTTGAGTCATATATGCATGATGTAGATGTTCGTTTAATTCTTATAGTTCATCTCATCCAAAATCAATTAGTTTTATAAAAAAATATATTTTAAGATTCATTGAATTGTGCATTGTAAAGGTAAAAACAAAAGGTGACAATTCATTTAGAAAAAAATTGGATAATTAAGATATGGAAGATTCTAGAGAAGAAAGGAGAAGTGCTTGTGTTTTGAGGTTTGTGCATTATGCTTAAGTTCAACCATGGAGTCTTGTAGCTTGTACATGTGGCATAATCTGGTGGAATGTAGATGATATCCAACGGCCAGTAGTGCTCGGATTTGCCATCTCTGTACCGTCGGATTGGCTTCATCCAACGACCAACTTTCAAAGTTATTCGCACACTATATAGGTGTATAGATGTATATATATATATATATATAGATGTGTCCCATGCTAGACCAAATAAAGTTTGAGTGCATGCATGGGACGACCCCCCCCCCCCCGCCATCGCCGCCTCGAAGTTGGGAAACTGACATCGTACGTATTGAACCAGGCTTGGAGTCGGGTGCTACCTCTTGAGCACTGTGTTGGTTTTCCCTTGAAGAGGAAAGGGTGATGCAGCAAAGTAGCGTAAGTATTTCCCTCAGTTTTTGAGAACCAATGTATCAATCCAGTAGGAGGCCATGCACGAGTCCCTCGCACCTACACAAACAAATAAAATCCTCGCAACCAACGCAATAAAGGGGTTGTCAATCCCTTCACAGTCACTTACGAAAGTGAGATCTGATAGATATGATAAGATAATATTTTTGGTATTTTTATGATAAAGATGCAAAGTAAATAAAGCGAAATAAAAACGGCACTAGAAATAGCTTGTTAACGAGAGATTAATATGATGGAAAATAGACCCGGGGGCCATAGGTTTCACTAATGGCTTCTCTCGAGAGCATAAGTATTATGGTGGGTAAACAAATTACTGTTGAGCAATTGACAGAATTGAGCATAGTTATGAGAATATCTAGGTATGATCATGTATATAGGCATCACGTCCGAGACAAGTAGACCGACTCCTGCCTGCATCTACTACTATTACTCCACACATCGACCGCTATCTAGCATGCATCTAGAGTATTAAGTTCAAAGGAACAGAGTAACACTTTAAGTAAGATGACATGATGTAGAGGGATAAACTCATGCAATATGATATAAACCCCATCTTGTTATCCTCGATGGCAACAATACAATACGTGCCTTGCTGCCCCTACTGTCACTAGGAAAGGACACCGCAAGATTGAACCCAAAGCTAAGCACTTCTCCCATTGCAAGAAAGATCAATCTAGTAGGCCAAACCAAACTGATAATTCGAAGAGACATGCAAAGATAGCCAATCATACATAAAAGAATTCAGAGAAGATTCAAAATTGTTCATAGATAAACTTTATCATAAACCCACAATTCATAGGTCTCAACAAACACACCGCAAAAGAAGATTACATCGAATAGATCTCCACGAGAATCGTGGAGAACTTTGTATTGAGATCCAAAGAGAGAGAAGAAGTCATCTACCTAATAACTATGGACCCGAAGGTCTGAAGTAAACTACTCACACATCATCGGAGAGGCTATGGTGTTGATGTAGAAGCCCTCTGTGATCGATGCCCCCTCCGGCGGAGCTCCGGAAAAGGCCCCAAGATGGGATCTCACGGGTACAGAAGGTTGCGGTGGTGGAATTAGGTTTTTGGCTCCGTATCTGGTAGTTTGGGGGTACGTAGGTATATATAGGAGGAAGAAGTACATCGGTGGAGCAACATGGGCCCCACGAGGGTGGAGGGCGCGCCTGGGGGGTAGGTGCTCCCCCTACCTCGTGCCTTCCTGGTAGCTTTCTTGACATAGGGTCCAAGTCCTCTGGATCACGTTTGTTCCCAAAATCACGTTCCCGAAGGTTTCATTCCGTTTGGACTCCGTTTGATATTCTTTTTCTGCGAAACTCTGAAATAGGCAAAAACAGCAATTCTGGGCTGGGCCTCCGGTTAATAGGTTAGTCCCAAAAATATTATAATAGTGTATAATAAAGCTCAATAATGTCTAAAAAAGAATATAATATAGCATGGAACAATAAAAAATTATAGATACATTGGAGACGTATCAAGCATTCCCAAGCTTAATTCCTGCTTGCCCTCGAGTACTTAAATGATAAAAACAGATTTTTTTGATGTGGAATGCTACTTGGCATAATTTCAATGTAATTTTATTAATTGTGGTATTAATATTCAGATCCGAAAGATTCAAGACAAAAGTTTAATATTGACATAAAAATAATAATACTTCAAGCATACTAACTAAGCAATTATGTCTTCTCAAAATAACATGGCCAAAGAAAGTTATCCCTACAAAATCATATAGTCTGGCTATGCTCTATCTTCACCACACAAAGTATTTAAATCATGCACAACCCCGATGACAAGCCAAGCAATTGTTTCATACTTTTGGTGTTCTCAAACTTTTTCAATCTTCACGCAATATATGAGCGTGAGCCATGGATATAGCACTATAGGTGGAATAGAATGGTGGTTGTGGAGAAGAGAAAAAAAGGAGAAGATAGTTTCACATCAACTAGGCGTATCAACGGGCTATGGAGATACCCATTAATAGATATCACTGTGAGTGAGTAGGGATCGCCATGCAACGGATGCACTAGAGCTATGAGTATATGAAAGCTCAACAAAAAGGAACTAAGTGGGTGTGCATCCAACTCGCTTGCTCACGAAGACCTAGGGCATTTTGAGGAAGCCCATCATTGGAATATACATGCCAAGTTCTATAATGAAAAATTCCCACTAGTATATGAAAGTGATATCATAGGAGACTCTCTATCATGAAGATCATGGTGCTACTTTGAAGCACAAGTGTGGTAAAAGGATAGTAGCATTGTCCCTTCTCTCTTTTCTCTCATTTTTTAGTCCGGAGTCTCATCCTGACTTGTTGGGGAATCATAGTCTCCATCATCCTTTCCTCACTCGGGACAATGCTGTAAAAATAATGAGCGTCACACTTTTATTTACTTACAACTCAACAATTACAACTCAATACTTAGAACAAAATATGACTCTATGTGAGTGCCTCCGGCGGTGTACCAGGATATGCAATGAATCAAGAGTGACATGTATGAAAGAATTATGAACGGTGGCTTTGCCACAAATAAAATGTCAACTACATGATCATGCGAAGCAATATGACAATGATGGAGCGTGTCGTGGAGTTGTCACGGCAGATGTCCTCGTGATAGGACTTAGTCGTGGAGCCATCGCTATGGGTTAACTTAAAGGGGTTAAAGCAGACAAGGGACACAAGGGTTTATACTGGTTCGACCCCTTATGATGAAGGTAAAAGCCTTCCAGTTGTGATGGAAGTGCTAGGGTTTCGATGACCAGGGAGTGAATCCGCTTTGCCCGGCTCTCGAGTTGTTGTTTGTTGTCCCTAAACCACCGTCGGGTCGTCCCTTTATATACACAGGTCGACGCCCGCCGGTTTACAGAGTCCTGAGGCCAGATCATTATTGTGTCCAACTTGGTCTCTATTCCTCCTATCTTGCAATACAAGTTACATGACAATGTCGGTTTATGCCTACAGGCCTTAACCCGCCTTAGGGCCTTGGGCCTTCATAAAGCGCCATCATCATTTATCTTCTGGGCTTCTAATTCATATAGAGTTAACCCGGCCACTCTTGGCCGGTTTACGTCCAGTAGTAATATCCCCAACATTAGGCCCCAGATTGATTTGAATTTATTCGTGTCAATCTTCAACATTTAGAAAAATTCCTCCTCTTGCACCTTCACATGGATCTTTTAAACCGCCTGACGTCATCCTCCGGATTTGTGGTAAACCGCCATGATGTCATCTATTCATTGAAGCCGAAGATGCCTTTTATTAATGAGCATCCAACCATCAAGGCGACAACTTTATTAAATAACCATTTTTTAGCTCCTCGATTCTCGCGCCTGTCACTTATCCCTTCGCCTTATAAATAGGGATGAAGCCCCTTTTCTTTTTCCTCCGCTGCCTCTTCGTCTCTTCTTCCTCCTTGTGACATCCCTATACCTGAGCGCCGCCGCCGTTGTCGAACTTCGCCCCTGCCTCATCGTTGGCCGCTGCATCACCCTGACCAAACCAGAAAGCCGCGGCATCTCTCCGCCGTTCCTGTGACACTGGTAAGCCTTCTTTCCTTCCGCCCTAGATCTTGTCTTTAGTGTTTCATTGTTCATTGGAGTTCATCGAAACTCTAGTGCTATTCTTCTCTTTTCTTCTCTGTAGCATCAAAGGCTAGTTTGGACCTGTTATTCTTGCGCGACCGTAGCCATAATCTTATTTTCCTCATTAGAGTTCCCCTTTATATAGAGAACAACTTATTTGGATCTGTTGAACTGTTTAAACACCTGAAGTTTAAACCTGAATATATTCCAGTTTCTGTCACACCTCAGATCTGGAATTTTCATATAAATCTGTGAAACCTGTTTCCCCTTACTTAGGTCACACCAATATAGGCGGTTTAACTTTTTGAAGTATGATAATCTGGCAGGTACCATTAGTCCCCTTTTAAACCGTCGATTCATTTATACTCCGGTTTAACAATATGCATATACCTCTCCTTTTGTTCATTGCTTAACCATTCATAAACACTCTGTCGTAGGCGGTTTATAACTTCCTCCGATTTATCAATTTCACATGCTTGGATTCCTTTTCCCTCAACCTGTTGTACCTTATGCATCACCATTAATGAATCATAAACCGGCATTATTTTCTTCCTAGCTCTTCACTTGCAATGGCCAAACAGTTCTATTCCTGTAACTGGGTCCCTTCCCTGGTTACTGAGGAGCAACTGAACGGAATGGACAAAATTTGCACCTTACCGAAGAAGAATGAGATCCAGCAACGATTTCCTGGGACGGAAAACCCTCCTACCCTTGGAGTAGGTGAAATAGTGGTGTTTGCTGATCATATAGGCCGTGGTTTTAAACCGCCTGGATCCAAGTTTTTCCGGGATGTACTTGCCAGCTTTCAGATCCACCGTCAGGATATTGGACCCAACTCTATATCCAACATCTGCAATTTTCAAGTTTTTTGTGAAGTGTATCTACAAGAAGAACCAACTGTCGAGTTGTTCCGGGATTTCTTCCATTTAAACCGTCGCACCAAATTCGTACACGGACCCAATACTGAACTTGGTGGCGTCTCTATTCATAAAAGGAAAGAGGTTGAGTTTCCTCATGCCAAACTTCACAGTCACCCAAAGGAGTGGAACCAAACTTGGTTCTATTGCAGAGACACCTCCCCTGAAGATGAGAACCCTCTGTCGGGTTATCGTGCCCACCGGCTCTCTAATACTCATCCACTTCCGCAACGACTAAGTGCCAAGGAACGGGCCTCATAAACCTGACAACTTGCTAAACTTAGAGCTTTCATGGCCAATGGTTTAACAGGCGTAGACCTCGTCCATTGCTGGATATCCTGGAGCATTTTGCCATTAAGTCACCGCTCCGGCTTAATGTGTGAGTATATTGGTGACATACAAGACTCCCAACACCATATCAATATTCAGCTAACAGATGAGGAAGTCACTGAGTCTGTCAAGAAAAAGTTGAATGAACCGGAAGCTGTCTGCAGCAAGAATGGGTTAAGCCCCTTTTGCACGCAAAACAAACCTCTCGCTGTAAGTATTGTCTGTGCTTCCGCTTTACGCCTAATATTTTTGGACTGTGCAATCTTTGAATACCCTCTACCCATCTTTAAACAGGGCGATGATCCGTTCTGGAAAAAGAAACCTCAGGAGAAAGCGGTGAAGCCTTCTCGTCCTAAAACGAAAGCTGTCAAGAAAACCACAAAAAGGAAGGCACCTGAACCCATCGGTTTAGAGCTTGATGACGACCCGGATGAACCGGAACCAGATGTAGAACTTGATTCACTTGGTTCACTTTTCATGCATCTCATTAACAATGATATTTATCAGGAGGACATTGAGGGCAGCCAAGCTGACGATGTAGAGGTAATTATCCTTTCCTCCGGTTCAGACTCTCTGCCAACACAAAAAATCCGTCAACCAGTTCGGAAAGTAAGATTTTCTCACCCTCTTGCTCACTTGGACCCAAAATTTCTTTTGAAGAAGTAGCAGCACGAGGCTCGCCGCACAACCCGGCACAGCAGCCAAACGGTCACCTCGATCGGTTTACCGAACACCCCGGTTCAAAAACGCCGACCCGAGGTCTCACCCACTTCTGACACTTCTTATCCCAAGGAAGGCTTTTTCCGACAACCTCTTAATCCATCCAATTTGAATTATCAGGTAACACCTCCTTCTTCATCCGGCGAATCCACGACCACACAACTCCCTCCTCTTAAAACCGTGGTTGGGTAAGTATTCAACCCAATCTTTTGATGTTTCACACTTTATATGCTATGCTAACCTTTGCATCTGTTCTTTTTTAGAGCCAAGGCCAGACCCAGTAAGAAGGCCCAGGTGAATAACCCATCTGATGATCATGTGGTGATTGAACTGGAGCTAACTATGGAACCGAAAGGTCCAAATACTGAGGCCACATTTGATGAACCGCCCCCTCAAGATCATAATGTTGATGAACAAGCAGAAATTGATACCGCTGTGCCAGATGATAAACCGGCAAGTCCAATCTGGGCTGATGACGGACCTTCTAATCTAGTGAAGACTACTGACACTCCATCAACTCCAGAAAAGGCTGCTGGAGATAATGAAGATGAGGCTATCATTACCGGTATTGGCCACACCTCTGCTGGCCATCCTGTTGTATTGGTGAAACATAGTGCCAAAGAAGAGCGTGCTACCATGGAGAAAGACAAGTGGAGCACCGATTTATCAAGCTATGCCCACTTCAGTGCTCAAGAACTCCACTCTGGCTTTCTAAACCGTCTGCACACAACCCGTGACCATGAAGCCGGTTTGGTGAACCTGATGAAGGAGCGCTATGAGGTAATGACATAACTTTTCCTTTCTTAAGTCCAATTGCAAATACCAACTCTAGTAGCCCCAAGGACCGGTTTATGATAGCAATCATAAATCGGGACTTTGTAATATCTCAACCCTTGCATACTTATCATCCATATGTCAGGTGATCCTTTGAAATAAACCGACACTTTATGGTTGTATTCCTGTAGTTTTCATCTGTGTAGTCCCCAAGGGCCGGTTTATCTTTCCAAGGTGAACCGGGATTTTAACCAATGCTCTGATTTGAACAAATGTACATTAGCCCCCAAGTGCCAAAGATAATGTTTGCATTGTATTTGGGACTTGCAAAAATGTCTAATAACAAAGCAAATAGGCATTAGCCCCCAAGTACAAAGTGCATAACTTGTTCTGTGCTTGGTACTTCAAATGTATACATCCCACTGATGATATGTCATTCCTTTACAGGCTGGGCTGAGCAAAAAGGACTCCCAAACCGCTGATCTTTAAGAAAACATCAAGTCTCAGCAAGCGGAGGCTTCCAAAGCCAAGGAGGAACTGACTAAAGCCTTAGTAGCCATGGAGAAGCTGAAGGAAAATTTTAAGAAGGAACATGCAGATTGTGATGCCGAGAAGGCCGCTTTAGCCAAGAAAGCCGAAGACGCAGAAGCGGCCCTTAAACCGATGGTTGAGGAACTGACCGGTTTAAAGCAGCAAATAAACGCTATGACTTCTGTTGTATTTGGTAAGCACCCTCATCTGGCATGTTTCAAGTCCCCTTTACCTTAGCAGTCACCGGTTTACTGATGCTCACAATGCTACAAGGACCCGCATTACCCATCTGGGCTCCGATATGCGGATGAAGTTGAAGGCAGCCTACACCTTGATAGAACAATTGTATTCCGAATCCCAACGGGCTATCTACATTGCAGCGTACAACAGGCCTCCTCCATCGTTGATAAAAGAGACCATCGAGAACTTGTCCATGTTGCCTTCCCGGCTGGAGGAACTTAAAAAATCAGCTGCAAGGTCAGGCGCATTGACTGCGCTAATCCGGGCCAAGGTATGGATTCCAGATCTTGAAACGGCAGATATCGACCAAGGCTACCCCAACGTGAAGGAAGATGGTACAGAATTCAACAATGATGATCTCCGAAGGCTGACAAGGGAAATGCGGCCTATAGCAAGCAAATTGGCGGATGACACAGATCTATCTCATTATCAACCGGTTATGATGTTGATCAGAAAATTTATCCTGCGCCGATTCATGATGTAGAGGATCTTGTTCCGCCAATCCGTAAGCACACTTATGTTCCTGACATTGATCCTTCCCCTCTTATAAGTGAAGAAGCCGTATTCCAAGCATTAACCGAAATCGATTGGACAACAATTGATTTCCAGCAACTGGGTAGAGAGGAGGAGGATACACCAACTCAAGATGATCCGCAATCTTCAATTCGTCCTGATGATGAATCTTGAACCAGAGGCCGGTTTAGCTGTCGACGTCTGCCACTTGTTATGGAAACAATTATTCCTGGTGGGCATTTAAAGCGCCTTGTAATAGGCTAGTTCAAACACTCGCTGTTATGCCATCGAGCATATTTATTTTGCTTGACACTGATAACTCGCCATGCCTTTGGGGTCTATTATATGCATAGTCCATTGCAGCTTTTATTTAACTTGTTCCTGCATATAAGAACTTGAAAGTGCCCTAGTGGTTTACCACTGGACGGGTCATGATGCCCAAATATATATATATATATATAGCTTGGTGTATAACCAAGACTATAATAACCAGATATAAAATAGATGATACCTGTGATATATCTTGTTGGCTATCCAACTGTTGGGATAATAAGGGTGATAACACCAATCTGGAGTATTGATGACTCCTTTCATTCTTGCCGGTTCATATCAAAACCGTACTGGGTTATGAGAAACACGGATTTACTCATATAATTCTGGTGACTTCTAGTCAAAACTAGACCGGATCAAATTATTGCCGGTTTAGAACTGATCATATACTAACAACTGAGCGTTGAAAGCCATGCCGGGTTGTAATATACACCGGTTTATCAGAAAATATTCATAAATCCCTTGTCAAAAGAGGTTAAAACATTTGCAACAAATACAAGAAAAAAAATGCAAGGCTTTTCATGGGCTGCCAGGCCCTAAATCGAGGCTTTTCATGGGCTGCCAGGCCGCTGAGTTAAACCATTTTTCAAAGACATTTAAGATGGACCTCAATCTTTAACCAATCATCGTTTTAACTTTGACAAGTTCAAGGTCTATGAGATTGACTTGTCAAATGTTCGATGGGTCATACCAGGTTTACCTGGATGGAGTGGCTTACTTAAAGAGGCAGGATAACCCGGGGTTTTAGGTGAATACACCTGGCTTCCAAGCCTGGCTTGATAGCCTATTACAAGGGTGCAAGCTCATTGTTCTTTGAGAAGCAAGGAGCCCCCAAGTAATATTTGAGCTGTGCTCATTGGGTACCTATGTTTGAGTTGTGCTTTTTGCAATAGACTCTCTTTGGTTCCACATAATTTCCTTTTTGGCTTTAAGCCTATCAAGAGGTGTAGCTATGTTGTAAATACAAATAAGCCCCCTAGTGATTTCCTTGTTTGGCCTTAAGCCGATCAAGAGGCGTAGCTATGGTTCGAATACGACCAAGACCCCTAGTGAGTTCCTTTATATCTGTGTGGCTTTATAAGCCAGGTTAGTAGAACTCCATTTTATAAGTAGAAGCCCCCATGTAACCACACACGATGTAAAAAACAACAGATACCCCGCTTTAGCTGAGGCTTCGGTTTATTATATAATATATACATTGTCATAAGTATGTACATAAGAAGAGTCTGTGGCTCAAGTATAGTAAGGCCAAAGAAGAGCTATATTCCATGGCCGCTGGGTCTCCTCCTCCGATTTACGTGAGTCTTTGTGCTCTCGAACATCAATAAGGTAGTATGATCCATGTGCAAATTTTTGCTGACCACAAAAGGTCCTTCCCAAGGTGGGGATAACTTGTGCATATCAGTCTGATCCTGGATGAGCTGGAGCACTAGATCGCCCTCTTGAAAAGTTCTGGTCTTAACCCGGCGGCTGTGATAACGTCGGGGATCTTGTTGATAAATCGCCGAACGCGCCACTGCTAGATCACGCTCCTCATTTAACAGGTCCAGTGAGTCCTGACGTGCTTTCTCATTCTCAGCTTCAGCGTAAGCCGCCACATGGGGCGAGTCATGATGGATGTCACTAGGAAGAACCGCCTCTGCTCCGTAAACCATGAAGAAAGGCGTGTAACCCGTAGATCTATTTGGTGTGGTGTTGATACTCCATAACACGGAAGGTAACTCCTCCACCCAACAACCCAGCGTCCGCTTTAAAGGAACCATAAGCCGGGGTTTAATACCTCTCAAAATCTCTTGATTTACCCTCTCTGGTTGACCATTAGATTGGGGGTGAGCCACTGATGATACATCAAACCGGATGTGCTCACATTGACAAAATTCTTCCATAGCACCCTTGGACAGATTAGTACCATTATCAGTTATAATGCTGTGTGGAAAACCAAACCGGAATATCACCTTTTTGATGAATTGGACCGTCGTGGCTGCATCACACTTACTGACTGGCTCTGCCTCTACCCACTTGGTAAACTTATCAACTGCCACCAACAGGTGGGTCTTTTTGTCCTTGGACCTCTTAAAGGGTCCAACCATATCTAGCCCCCAAGTTGCAAACGGCCAAGTGATTGGAATCATTCTCAACTCCTGAGCCGGAACATGAGCGCGGCGTGCAAATTTCTGACAACCGTCACACCTTTTTACTAAATCCTCAGCATCAGCATGAGCCGTCAACCAATAGAAGCCGTGACGAAAAGCCTTAGCCACCAAGGATTTTGAGCCGCCGTGGTGACCACAATCTCCTTCGTGGATCTCTCACAAAATCTCACAACCTTCTTGAGGAGACACACAACGCTGAATCGCCCCTGTTACGCTGTAATGACGAACTCCCCATTGATAATGGTCATTGACTTGGATCGCCGGATTATCTGTCGGGCCAAGGTTTCATCGCCTGGTAACTCGCCCCGGTTCATATAGGCCAAGTATGGGACTGTCCAATCCGGTATAACATGAAGAGCCGCTACCAACTGGGCCTCCGGGTCAGGAATAGCCAACTCCTCCTCTGTGGGTATCTTGACCGACGGTACGTCGAGGAAGACATTAGGTGGCACCGGTTTACGCTGGGAGCCTAGACGACTTAAAGCGTCCGCCGCTTCATTCTTTCGCCAGTCTATATGGTCAACCTGATATCCCTTGAAATGACCAACCACTATATCCACCTCTCGTCGATATGCTGCCATGAGCGGATCCTTGGAATCCCAAGTGCTAGACACCTGCTGAGCCACCAGCTCTAAATCACCGAAGCACTTAACCCGGCTTAAATTCATCTCCCTAGCCATCCGAAGACCATGGAGCAAGGCCTCGTATTCAGCTGCATTGTTAGTACAAGGTAACATCAGGTGAAGAACATAACAAAACTTGTCACCTCATGGGGAAGTTAATATGACTCCAGCCCCCGAGCCCTCCAATTGTCTGGACCCATCAAAGTAAATAGTCCAACACGTGTTATCTGGCTTTTCCTCTGGTGCCTGCAACTCTGTCCAATCTTTAATGAAGTCCACAAGTGCTTGTGATTTGATTGATGTGCGAGGCGTATATTTTATCCCGTGAGGTCCAAGCTCAATAGCCCACTTGGCAATCTGGCCAATCGCCTCTCTGTTTTGGATGATATCTCCCAGAGGGGCTGAACTAACCACTGTGATAGGATGACCTTGAAAATAATGCTTGAGCTTCTGGCTTGCCATGAAAACTCCATACACCAACTTCTACCAATGCGGGTACCTCTGCTTTGATTCAATAAGCACCTCACTAATGTATTAAACCGGCCGTTGAACCGGATACTCCTTTCCGGCCTCCTTGCGCTCTGCCACAATAGCCACACTAACAGCCCTGGCATTAGCAGCCACATATAGCAATAAGGGCTCTTTATCGATTGGAGCCGCAAAAACGGGTGGTTCGGCCAACTATCTCTTCAAGTCCTCAAACGCTTTATTAGCTGCATCACTCCAGACGAAATCATCCGTTTTCTCTAGCATCCGATACAAGGGGATAGCCTTCTCCCCAAGGCGGCTGATAAACCGGCTTAAAGCTGCAATCCGGCCTGCCAAACGCTGAACATCATTGATACATGCCGGTTTAGCCAGAGATGTGATAGCCGTGATCTTCTCCGGATTAGCCTCAATGCCTCTGTTAGACACCAAAAAACCCAAGAGCTTGCATGTCGGAACACCAAAGACACATTTAGCCGGATTAAGCATCATCTTATAGACCCGGAGGTTATCAAAGGTCTCCCTCAGGTCATCTATCAAGGTTTCCTCCTTCGTAGATTTCACCATAATATCATCCACATAAGCATGAACATTGCGCCCAATCTATTTATGAAGACAATTCTGAACATAGCGTTGATAAGTCGCCTGTGCACCCTTGAGCCCAAAAGGCATGGATACATAGCAGAAGGCCGCAAAGGGTGTTATGAAAGCTGTCTTCTCCTGGTCCTTAACTGCAATTTTGATCTGATGATAACCAGAATACGCATCCAGAAAACACAAACGGTCATAACCCGCCGTAGCATCAATAATCCGATCAATACGCGGGAGAGCAAAGGGATCAGCTGGACATGCCTTGTTCAAGTCTGTGTAATCCACACACATACGCCAAGTGCGTTTTTATTAAGTACCAGCACCGGATTAGCTAGCCACTCAGGGTGAAAAACCTCCACGATAAACCCTGCTGCCAAAAGCCGGGCTACCTCCTCACCAATAGCCTTACGCCTTTCTTCGTTGAAGCGACGGAGAAACTGCCTGACCGGTTTGAACTTAGGATCTATATTAAGGGTGTGTTCAGCGAGTTCCCTCGGTACACCTGGCATGTCAGAAGGCTTCCATGCAAAGATGTCCCGGTTCTCACGGATGAACTCGATGAGCGTGCTTTCCTATTTCGGATCCATGTTAGCGCTAATGTTGAACTACTGAGATGAATCGCCAGGAACAAAATCAACCGATTTAGTGTCTGTAGCTGATTTAAATTTCAGCGCCGGATCATGTTCTGTAGTTGGCTTTTTCAGAGAAGTCATATCGGCCGGATCAAGATTGTCCTTATAAAATTTCAGCTCCTCTGTGGCACAAACCGACTCAGCATAAGCCGCATCCCCTTCTTAACATTCTAAAGCAATCTTCCTGCTCCCATGTACCGTGATGGTCCCCTTATGCCCAGCATCTTAAGCTGCAGATAAACATAACACGGCCTCGCCATGAACTTAGTATAAGCCGACCTTCCGAACAGGGCATGATACGGACTCTTGATTTTCACCACTTCAAAAGTTAAGGTTTCTGATCTTGAATCATGATCGTCTCCAAAAGCCACCTCTAGGGCTATCTTGCCAACTGGGTACGCCGATTTACCAGGCACCACTCCATGAAAGACGATGTTCGACGGTTTAAGACTCTTGTCTGTCAGCCCCATGCGACGGATGGTATCATAGTAAAGGATATTGATACTGCTCCCTCCATCCATAAGCACTTTGGTGAACTTGTAGCCCCCGACTTGAGGAGCCACCACTAAGGCCGGATGACCCGGATTATCAACCCGGGGCGGATGATCCTCCCGACTCCATAAAATGGGTTGTTCAGACCAGCACAAATACTGAGGCACAGCCGGTTCAACGGAGTTCACGGCCCTCTTGTGAAGCTTCTGATTGTGCTTACACAAGCTAGTGGTAAAGACATGATACTGCTCGCTATTCAATTGCTTCGGATTACTCTGATAACCCGATTCCTGTTGTTGTTGATTCCCCTGATGGTTATAACCTTCTTGATTGCCCTGATTACCTTGATTACCATGTCCGGCTTGATTACCTTGGAATCCTGAACCGTAGCTACCGCCTCCATAACCCGACCCATGAAAACCACCTCCTAAACCGCCGGGCGGGCCATTGTCGTATTGAAATATATTAGAATTTTTGAACTCTCGCGTGATGAAGCAATCCTTCCAAAGATGCGAAGCTGGCTTCTCCTTCAATCCGTGCTTTGGACAGGGTTGATTTAACAGGCACTCCAGATTGGGGCCTGACCCTCCACCCCTCTGGGGTGTTTTACCCTTACGATGCTAACCGTTATCCTGGGCATTGGTGTTAGCCACAAAGTCCAAGCTATTATCCGCCTTGTACTTACCATTGTTCCCATGACCTGTCGGGTTATGCTGCTACCCCTTGGCACTGCCGTTCTTTTTCCCTTTCCCTGGTTTGTCCTCTTCAGAATCAGGGTCGTTGGTACTATCTGAATCGGCATATTTAACCAAAGTGGCCATAAGCGTTGACATGTCATTACAGTGACGTTTGAGCCTTCCCAACTTCAGTTTTAATGGCATGAACCGGCAGTTGCCCTCCAACGTTAAAACTGTTGTATCTGCATTGATGCGGTCTGATGAATGCAAAATAGCTGAGACTCACTTCACCCAATGGGTCGTAGACTCCCCATGCTCTTGAACACAAGCGGCTAGGTCCACAATTGACATGGGCTGCTTACATGTATCCTAGAAATTCTGGATAAACCGGCTCATTAACTCAGCCCATGATGCAACGGAATTAGCTGGTAGACTCTTTAACCACGTACGGGCCATTCCTTCCAACATCATGGTGAAATACTTAGCACACATCGCTTCATCCACATCCAGCATCTCCATTTCCATCTCATAATTCTCCACCCATGATTCAGGGGGCAAATCGGCAGTGTAATTGGGCACCTTACGAGGGCCTTAAAAATCCTTGGGTAGTCGCACATTACGCAAGGCCAGGGTGAGGCATGGCACCCCCAAAGAACTGAAGACCACACCTGGCTCCACTGAGGTGGTCAGACGAACCAGAGTAGGCTGATGAGCTACGTGTTGAGCTACTAACTCAGCCTCTCGATGTGCTCGGCCATGATCCACCACATCTTGTGCATT
The DNA here is from genome assembly GCF_003073215.2 of Triticum urartu. Taxonomy (NCBI): domain Eukaryota; kingdom Viridiplantae; phylum Streptophyta; class Magnoliopsida; order Poales; family Poaceae; genus Triticum; species Triticum urartu. The sequence continues at coordinate 493,996,718 of NC_053024.1, forward strand.
AGCACCACCACCCGCCGGGTTACGATGCCGCGCACTGCTAGACATAGCCAGTTCATAAATATGCCTGTTGTAGCTCCGGCTTGGACGGGGGGTGGAATGGATCCTCTCACGACTATGCGAATAAGCCTGCTGCTGGGTTAAAGCCGTTTGGAGGAGTTCCCTAGCCCGTCGTGTCTCAACCGCCACCGGTGACTCGCCTTCGATCGGGAGAGCTGCCAATCGTGAAGCGGCGGCCACAATGTTATCCAACGGGTTGGAGTAATGCCCCGGGGGCATCGGAACACGCTGTGACACAATGTTGTTTTGACGAGGCGGGTCCATCATGCGCAGCTGAACCGGCGCTCCTGTTAACGGTGCCTCAGTCCGGTTTACCACTGCCTGGTTACTTGTTCCTGCTCCTGGCGTGTTGAAGATATTTCTTGGCTCATAACCCGACGGGAGGTGCGACCGGTATACCCTCCTCATGACATCATCTGAGGCACTGTGATCCAGCCTAAGCCGGTAGGCCTGAGCTTCTAACTCGGCCCATTCTATAGCCATCCTGGCGTTCTCTGCTGCCAGGTCCGCTTTAGCCTGAGTTATCTGATCCTTCACCTTTGCAATCTCCGCGTTGTGCTGATCTCGGTTTACCGCATCCACCTCTGCTGCTAGCAATGTTTCTAAAGCATCGAATAAATCGGACAAAACCTGAGCCAGAGATGGCGCAGAGCCCCCTGCCCTGGTGGCGTTGTTGTTGCTGAACCGGAGATCATTGCCGCAGCGGTAGAAGAGTGTTGTGTTGGCTGTCTACCGGCCATGAAGACCGCGACCCGGCTTGGCAGATCGAGGGTGTCCAGAATACTGTTGCCATCGAAACCTCCACTAATCCGGCCATCCTGCACTTGGTACGGTGACTCGGTCTCTCCGGTTGAAGACTCGTCGTCGGAACAGACAATGGTTTCTCCATCAGATGCCGGTCCATCCTCATATTCCGCTCCATGGATCACACCTACAAAGACATCCCTTGCCGCGGGCTGAACCTGGGCAGAACTTGCACGCTGAGTCGTCTCGATGAGGTTGGTGCAGGTGTCTGGCTCAGGGCCCAGTTCGCCGATCTTGCCGATGAAGACGTGAATTCCGCCAAAGGGGGCCCGGTATCCGTATTCAATTGAACCGGCCTCGGGACCCCATCCCGCGTCATCAATGTAGAGCTTGCCGCGACGACTTTTAGTCATCCGGCCCACAGCGTATCCCTTGAGCCCTTCGAAGCTGCCCTTCAAGAACTCGAAACCATCGTGCGACGACCCCACGGTGGGCGCCAACTATCGTGGAGTTGTCATGGCAGATGTCCTCGTGATAGGACTTAGTTGTGGAGCCATCACTACGGGTTAACTTAAAGGGGTTAAAGCGGACAAGGGACGCAGGGTTTATACTGGTTCGGCCCCTTATGATGAAGGTAAAAGCCTACTCCAGTTGTGATGGAATTGCTAGGGTTTTGATGACCAGGGAGCGAATCCGCTTTGCCTGGCTCTCAAGTTGTTGTTAGTTGTCCCTAAACCGCCGACAGGTCGTCCCTTTATATACACAGGTCGACGCCCACCGGTTTACAGAGTCCCGAGGTCGGATCATCATTGTGTCCAACTCGGTCTCTATTCCTCCTATCTTGCAATACAAGTTACATGACAATGTCGATTTATGTCTACAGGGCTTAACCCGCCTGTCGGTGTCAAAACCGGCGGATCTCGGGTAGGGGGTCCCAAACTGTGCGTCTAAGGCGGATGGTAACAGGAGGCAGGGGACACAATGTTTTACCCAGGTTCGGGCCCTCTTGATGGAGGTAAAACCCTACGTCTTGCTTGATTAATATTGATGATATGGGTAGTACAAGAGTAGATCTACCACGAGATTGGAGAGGCTAAACCCTAGAAGCTAGCCTATGGTATGATTGTATGTTGTACTTGTTGTCCTACGGACTGAAACCCTCTGGTTTATATAGACACCGGAGAGGGTTAGGGTTACACAAGGTCAGTTACAAAGGAGGAGATACACATATCCGCATTGCCTAGCTTGCCTTCCACGCCAAGTAGAGTCCCATCCGGACACGAGACGAAGTCTTCAATCTTGTATCTTCATAGTCTAACAGTCCGGCCAATGGAGATAGTCTGGCTGTCCGGAGACCCCCTAATCCAGGACTCCCACAGTAGCCCCTGAACCAGGCTTCAATGACGATGAGTCCGGCACGCAGTATTGTCGTCGGCATTGCAAGGCGGGTTCCTTCTCCGAATACATCACAGAAGAATTTGAATACAAGGATAGTGTCCGACCCTACAAAATAAGTTCCACATACCACCATAGAGAGAATAATATTTTCACAAATCTAATATGCTGACTTGTTTTGGCAACACGACATTATGCCATGGCCCGGTGATTATTCGAACCGTTTCCTTTAACTAGCCCCGCACATAACGCGAGGCAGTTTTTTGACACGTCTTGTCAAAGCAGAGTTTGTGTCCCCTTATTACGGAATTCTCATCAATACGGGCGTGGGTAACCAACCGTGTCTAGGACTCCTAGATTATAGGCAAGTCCCAAACGGCTACGGAGAGGACGCTTAATATTTACCCTTTTTATAAAGGGACAAGGCTTTTACTTTTTTCCCTCTTGTGCTCAATCGAATCCTTCTCCCACCTCGAGTTCTAACACCCAAAGCCCAGGTCAGGTGCTCCGGATCTTCAATCATGTTCAAATCTAGCCTTCAAGGCCGGTGGATGCCCTCCTCCGTTATGGAAGAAGACATCAAGAAGTTGAGGGAGGCTAGATACCTGACCGCTGAGGTTTTGCATCGACTGCCTGCCCGAGGGCAGGTCGTCCCTACTCCTGAACCCAACGAAGACGTCGTGTTCATCTCCCACTTCCTCTGAGGACTAGGCCTCACTCTGGATCCCTTCATTAGGGGGTTGATGTTTTATTACGGGCTAGATTTCCACGATCTAGCCCCGGACTCCTTTCTCCACATCTCGACATTCATTGTCGTGTGTGAGGCCTTCCTCCGCATTACCCCTCACTTCGGCCTGTGGCTCAAGACCTTTGACGTGAAGCCGAAGATGGTCGAGGGGCAGTATGCAGCGTGCGGAGGCGCATTAATAAGCAAGATAGCAGGAGCTCCGTGGCCCAAAGGTTCCTTTCCAAAGGTGTCCGGATTATGGCAACAGGGGTGGTTTTATATCACAGCTCCCAGAAGTGCCAAGTGGGTGGCTGCCCCTGCTTTCCGCTCAGGCCCTCCACCACAACTGATGTCATGGATTAGTAGAGGGCTGAGCTGGGGTCCTGCCAAGGACGTGCCTGTACTGCAAAGCCGCATCCAAAATCTCTTCGAAGGAGATTTCAGTTTGATTATGGTGGCGCAAGTCATGCTGGTTCGTCGAGTCCAGCCTTGCAAACGCCGGCCCCTCCGCGTGTGGGAGTTCAACCCAGAAGGGCCGCGTACTATTCAGAATTTCCTCGGCCTGACGCACAAGGAGATGTACAAATCATTCTTCGGACCCCAAATAGAGTGTCTGGATACCATCGAGGACGTGGGCCTGAGCAGCAACCGTACCGCCGACCAAGTAAGTAATCCTTGAGCCGAACACACCGTCTTTTGTTTACCACGACGTCATTCTAAGAAATCGCTCTTTAACCAGGACTGGATAACAAAGGCGAAGACGATTCGGTGTTCGGCCCCCCTTCCTGAGGGTTTGGAAAATCCGGTACTGGAAAAGATGCTTGAGCTAGCACCTTGCCCGGAGCCCTCAAAGGAAGACAAAGGGGGGAATAATGAGGGTGAAAGCGGACCTCCATCGCTACCCATTCTGACCGAGGGAACGAGCGCCTCCATGAGGGAGGATAACCGAGGGGAGGAATCAGACATTCTCTCACCCCGGGGAAGGAAGAGGACTACCTCTGAAGATCCGGAAACCAAGGTTTCCAAGCGGGAGAAGAAATCTCCGCCAGAGGGTCCTGCCTTGGAGGGTGCTCTTGCCGCACAAAGTCCGCGCGGGGATCAGCCCTCCAACGAGCTGTAAGCAATCATAAAGTACTTTAATAGTGGAGATATACTATCTTTCCTCTGAGGAAAATAACCGAAGTATATATTGCAGTTCGGATCTTAGCCCTTCTCAGCAGAGCTCATCTTCGGGGGATCTTCTTCCGGAGATGATGGAGAGCGAAACGCCTCCCCCGGACTCCTCCGCTCAAGAAGCAGGCGTCCTTGAAGTGTCGTCACGGAGGGCCTCTCCAGATCCGGTGAGGCCAGAAGATAATCCTATAGTCACCTGAAGTCCCCAGCGTCCGGCTCTCGAAGAGAGCAAACAGAAGAGTCCGACACCGTCTGGTACACGGTCGGACGTACTGAGGGAGCTGTTGGAGCGAGCGGCCATCTCAAAAGAACACCGTACATTGATGGGTAAGGTGATGGAAAGGATCTCATCCACCGAAAGCAAGTTGCATGATGCCTTTATGAGTCTACTGACGGGCTTTGAGGTATGTAAAATGATGTACATTTGTGATGGTACCGCACATTTTTAGGTGTGCCCTGTGTAGATAGTAGCCCCTGAGACTCTGGTTGTCGCCGAGAATGGCGGCAAATAGAGGATCTTAGTCCCAGGAAATAACCATACCGCCTTAATGTGCAGGTAGTGGGAGCTCCGGTGGTTAGCCGGACTCAAGAATTTGCCGAACTGAAGCGGCAACTGGATGCGGCGGATGCCGACATCGAGCTTGTTAACAAGAGGCTTGACGAGGCACAGGGTAAGTGTTATTTTCTGGTGAATGCCACATAGTAAGAGCTGCATGATGCCAATATCGTCAATATGTTGTGACTGCAGATGGAGCTGCCACCGTGGAAACCTTGCGGGCGGAACTTGCCCGAGCCAAAGAACAAGCAAGGATTAGTAATGCGGCTGCTTTGAAGGCGGCCGAAGACTTGAAAGCCGAGAAGGCCGTGCATTGCGAGAGCAAAGACAAGATGGCCAAGATGGCCGTAGAATTAAAAGACACTGCCGACCGTTGCCAGGTCCTTGAAAAAGAGAACCGATTGAAGGCAGTGGACCTTGAAAAGGCCATGATGGCGACAAAGACACCCGCTCTGCTATGAGAGCGAAGAAGGAGGAGCTGCGTGAAGCCGGGGATATTGCGGCTGGGAAGCCGTTCATGCTACGGAGAAAGTTCGGAGATCCACGGTATGCCCCTCTGGATCGGCTGTGGAGTTTGGCAGACACATATATGGACTTGGCGGCGAGCGCTGCCGATGCAGCCAAATACTTCCAAGGTCAAACAGATCATGAAGTGGACAAGCTGTTCTGGTCGCAATTCAACGTTCCAAAGCGTCCGCTTCCATTGACTGATCAGCTCGCCGAATGGGCCGAACTGAATAGGTTGTCCGGGCTCGCCATGAGGTCTGTCGTGGATCAGCTGTGGCCGGAAAAGCCGAAACTGAACAGCTATTTCAGCTTAGTGCAGCAGTTCCTTGGTGTGGTGTCGCGCATCAATGCGATGTAGAGGTCGGCGTGCATAGAAGGCTCGCGGATGGCCCTTGCCCGTGTTAAAGCATACTGGGCGGAGATGGATGCTACCACTGTTGCGGCGCAGGGTTCGGCCATAGGCCGAGTGGCTGCCGAGCACTATTTCGAAGAGGTTCTCGAGGGTGCTTGTTTGATAGAGGCCCAGTGCTCGAAGAATAATATGTTTGAGTGACATGTATTCCCATTGTAAACACAATTTTTTTATGAAATTTATTAAGGTTGTGTTTATACTTTTGCCTGAAAGTAATATGATGCCTCCTGTGCGGCCGTTTATGTATACATGTGTATAACCTGAAAGATTGCAGTCGTCGGCTTCAGCACCCACGCATATAATGCGGAGGTGTTCGTAGAAGACACGTGTTCACACTTAAGCCAATGTCTTGGTCCTATTAAGGAGGTGATAGCGCAGCGAACGAGGCAACCGGACTATAATGCTTTAACACTTTCACTTAGCCATAGAAGTTTGACGGTGGGGCTACTATATAGCCCATGTTGGCTCCACACTCTCCCGAATTCGGGGTGCGTACATGCCTGGCCGGGAAACGGCCCTTCGTTAAGGCGGAGGAATTCTAACATTCCGATAGGTCATCGAGTGGTTGACCAGTCTCACACTATATCATGACAGTCAGTTTTCGGCTTTCTCTACTGAGGTGCTCGTCCGGATGACCCGGGGCACAATCGCAGTAGTTCTCCTAGTGCTACCTTAGCCGATAGAGCGCAACGTAAGGTACCAAAACATAGGAGTCGGGCAAACCCAACATTTGACCAAAGACATCATTCGGAGCTGATGCATATAAGGCCAAACTCGCGACGCCGAACACTCCCTAAGGTATTCGGTCTTTATGGTATAAACCGGGCCTAAATAGTGCCCTTTGTAAGAAGCCCCTGGTGTCCAGGTACGTGCATTATTCTGACGTGGTCACATGCCAAGACACCAGCATCCTTCTCAATTGTACTGAGAATCCGAGGGATGTGTATCAACAAGAGACAGTAAAAAAGGTTGACGCAGGGTCTTAATCTAAAAAGAATCCTTGGGGCGGGTCCCTGCTGCACGTCTGCGCCAGTGTCTCCATTGTGCCGTATCCTGTACGGGTGTAGCATGATGGTCATCTGTAAAAGATAGAAACTTAGGTGAAAAGTTGTCGTGCAAAAAGGTAGGTTTGAAGAAACCATGTATAATTCAAGATGAGTAAAAATTGCCACTTGTCTACGCGCGTTGAGCCCCTTGTATTTGTAATAGGGGTGTGGCTTTATCAAACCTGTGTGAGTTACATATGGTTGCGCCGGACTCGTCTAACCATGTCTGTGGTCTTGACGACCTATCAAATGCTTTAGCTGGTGAGGCCCTTTTTAGTGTGCGGCTGCCAAGGCAGTCGCACTCTCTTCGGCGCGCAGGGATCGCTTAATATTTCCATTTACTGTAATGATGCCACGTGGACCGGGCATCTTAAGCGTAAGGGAATCATAGTGCGGTATTGCATTAAAGCGAGTGAAAGCTTCATGTCCAAGTAGTGCTTGATAGCCACTTTGGAACAGAGCAATGTGGAATGTTAAATGTTCGCTATGGAAGTTATCGGGGAAGCCGAATATAACCTCTAGTAGCAGGGAGCCCATGCAATGAGCCCCTGGGCCTGGCGTTACTCCTTTAAGGGTAGTATTGCTTAGGCAAATTTTTGTTGGGTCTATCCCCATTTTGCGGATTTTATCCTGGTATATCAGGTTTAAACTACTGCCACCGTCCATCAGGACTCGTGTAAAGTGGTATCCGTCAATTATTGGGTCTAATACCAGGGCAGCCCATCCTGCATGCCGGATACTTGCTGAGTAATCCCGATGGTCAAAAGTGATCGGTTGAAACGACCAGTGGAAGGACTCCGCGGTGATAGGCCCTTGGGCATATTTATCTGGGAGTGCCGCTTTGTTTCTCCCCTTTATCACGTGTAACACGTTTACTGTTTTGACTTCTGGTGGAAATTTTCTTTGTTCCCCAGTGTCTTGCTTGAGAGGCTCATCCTCGTCTTCGCTTGGTGTATCTTCCCCCTTGTGTATGGCGTTGAGCTTGCCGGACTGCTTGAAGACCCAACATTCTATGTGGGTATGATTAGCAGGTTTACCGGGGGTGCTATGGATCTGACATACTTGGTCCAGAATTTTGTTTAGGCTGGACAGTTCGTCTCTAGCGCCTTTAGAGGGCGGCTTTTGCTGACTTGGCTGAGAGCTTTTGAATCCGGCGTTTACTGTCGTGCTCTTCGTGATGTCTTCTTTATTCTGGCGTTTATTATTGTTGTTGCGCCGTGATTTCCCATTTCCATCTCTAACTTCAGATGTACTGGGGTCGCCGGTGCTGCATCTGGCTAGCCAGCTATCCTCACCCACGCAAAAGCGGGTCATGAGGCTTGTTAATGTTTCCATTGTTCTCGGCTTTTCTTGGCCGAGCTGTCTGGCAAGCCATTCATCACGGACGCTATGCTTAAAAGCTGCCAAGGCTTTGGTGTCCGGACAGTCGACTATTTGGTTCTTTTTAGTAAGGAACCTGTTCCAAAGCTTTCGGGCTGACTCTCCGGGCTGTTGAGTTATATGACTCAAATCGTCCGCGTGCGGAGGTCGGACATAAGTCCCTTGAAAATTTGCCCGAAAAGCATCTTCGAGCTCTTCCTAGCTTCCAATGGAGCTTTCAGGGAGGCTTTTAAGCCAGTGCCGAGCTGGCCCTTTGAGTTTGAGGGGTAAATACTTAATGGCGCGGAGATCATCTCCTCGAGCCATATGGATATGGAGGATATAGTCCTCAATCCAGACCCCAGGGTCTGTTGTTCCGTCGTATGCCTCTATGTTTACGGGTTTGAATCCCTCTGGAAATTCATGGTCCAGTACCTTGTCGGTGAAACATAGGGGGTGTGCGGCACCCCTGTATCTGGGTGTACCGTAGTGTTCGGATGTTTGTTGTGTTGCATCGTATGCTGGAGCGCGCCTGCGTGGTCCATAGATGGATCTGATTGCGTCGTCCTTTTGATGCGAGCCCTCGTGTGGATCGCGTATTGGCTTATGTGCAACATTGCTTGCCGCTCTATGTTGGCCGTGAGGTCGTCTATCCGGCCAGGTGGCCATTTTAATTTTTGGTTGCGGGGGATCTAAGGCCTCCTCATTGAATTCGGGTAGCAACTTCCGCTTCGGGTAGCTCTTGGTGGGGCGATTACCGCCATACTTCACTGCTGCGTTGAGTACTTTGCTCCATCTGATTTCGAGTGTGTCTTGTGTAGCCTTGAGTCTTTGCTTATGCTTTTTTAGACTCCTCGCGGTGGCAACAAGCCTTTGACGGGCATTCTGTTGCTCCGGGTGTCTGTCCGGTGTGAAGTCGTCTGGACTATTATCTTTGACAGGGTCAGGTTGTTCGGCTTGATCCTTCGTGTTGCCGTGGTCTGGCAATGGTTCCCCCTGCTCTAACGCTGGGTCTGTATGATCGTTGTTTCTGTCGAGGCGGGATTTGGAGCGGCGTTTACGCCGCCGCTTTGACTACTTCTCGAGGGGACAACCCTTCGTTGTGTCCTTTCGTTCCTCGTCATCATTTCCTTTTGGTGTGTTCACCATGTATACGTCATGTGGTGAAGTGGGTGTCCAGTGCCCTGTGAGCAGTGGTTCCTCTGCGTCTCCCGCATCGTCGTCCATACCGTCGATGTCTTCGGAGTCGAAGTCGAGCATGTCGGTTAAGTCATCGACAGTGGCTACTAAGTGGGTGGTGGGTGGGCCGCGAATTTCTTCGTCGTCCGCGTCCCAGTCCTGCCGGACATAGTTCGGCCAGGATCCTCCTAACAAGAAGAGAGACCTTAATGGGTTCAGTATGTCGCCAAAGGGCGAGTGCTGAAAAATATCCGCGGAGGTAAACTCCATGATCGGCGCCCAATCGGATTCGATAGGAACGGGCGCAGGCGGTTCGGAGTCCATGGCCGGAGAAGGATCCGGCAGTTTAACAACACGGCTCTCGTACAAGGTAAGGTCGATGTTCGGCCCGATCGCCGCTAAGGGTAAGGCTTCCGTGGCGGGGTCCATCCACCCGTCCGCGGAAGGCGCACCTGGCTCCGAATTGAGGGTCGGAGCGGCTGCCTGTGCGATCTCTTGAACACTATCCGATGGTAGAGCTAAATCGTACTCATCGTGACCGCGTGATGCAGAAGGCAGAGGCTCGAATCCGTCGAGGATCAAGTCTCCACGGATATCGGCCATGTAG